>NC_087548.1:3970301-4270301 GCF_963921805.1 Phalacrocorax carbo | reverse complement strand
GCTGCAACTTAATTCCCTGAGCAGGTCCTTCTAGAAGCCATACGGCTGGTACATTACTTGCGATATCTGCAATTCTTCTAATGAAGACAGTACCTCACTGACTCTTCAGAGCTAGTATCGAAGCTTCAGTGTCCCCAAAATTAGGTTATAGTCAAACTTGTTTTGGTAAACGGAACACTGCTTCATACTCAAGTAAAACACTGTGTGGGTGGAGTATAGTGAAACCCTGTATTTCACATTTTAACTCAAAACCCAGCTGCAGTAAAATTTCAGTTTGCAATGCTAAAAAAAGCTGTAGCCACAACAAAGTATGTCAAGTTTGAAGGTTAAAACAAAACACAGTTCACTGTGCCAACAATTCAGAGCTGCAGATGATTATCAAACCCCCAAACATCACACCCTCCCACTTCAACATGAAAAGTCGAGTTGGACACATAAAAATAAAAAACTTAGTGAAGTACAGTATTTGTCATTTCTAGTTTTTACTGTGTAAATTAGTTTAAAGCTATTATTCCTGGACATCTAAGCTGACTACTTTGATAGCACCCAATAACTTTTTAAGGCAGATGTTCATTCTTACTTTATGCATTTATATCAGAGGCACCTCAGCCAACAGCTTAGGCTCTCTACCAGAGAGCAATTCAGAGCCCCAAATTCAGACTTCATCCCTCTCTGCTGACTGTACAGGGAATCTGAAGTTAAACTATTTACACTGTCTGCCTGATATCCTGAAGAAAATGGAATTTTTTGAATTTTCCGCTAAGCCATAACAATGAACTATGCGAGCCTGGCAAAACAGAAGTTGACAGCCAGAGATGGGAACTGAGAGATAGGGAAGCACTTGTTTTACAACTATATCCTTGAGGAGAGCTGAGACACTGATCAAAGCAAACACCCTGCCTCAGAAGCTGAGAACGGGGTGATAAAGTGTATATTCAAGGAGAACAACTAAATGGAATGTAGATAAGAACTAAAACAAAGTGCCCATTAGGGGAACTATCCTCATTATAATACTAAAAATCAGGCCCATAGGCCAGGAACCGCCCCCCCTAGTAAGTCCCTTAATCTATGAGCATATGTGTGGTAAATTAAAAGTGAGCTGTACCTTTACATCAAAGCGAGAAAGAAATTAGCCAATTATTAGCTGAGGCATGTGAATATTAGCTGTGACTGACACATTTAACTGTATAAATGCCTCTTAGTTTCTCGGTGCGGGGTGCTGGCTTTGAGGGTTACCACCTAGCACCCATCTTTGTGCAAAAATGAATTAAATAAAATACCTCCGCTCTGTGTGTAGTTTGATGTTTTGCACACTGGGCGAACAAATGCGCTTTTAGGGATAACATGCATGCAATCAGTCTCAAGGAGGTTAACTTCTGATTAAGCACAACATCCTCAATAAGAACAAGAAAACACCACAGCTCTCACCATGTTCTAGATTTGTAAAACAGCACCTGGAAGCCAAAGGACGCTGTGCAAGACACTAAAGTAACAGCAGAGAATTCCTGTTGCAGAGAGGTTACCCACCTAGATAGGAAACATACACAAAGGAAGGGGGAAATACAGAGAGGTGATGTTCTACTGTCAATTCTCACAGTTTAAAGGTGCAAGACTAAGCATTTCACATTGTTAGCAAAGCCCCAGCCCTGGCACTGGAAGAACTTCTACGTGAAATTAGGTTTTTCTTTGGAGGAGGGAGGGATCTGAAATGTCAGCGCAGTGCATCCAAGCTGCTAAAAAAGGCAACTCAAAAATAATTTTTAGTCTCAGGTGTTTACATCAACTACCTGATTTTTGATTACTTGGCTTTGGCAGGACTATGAACACCAAGCTCAGACAGGGCTAGTGACAAGAGAGAGATCAGAACCCAGGCACATGGTTATCCCAGCCTGAACTTAAGGCAACAGTTAGACACAGTTTTCCTAACTTCACAACATATAGAAGCCGCTGGCTACCTACACTCTATCTCCAGTTGAGCACTCCCTGCTTGGTAAGTGTTCTACTTAACAAAACAGCCTCACTGAAGAAAATAATTCACTTTTCATTTGTACTTTGGACATCAGTACTTTGACTGGCAGAAGAGAAGAGGGGTGAAGTCACATTCCTCGCGTACCACAGGCACTCCACATTAAGATGCTTGAGCAGGCACTGGTCAGATTTTGAGGAAGAGCAGAACAGCAGCGGGATAAGTCAGAAAGACACTGGATTAAGAAACAGGAGTAGGTTAAAGTTACTCAAGAACTGTCAAAGGCATTTAAGTGAAATATAGGCAAGCAAACATTTTGAATGCAGATAAGTTCCCTTGTTCCACTGAACTGTGGCTGAAACAATGGCAGGTGGGAATATTTTAGTGGTACTAAGTAGTCAAAAAAAGTGACCTCTACACAGACTGAGATGGCCTCGCATATAGGCAGCACCACAGGTCCAGAGATAGTGTCTGCAGTGTCCTTGTATGTTACTTGGCAGCACACAGTGAAAAAGAGTATAGTTGAGGTTATTACAATGTTCAAGGCAAAGTAATATCGCCGTAACTGAAAGAACGCATACGGAAGTCCACAGTAAGGAGACTACAGAATTAGGTCACCTAATTACACCTGCTCATAAATGCAGTGGAGTCTTTCAGCCAGACAAGTCACTCTTATCTGTTTCACAGGTGAACATAAACATCTGAGCTAGCAGGATGTAATTTGACTGTGATAGACAAAAGCAACTGCTTCAATGAACTTCATCTGAAGAAGTCGTCTGTATCATTAAACACACAGATCCAGAACCTCCCCGACAGCTGCAGAAGTGATTTTAACATCTAAACTACACCCTTCCAGCCACAACGTACAGGACACTTGTGCCATTTATTTGGGTTGGTTAGAATGATTCCTAACCTTCAACAGAAAATATAGACGGCAATTAATAAAAAAAAACACCATCATGAGAATTAAAACTTTTATTAGTGTATTCATATATTAGGCAAATGCAACACGCATGAAGCTTATTTCTTAGGTTCACAAGTTCTACCAATACATTAGTATACTGGTAAAACTAGCACAAGCTGGTAACTGCTTTGCCAATTTTTTAAAGGTGTCTGGCCCACTTTTTCAAGGCTTGATTTTTGGTATTGCTTCTATGCCCTAGTCGTTATGGCATAAAAATATCCATCACTACCATCAATTCAGTCAACTGATTAAAAGCTGTAACACTGGCCACATTTTTGTTCTCAAAGCTAAGTTATCACTAGCCGTACTTACAAAGTACAGTACTAGTGTAATGGATGAAACAATGAGAAAACAGACAAAGGCAATCCTGCTATTGCCACAATAACAAAAGAATGACAGACAGCTAGATCACAAGATTGTTAGTAAGATGTATATTTTTCAAGTCAGAATAATCCTTCTACACAGTTTCCCAACCCTTCCCCAACCCAGACTTATTTGTAGAATATATTTCAGAATATTTTTAATATGGTGCAGCTGTAGTGTCCAAGGCTTCACAATAACATGCACTGTCATGAAGAACCTAGAAGTCCTCCTTCGCTGTTCATCCTCAGCAACCACTATCCTAGAGGTTTTGCAGAAGCAACTACTTTTAACAACAAGGCCCATTATGACATAATGAATGCGTATGTTCTGGTATGTAAGCAAGCTATACAAAGCCACTCAGATCAGAAATTTAAATTCTGTTACTAAAATACGTTAAGAAGCTGCAGCTATTAAAAAACTATATGAAAGAGTAATTTACCCTGGGAAAGGATTTTTCAAGGTATTTGGCTCCAAAACCTAAAAACCATTATTTTTAGTGACATCTGTTTAATGAAAAAACACAGATGTAAGGGGTAAGCCAATAACCTTGTGTACTTAATCCAGTATCCAATACTATGGTAAATTCTCATTCCATGAGAAAAAGCACTGATTTCAATGATTCAAGGTACAAAAAAGTCCCCAACCACATCAGTGCCAGCAATACTGCTGGCAACAGATGCATCAACTCAAATGGGTAGGGAGAAGTAGACTCCTAGTGTGACGGATACTCAGAATTCATAATATTAATTCACTCTAGGCCCCATTAAGCATATAAAGTGTCTTAAGATTTCACAGATTAATCTCAAGACATTTCTTTCCCTTCCAATGGAGGGCTTTTCTTTTCCTTTAAGAAGGCAGAAAAAAATTAAGCTTTTCTACAAGGAAAATCTGCTTGTCATGTTTAGGACAACTCAAAAACCTGCTTATATAAAAAAAAAGAATAAAGGAGTAGAGCCGTGGAATTTTATGAGAGATCTGCCCCAATCAAAAACACAAATGACTATTTATGGGAACTAAAATGTAGAACAGCACAATACTGTGATATTTGAGATCATGATACATTAACTGTACATATACTTGGCTATTCATGTTATTGATAAACCATTAGGACACTCAATTATATACTCAATAAAAACACCATTAAGAGTCTTTAGAACTGTCCCTTCTTTCTGAAGAAGGCATTTCTATACACTAAATTTCCATCTAGTATCGGAGTATAGGAAACAATCCACAAGGTGTTTTAATTGATGAGACCTCAAGTGCTGGTTTGTTTGGGGTTTTTTGTTTGTTTGTTTTTAACCTTTTTGGATAGTAAACAGTTCATGGGGACCACACACAAATACTACAACAGACGAGCTATTAAGTCTGTTGATTGGACTCGATATTTAGCCCTCTGGTAACGGAGGAAGGAGTTTTACGACATGCTGGAGCAGCGTACTGAAGGGGAGCCCATCTGAGTCAATACTTTGTCCAACCATTGTAGAGGTCCATTCAGATGAAGTTCAATCCAGCAAGGAGTGCTTGTTACTGTTTGCCGCCTAGAAAATAAAGAATAATAGCAAAGTCAGAAAGCAGCTTTGGCTGCTATAGTGTTCTCCATCATATGATCAAATATGTTTCCATCTGTATCTACTACACGGAAAGATAAAAATATGCAACCATTACCATAACTGTTACTAAGCTTTTTACAGTGTTTGAAAAAAAAAAAAAAAAGAAAAGGCAACAAAACAACCCCCCAAAACACCCCATATCTATAAAACACATCAATAACGACATGCTTGTCCATAATACATCAAGAATATTCTGCTCTGGAGAGTAAGATAAGAACCGCAGCATTTGTTTCAAGTGCCACACCAAAAGCCATACCTCTAAAACAAAATTTAAAACTGAAGATTGTCCGACCAGTGTGGTGTTCACATCAGATAGTTGCGTGCAGCTGTATCTCAGCCTTCAAAGAGTCTGCACACATAACTGGGTTTGAATTTTGTAGACAACTACTGAGAAATAGGGAATAGAAACACTTGGCTCTGCATTGTCAGCATGGCCAAACAGCACAGTATTGCTGCAATTGTAAGGTCTGGCTTTTTGGAGCAACTGACAAGATAAACATACAAGGAAACTGCTAGATGTTGTCAGAAACACTACATCAAAACACAGTGTGTGGTTTCACTGTGCTAACTGATGCTATCTCAAAGGAAAACCAAACTTTACACCTCTGATTTCCTGTAATCTTACACTTCTACATGTGTTTTGTACCGTAACATCCTCACACAAACAACTGAAGTAAAAATTGTGTTTCTCTTGTCTTCTATATAAACTTGCCTATAATTTTCCACAACAGAGGGCCTTAGTTAAACACCATACAGAAAACCTCAGTAAAGCTGAAGGACTGACACCCATAAAAGCTTTATTCACTCTCCCATATATCTTAGTTTCAGAGATCTGTTATTCAGAAATCTTCCTTCTCATCTCCAAAGTAAAGAAATCAGTATTGGACATATTCTGCCTGAGAAATCCTGTTATTTCACTGTACCCACTCCAGGCATGGGAGTTTTCCCAAACTAGACTGGCAAGACTACGGATGTTAAGCCAGTTTTACCTAGTAATTCTAGGTATCCCAAAGTCAAAGCAAGGAGGCATCAACATTCAAAGGCAGCGGATTAGTCAGACACAAACCCAGCCCCTTCGTTTTTACCGTCAGCACTGCAACCTTTTGCTTTAAGGAAATCTGTTTATATAAACAGAGGAACTGAAAAGGCAGAAAGATTAAGCCAGTGAGAGGATGGATTTCCAAAGTGGCCTGTCATTTCACATTTTCTAGAAGAAAGTGGCTGGGGCCTGTGCTCTCTCAGCACTCCAAAAAACATTGTCATCTTAGCCCTGAATGCCTATGCCAAAACAAAGTGATCCAATAAAAGAACAATCTAAACCACAGGGAATATAACTCTATTTAGTCTCGAATCCTCTCCCAGAGAATGAAGTTCATTATTCCACCGCTGTCAACTCCCCTACAATGTGTTCCACAACACGCTTCTTCAAAATTTTATAACTGGTTCTGTTCAACAGCCCTGGTTTTGCGCTGGGCTGGCAAAAGTCACTTAGCCATCTCAAAGCTGAAACTCAGCCTCTTCTACCCACGGAAAATATGGGTTCAACTTGCAGACAGCATATCTACAATAGCAGCAAGAAGCCTGTAAGTATGGCTTCCAAGCCAGACAAATAGTGTATTATGAAAGAAGAAAAATTATTAACTCTAAATTCAAAAGCAAAGGTTTTTTTCTTACCTGTATTCAGCTCCCCATCCTTTAACAAAACTCATTCTTATGGTACACATTCTAGTAAGCTGATAAACTGCTTCAAAACCCTGATTCACAGATTGAGCCAGAAGAGCAGCAAATTCTTGGTTATTAAAGATTTTTAGATTGCATCCTATAAAAGAAAAAAAAGTCAAAAGGGTACAATCAATGAATATTTGTGGTTGCTACACAGAAGCCCAAAACTATGAAGAAACCCCCTCTATGTACCAAAAGGAAAGCAAATGTCATCCAGGGAATACTTTCATGAGATATTTTTGTGTGAGACCTTTGGTAGGCTACTAACCTGGTGGGATTTTGCACACAGTTGCAGGATGCCAGCCGTATCTTTGATTACAGTTGGGGCTCTGAACAAAAATCGCACTATCGCTTAGGCACTCAGCAAAAACTTCTCCACCGATGTAATAGAGACGTACTCCCCTTCCTGTAGCAAAATTCAAAGGAACTCTAGTTACAATATGACCCAAGCAGACTAACAAACAAGCGAGTATTTTGTTTCAGAGAAGGCCAAGGTTGTTCTTTACAACAGAAACCAGTTATCTACAGGACCACACTGCTGGGCTCACAGCTCTAGCAGAACACAATTAACTTGCATTTTTCTTCCACAAACACACAGTATTTGAAGGGGAAGCAGAATAATTTTTGGTCGAGAGTGAGACAGAATTTTCTAGCCATGTAACGGCTTGTAACCAAATCCAAGTTAGGAAGCAGTGTTCATTACCAAATAACTTTTTCTCTTAAAGAAATACCAGAATTGAAATTAAAAGATTAGATTAAACAGATTTAAAACTTGTGCTAATATTAAAGTGTTGTATGTGAAGTGGCGCAGACCACTATGGCAAAAAAGGAAGACAAGTATACTATTTCAACACTCTCCGCTTACATGCGCCCACACTATTTCACAACCCACTGCATACCCCTTCTCTGTACTACTTCAACAAAAACAGGACTTCACTTAGCCCTGTTACCAAAAAAATACCCATAAGAAAACCTATTGTTCACTTTTAAATTGTGATCTTGTTCTCTCTCTCCGAGTGGAAAAAAAATCTGTATAGGTTTATTTCTAGCACAAGTGAAGTAATGTACAACTGATCTCCTAAAGAAAACTATTTATAATTAACAGGTCCTTCAAAGGCAATAGTTTCTCTTTCCCTTTTTCTTTAAAGTTATTTTTCAAACAAGATGCAAGCTGCTCTATAAAAAAAGGTGAGAGCTCCTTACATTTTTGCTTTTCCTCATCATTGACCATTTTGATCAGTCAGAACAGGCACAGCCTGGGTTTCTATACATCTAAAATTTTATTAGACAAGTATTTGGATTTGGCATAGAGGGAGTCAGAAGGTTCTACTAAAGAGGTTGTTCTTTTTTACTAAAAGTAAAAACAAAAAAGTCTTGTGAATTTTGCTAAATAAAAGAATCCAGGAGGAAAAAAAGGAAAAGAAAAAAAGTAGCTTATTGAAGAATTTCAAGCCAAGATGCTGCACTGTGGAAAACAATATTATTTACCAACCATTACAAAGACAATCTTGATCCTGTCAAAACAGCCTGTTATCTCAATGGCAGCTTTTCCCATTTCAGAAAAGAATTCAAGAAGTTCTACCAATGCCCATTCTGCATTTTATAAGTTGGAATAAACTAAGCAACATGTTAATATTTTGTAATTAAAGCTTAAATTTCAATTATAAGCAACTCTGAATATAAATGCTACCCAGGGCAGAGTGGCCCAACGAGGAGCCTGAAAGCCAAAAACCTGCCCCTCAGGATGCTTTAATCCAGCATCTTTTTCCAGAAGGCGAAGAACAGCAACGTGAACAGAAATCCCATGAAGTCGGGTGGCTTCCTCCTGTGCCGCTCTCAGCCTGACAGCTGTATGACTGCTGCTGCCACCAACTTAGTGACTACTGACTAAGGAAAGGCAGCTCCTTTCAGCTCCAGCCACCACCACATCCCTTCCCAATTGCAGCTGGCTGTGGTAGCAGAAGCTGCTACATTTCTCCCTGATTTCAGAAGCAGTGACCTCTGTGTCTTTCCACTTCTGCACTTCTGTCCTTAGCAAGAGAGACCAACTCTCCTTGGCAAGCCTTGAGAGAAAAGTTCAATGGCTGGCTGCACAAGGGTGAAAGGGATCCCAACTCACAGGTCTGCCCTTCCTACTTGGATCATTCAAAATAATTTAATGGCTAAAATGAAATTAAATAGTTAAAAGATCAGAGATCAGAGATTTTTACCTATGTGTCGCCTTGTCATTTCCACTGTAGCATTTCTGTTTACATTGGAAAGCAGACCTAGACAAAATCGTTCTGAATTTGATGGATCTGTAAAGCCATCTACGGTCAGAGAAGGCTGTGATGCATGGAAGGTTTCTCCCACTCTTTGATTCAATTCATAATAAGCTATTGAACACCAAAATGCAGGCTCCGAGTAAGTAACTGGTTGCAAGTCTAAAAAAAAAAAAAACAAACCAAAAAAACAAACAAACAAAAAAACCCACAAAAAACCAAGCTTAACACAGAATTTGAGGCTTAAAAGACATCTATCTGCCCTGCTATTTGTCGCTTCCAGAAACGACAGCAGTAATCTCCTCAAACTACTCAAATTATATTTTGCTTGCTGTCATTTTTACCTAGCCCAGTAAACAGAATGGAATTCAATATTCCACACAAGGGAAGGACGAGAGGAAGAAGGGGTGATCTAATCTGACCACAGCTCATGTAGTTCAGTACTTGCATTTTGCTCTGTAAAATGATTAAGCTAATGTTGCTGAGTGCCAGACATCGAAACACTTCTGTTGCCTTTCTATAACTTGCAAACATTTAGGCAATGCTAAAGAAGAGATTAAACTATCAAATACTGAACCACACAAAGGGAAAAAAATATTAATATGAAAATTATGTTCCCTTGTATTACACTCTATCTTATACTGTCTCTTTAGATAAAGGCAGCTCTAAGCTCCCTTTACTCTCCCCTACTAGAGCTCGGTATCTTCCCTGTGCATCTTCAGCTTTCCCTGCGCGGCTTCCCCTTTTTACCTACCCTAATTACTTACTCAGCGTTCTGAACAGCATTTTCCTGTCACATCCATTCCTTAAACAAACCCAAGGGAATTTGATCTTCCTGAGGCATTTATACAGACACACAGCAATGGCACCTGATCAAAGCAGGCAGGCAACTAATGTGGGAGCAACAATTGTGTTGTGGTCACAGGTGAAACAGTGCATGAGAAGAGCAGCAGAACACACGTACAAGGGAGACAGCAAGTCTGGGCAGCACTATGGATAGACTAACATCCTTTAAACTATTTCATAAATGCTATTCCTGCACACACAACTATATTATTCTTTCTCTTTGCTAGAAGCTCAACAGTTACAGAAATAGTGTCATTATTAACAAGTTATTAACCCAGCCCTATTATGTTTATCAACAGGAAGACAAGCCAATAGTCTCCTCCTAATACAGCTCTTACTTTTTAAAAGTATGTTTTCATTTTTAATGTGATTTTTTAATATATATATACACACACATATATAAAGAAGAGTCATCACACACAGAGAAACAATTAAAAGTACTTCCAGCTTACCCAAGCTATGATTAACTGGGGAGAGAGTACTAGGAGACAGCTCTGCTGGAGATCCTGTTGAAGCAATACAGACTGATTCAGAGCAAATTATTCTGGTTATTTCAGATGGGTAGGTATGACCATTATCTAGATACAGTTTTACATTACAATCCTTTGGAATAAGAAACCTCAGAAATCCTACAACCAGTTTTCCAGCATGTCACATGCTTATTCTGAATAAAGATTACATTTAATTTTGCAGACTCCTGGGAAAATTTCCAGACTCCCGGGAAAATTTACCCCCCTTGTAAAGACTCGATTAACACCTTACTGTCGCATTTGGCAGAGCTCTCACTTCACGCTCTGTGAACTTAAAACTTTGTTTATGCACTTCTCCATTGAGAAGGTAGTGACTTCTTCCCAAATTCAGTGAGAAAAGCTAAGAAAAAGCGGATGAGACAAGATATTACCTCTCTATTCTCAAAGGGTTTATCTCTATGTGCTGGTTTTGGCTGAGAAGGGGTTAATTCTCCTCACTGGGGGTCAGGTACCTTTCCAGCTTCCCTTCCCCGCTCCACCGGGGCTTTGTGCCTCTCGTTGTTGTTTCTTTTAATTTTAATTATTAAACTGTTCTTATCCCAACCCACGAGCGTTACCCTTCTGATTCTCTCCCCCATCTACCGGTGGGGCAGTGAGCGAGCGACTGTGTGGGGCTGAGCTGCCGCTAAACCACAACAAACTTTTTTGGTGCCCAACGTTGGGCTCAAGGGTTGGAGATGATAACAGCTGCTGGTCACAGCACCATGTTGTCCTTTTTGCAGTTGGTGTTAAAGATTGGTGTTGGTTTGTTTAGTCTGCTGTGTTCTGCTGTGATTAGTAACGTTTTGCCTACAAGATTTGTTATACAAACACTTGTTTTCAGCTTTATCTGGTATTTGGGGTTTTTGCTAAAACCGTTACTGTACTTTGGATACCACCTTGTTGAGGCAATTACCAATTATACCTCCTCCTCTGAGAGATTTTATATGGAGGAAATACAGAATAGTACCTTTGCAACTTTGTTCTATGATGTCTCTGCCTTTGTTACAACAACGTTTTTGTATCTTGAACATCCTTGGGTGGTTAAGGTGCACTTATTGTTAGTTTTTGGGCATGTTGTTTTGGTTTTGACTAAGCAATTTAAGAATATCACCCAGAAATCTGCCCCAAGGCTTGATAGTTACGAGTGGCAGGGCATGTGGGATAGCATGGGCAAATAGCTAGGGCAGTGGGCACCCCCAGTGTTTTGGAGTTTCACCCCTGAACGAGTGCAGAATCCTAAAAAACTAGTAGAATGTTTGGAGAAAGTATGTTGTTATGCTGGGAACTCCAGAGAGACACAGATAACTGCAACATGCTGGGGCCTGGCCCATGCGTACTGAGCCCTGCTCAACAGTATTCAGTGCTCCCAAGGGGAAGAGAATGTCTCTGGATTGAAATGCAAAGTGACTGGCACTGTAGACAATCCAGCCCTGATGACAGGCACTGCAGCCACTCAAACCCCCAGGACAAGTACTGGAAATGGTTCAGAAAATAAACCCTTACCAGTATCAGTTGATCCCATACACAAGAAGAAATATTGGAAACGGACGTCAACTTGTTTAGAACGGGATGATGAAAAAGCAGGGCCATCACGGGGAGAGGAGAAAGAAGTTATAAATGAAATAGAGACCACCAGGTCCCTGTCCTTGAGCAAGTTGCGATATATGCGAAAAGATTATAGCTCACATTCAGGTGAGCACATTGCCACCTGGCTGCTCCGATGCTGGGATTATGGGGCTCAGTAGCCTGGAACTAGAGGGAAAAGAAGCCAAACAACTGGGATCCCTTTCTGGGGAAGGGGGCATTGACAAATCAATTGGGAAAAAACCACAAGTCCTCAGCCTCTGGAGGGGACTCCTGTCCGGAGTGAAGGAAAGGCATCCCTTTAAAGAAGATTTTACATATCGCCCAGGAAAATGGACAACTATGGAGAAAGGCATCCAGTATCTAAGGGAATTAGCTGTGTTTGAGGTGATTTATGGTGACCTGGACGATCAACGGTCATCCAAAGATCCAGATGAAGCCGAATGCAGACGACCCATGTGGTGGAAGTTTGTACGGAGCGCACCATCTTCGCATGCAAACTCATTGGCAGTAATGTCCTGGAAAGATGATGAGACACCAACGGTGGCAGAGGTGATAGATAGACTCCGGGATTACGAAACAAATATCTCTTCCTCGCTCGTCTCTGCTGTGGAGAAACTATCCCAAGAGGTCCAGCAACTCAAAGAAGATCTGTCCTGCTCCCCACCTCGACAGAGTAGTGTCTCAGCTGTTAGGAATAAGCGTCCTTTGGCTCAAAGAAGGGGATACACACCACGGGCCACCCTATGGTTCTACCTGCGTGACCACGGAGAGGACATGATGAGGTGGGATGGCAAGCCTACCTCGACCCTAGAGGCACGAGTGCATGAACTGCAAGGAAGAACAGTCACTCAGGGAGGCTCTTCCAGGAAAGCTGCTGCTCCAGTTTCCAGCGAGCAAGTCCCCAGACAGAGGAGTAGAAGTGCTGATTTTATTTCTAAGTGTAATAGAGGGACTCCTGATTCACATTTACAGGAAGTGAGTTGTGACTGCCATGATCAGGACTAGAGGGGCCCTGCCTCCAGCCAGGTGGAGGAAAGGGATAACCGGGCTTACTGGACTGTGTGGATCCGATGGCCTGGCACGTCCGACCCACAGGAGTATAAAGCTTTAGTGGACACCGGTGCACAGTGCACCTTAATGCCATCAAACTATATAGGGGCAGAACCCATCAGCATTGCTGGAGTGACAGGGGGATCCCAAGAGCTAACTGTATTGGAGGCCGAAGTGAGCCTAACTGGGAATGAGTGGCAAAAGCACCCCATTGTGACTGGGCCAGAGGCTCTGTGCATCCTTGGCATAGACTACCTCAGGAGAGGGTATTTCAAGGGCCCAAAAGGGTACAGGTAGGCTTTTGGTGTAGCTGCCTTGGAGACGGAGGAAATGAAACAGCTGTCTACCTTGCCTGGCCTCTCGAAGGACTCTTCTGTTGTGGGGTTGCTGAAGGTCAAAGAGCAACAGGTGCCAATCGCCACCACAACAGTGCACCGGCGGCAATATCGCACCAGCAGAGACTCTCTGATCCCCATCCATGAGCCCATTCACCAACTGAGGAGCCAAGGAGTCATCAGTAAGACCCCCTCACCCTTTAACAGTCCCATATGGCCAGTGCGGAAGTCTAATGGAGAGTGGAGGCTAACAGTAGACTATCGTGGCCTGAATGAAGTCACTCCACCGTTGAGTGCTGCTGTGCCAGACATGCAAGAACTTCAATACGAACTGGAGTCAAAGGCAGCCAAGTGGTATGCCACAATTGATATTGCCAATGCATTTTTCTCAATCCCTCTGGCAGCAGAGTGCAGGCCACAGTTTGCTTTCACATGGAGGGGCGTCCAGTACACCTAGAATCGACTGCCCCAGGGGTGGAAAGACATCCCTACCATTTGCCATGGACTGATTCAGACTGTACTGGAACAGGGAGAAGCTCCCGAACACCTTAAATACATTGATGACATCATCGTGTGGGGCAACACAGCGGAAGAATTTTTTGAGAAAGGAGAGAAAATAGTCCAAATCCTCCTGAAAGCTGGTTTTGCCATAAAACAAAGTAAGGTGAAGGGACCCACACAAGAGATCCAGTTCATTGGATTCAATGGCAAGATGAAAGTCTTCAGATTCCAATGGATGTGACTGACAAAATAGCAGCCATGTCTCCACCAACTAGCAAAAAGGAAACACATGCTATCTTGGGCATTGTGGGTTTTTGGAGAATGCATATTCCAAATTACAGTCTGATCATAAGCCCTCTCTATCAAGTGACCCGGAAAAAGAATGATTTCAAATGGGGCCCTGAGCAACGACAAGCCTTTGAACAGATGAAACGAGAAATAGTTCATGCAGTAGGCCTTGGGCCAGTCCAGGCAGGACAAGATGTAAAAAATGTGCTCTACACTGCAGCCGGGGAGAATGGCCCTACCTGGAGCCTCTGGCAGAAAGCACATGGGGAGACCTGAGGTCGACCCCTAGGGTTTTGGAGTCGGGGATACAGAGGGTCTGAAGCCCGCTATACTCCAACTGAAAAAAGATATATTGGCAGCATATGAAGGGGTTCGAGCTGCTTCAGAAGTGGTTGGTACTGAAGCACAGCTGCTCCTGGCACCCCGACTGCCAGTGCTGGGCTGGATGTTCAAAGGAAACATCCCCTCTACACACCATGCAACTGATGCTATGTGGAGTAAATGGGTTGCACTGATCACCCAGCGGGCTCGAGTAGGAAACACCAGTTGCCCAGGAATCTTGGAAGTGATTATGGACTGGCCAGAAGGCAAAGATTTTGGATTATCACCAGAGGAGGAGGTGACACGTGATGAAGAAGCCCCACTGTATAACACACTGCCAGAAAAGGAGAAGCAGTATGCCCTGTTTACTGATGGGTCCTGTCGCCTTGTGGGAAAGCATTGGAGATGGAAGGCTGCTGTATGGAGTCCTACAAGACAAGTAGCAGAAACTGCTGAAGGAGAAGGTGAATCGAGCCAGTTTGCAGAGGTAAAGGCCATCCAGCTGGCCTTAGACATTGCTGAACGGGAAAAGTGGCCAGTGCTCTATCTCTGTTCTGACTCCTGGATGGTGGCAAATGCCCTGTGGGCGTGGCTACAGCAGTGGAAACAAAGCAACTGGCAGCGCAGAGGCAAACCCATCTGGGCCGTCACATTGTGGCAAGATATTGCTGCCCAGGTAGAGAACCTGGTTGTAAAGGTACGTCATGTAGATGCTCACGTCCCCAAGAGTCGGGCCACTGAAGAACATTGGAACAACCAGCAGGTGGATCAGGCTGCTAAGATTGAAGTGGCTGAGGTGGATCTGGACTGGCAGCATAAGGGTGAACTATTTCTAGCTCGGTTGGCCCATGACACCTCAGGCCATCAAGGGAGAGATGCAACATACAGGTGGGCTCGTGATCGAGGGGCGGACTTGACCATGGATGTTATTGCACGGGTTATCCACGAATGTGAAACATGCACTGCAATCAAGCAAGCAAAGTGGGTAAAGCCTCTGTGGTATGGGGGACGATGGCTGAAATATAAATATGGGGAGGCCTGGCAAATTGACTATATCACACTCCCACAAACCCGCCAAGGCAAGCGTCATGTGTTTTCAATGGTAGAAACGATGACTGGCTGGCTGGAAACATATCCTGTCCCCCACGCCACTGCCCGGAACACTATCCTGGGTCTCAAAAAACAAGTCCTGTGGCGACATGGCACCCCAGAGAGAACTGAGTCAGACAACGGGACTCATTTCCGAAATAACCTCATAGACACCTGGGCCAAAGAGCATGGCATTGAGTGGGTGTATCACATCCCCTATCACGCACCAGCCTCTGGGAAAATCGAAAGATACAATGGACTATTAAAGATGACACTGAGAGCAATGCGGGGTGGAACATTCAAGCACTGGGATACACGTTTAGCAAAAGCCACGTGGTTAGTCAACACGAGGGGATCTGCCAACCGAGCTGGCCCTGCCCAGTCAGAAATCCTACATACTGTGGAAGGGGATAGAGTCCCTGTAGTGCACACAAAAAGTATGCTGGGCAAAACAGTCTGGGTTCTTCCTGCCTCAGGCAAAGGCAAACCCATTCGTGGGATTGCTTTTGCTCGAGGACCTGGGTGCAATTGGTGGGTGATGCGGGAGGATGGAGGAGTCTGATGTGTGCCTCAAGGGGATTTGATTTTGGGCGAAAACAGTCAATGAACTGAATGGCACAATGTGAACTGCTATATAATATTGTGTGTCACCTCTGTGTTGTATCAATAATATCAGAGTACGAGCCTCCCAACCCATGGAAGATAAACTGTGAAACAAGCCGTGCAGCAGTGATGGAACGATGACTGACTCAGTATGCAGCAACCCAACGCCACACACACCATCTCTCCCACCCTGAAAGACTGATACGGCAGATGGAGCCCAGAGTCATGGACTGGGTGAACTCAATGGACAGTTTAATGGACATTTTACAGGGAAGGTCCATGAACTAAGGGAATGCTGTCTGTGTATTATGTTAAAGGATGGGAAGGGGAGGGGTGGTGGGTGGTAAGATTGTATTGGATGGTATGGGACCTGGGCATGGTGTAGATGGTATGGAATAAGGGGTGGAGAATGTGCTGGTTTTGGGTGAGAAGGAGTTAATTCTCCTCCCTGTGGGGGTCAGCTACCTTTCCAGCTTCCCACGCTCTGCCACATGGTGGGGGGGCTGGGAGGGGCAGGGCCATGGTGGGGGCGGTTGACCCCGACTGGCCAATGGCATGTTCATTCCATACCATGTGACACCATGACTAGTATATGAAGGGGTTGCAGTTTGCGGCTCAGGGGCGGTGTGGCATCGGGTCGGTGGGCGGTGAGCAGCTGCGTTGCATGCAGTTTGTTTCGGCGGTTCGTCCCCCCTCTCTCCTCCCTTCCCCCGGGGCTTTGCGCCTCTCATTGTTCTCCTTTACATTGCATTTCTGTTGTTGTTTCTTTTAATTTTAATTATTAAACTGTTCTTATCCCAACCCACGAGCGTTACCCTTCTGATTCTCTCCCCCATCTACCGGTGGGGGAGTGAGCGAGCGACTGTGTGGGGCTGAGCTGCCGGCTAAACCACGACACTCTAGAAAAGAACAAGCTGGATTTCCTCATTTGAGGAAATTATTCTTTCCTACAAGAAGGATGGAAAAAAACCTCAGAAAAACATGAACTCTCCGCCACAATTTGTGCACTAGTACGCAAAATACAGAGAGGCTTTACACAGAAACATTCCTACAATGACTGCTGATGTCAGGCTTTTTTAATTAAGGTACTTATTGTCACATAGTGGGAAAGTATTGCAGTTCTTGCAGAAACTAGTGCAGTTAATTCCAATTAACAGAAAAAGGTTGCTAACATTAGCTAACTAAACACACACTCAAGTCTGCCAGCACATAGCAGGAGGCTCTTATCCAGCACATTAACTGTGCTTTGTCCAAGTCTAAGGCCAACCAGATTATCTAAAAACCCTTTCATACAAAGGCACAAACACTTAATGTTTCAATTACTCTTCCAATAGAGCCTTCCATACAAGCATTAATTTGAAACACGGCAGAAGCGATGAGGCTGTCAGGATTGAAGAGACAGGTTCTCAAAATGCAGCATTTCTGTAACTTGTTTAGGCCAAACAGACATTTTGCTTCAATGAATCTGTTTCCAGAAAGTAAAGTTAGGGGTAAGTTGAAACCACTCAACTATTAAAATCTATTTTAAGGCTTTCTGATGAAGACTTAATTAGACCTGTATGCTTTTGTTAAGAAACAAATGAAATGTACTTAATATGGCACAGGATGTTTTAAAAGCATTCCCCTAGCAAAAAATTATTTTGTTCACAGAAGACTGAAAGTGATATTTTAAACAGAAAACACCAGGTTGTACAGAGTGTTACTGCCATTGTAATTTGGGCTGAATTCACAGAATCCCAGAATGGCGGGGGTTGGAAGGGACCTCTGGAGATCATCCCGTCCCACCCCCTGCTTGAGCAGGCACACTCAGAGCAGGGGCACAGGACCGCATCCAGGCGGGGTGTGAATGTCTCCAGGGAAGGGACTCCACAACCTCTCTGGGCAGCCTGTGCCCCTGCTCTGGCACCCGCACAGCAAAGGAGTTTTTCTTCATGTTTAGGTGGAACTTCCTGTGTTCCAACTTGTGCCCATCGCCCCTTGTCCTGTCATTGGGCACCACTGGAAAGAGTCCAGTCCCATCGTCCTGACACCCACCCTTCAGATATAAATAATTCATGCTGCTGTGCAGAGGGATCACAACTAGTAATCCCAAATCCCAAGTGTTGTGGTTTAACCCCAGCCGGTGACTGAGCACCACGCAGCTGCTTGCTCACTCCCCCCTCGGTGGGATGGGGGAGAGAATCAGAAGAGTAAAAGTGAGAAAACTTGTGGGTTGAGATAAGAACAGTTTAAGAATCGAAATAAAATAAAATAGTAATATTACTACTACTATTAAAAGAGTATACAAAGCAAGTGATGCACGATGCAGTTGCTCACCACTCGCCAACCCATGCCCAGCCAGTCCCCAAGCAGCAGCCCCCTGGCCAGCTTTCCCCAGTTTATACACTGAGCATGACGTCATATGGTCTGGAATATCCCTTTGGCCAGTTGGGGTCAGCTGTCCTGGCTGTGCTCCCTCCCAGCTTCTGGTGCATCTCCAGCCTTCTCAGTTGGTAGAGCATGAGAAGCTGAGAAGTCCTTGATTCAGTGCAAGCACTACCCAGCAACAACTAAAACATCGGTGTGTTATCAACATTATTCTCATACTAAATCCAAAACACAGCACGGTACCAGCTACTAGGAAGAAAATTAACTCTATCCCAGCTGAAACAAATCTTGAAAGTAGTGAAAAGTAAATGTTACCTGTATCCATGCTTTGGTTCAACTGCTGGTCACTCGTTTCTCCATCTTCACTGATATATCCCGGAGGTGGTGTTTCTGTCAAAAAAAAAAAAAAAAAAAAAGAAAAAAGAAAAAAAAAAAAGAAAAAAAAAAGGAAAAAACCCAAACCACTTACTGGTTCAATGACTGGGGAAATTTGTATGAGTTAGCATTTGGGGTTTTTGTCCTCAGGTCTTCAGGAGCTCCATATGATACCTGAATACTGAATTAGAATTTCATTTTGCTGTCCCTTTTTGCCTTCAGCAGGGCTTCAAACACATTACCTGCCTTATTGTCTATGTAAAATGTATCATCCCTTGTATGCCAGTCAATCACTCAAATGTTATACAATTAACATATAATCCTTGTTTGTTCCATTTAATACAAGACACTTTCACTACAATGAGTAACAATTTTGCAATTGTGATCAACAGCTTTCACATTTAGTAGAATTACAAATGAAAAAAACCATCTAGTGGCTTCTACAAAAGAGTGTGCTGTCTTTATGTAGCATAACCATCAGATCAGATGCCTTCCCATGCCTCATAGAAGTTGCTAGATTTAAAGGCTATTTTTCAGTTCAGTGCCCAAATCCATTTTTCTTCAATACCCAAGAGTTTATTTCACTCATTAATAACTATATTATCTAACTAGTTACACTGCACAAGCTCTATTATCACTATTACTTCCAAGCTCTATTAAAACAATTATATATTCTTTTAACTAGCTTTCTTTAAAGATGGAATTTCACAGACCAGAGTAAACTCAGTAACAAGTTTGAAGCATTCTGATGCTAGAAACTGTGTCTAATTCCACATAAATATCTTCAAAACCCAGGAGAACATGGCTGTTCCTTTTCTCCATTCAAAATTCACTTTGTAATCCAGATGATGAGTTAACCAACTGCCTTTCAGGAAATAATTTTCTTTGAACTGGGCAAATGTCTTTTCCTATATATTAAAGGCAAAACCTGGATTTTTTTTTTAGTGAAAGTGTTTGAAGCTAACTACCTCTACAATTGCCTCAGAATCTGAGAGATTAAACAAGTTTAATTACATTATTACCAAACAGCAAAAATTTAAAGATAAAGCCTTTTGCTTAAGAATTAAAATCAAATTATATCAAATATCATGTCTGAGATTTAAAGCAATGTAGCACAATCAGAAGGAAGTCAGCAAGAGGAAACTAGATTAAGTCAGTTGATTAAATAAAAATGAACTGAAAGAATTATATCTCTGGTTCACTCTGTGAAACTAGTGTGCTAAATATAGATGTGACAAAATTCAAGTGAGAATTTAAAAGGAAGATTAAAGGAAATCTTTACTAGCAAGTACGATGACAAAAGTCATACTTGTTTTGAACATTTTTATAGAATTCATTGTGATAAAGTGGACTCCGCCCATCTCCAAATCACTTGTTATAGTTAAGCCCACAGCCATGGTAAAAGGTCAATAACCATTTCCGATCCAAACCATGCCTCTTGTTTCCAGTTGCCAATCCAGGCTCTTTGGCACAGATTATTTTCCATGTCTAGTCTCCATCTGAACAGAGAAGACTTCCTCCACCTAGTACTATTAATACTGTTTTAGGGTCAGAGGTTGAACACCACCACAGCTGGAAATAAATGCCCAGATGCAGCATTAAAAATTCTTAGCAGAGCTCGAATGTTGCCAGAAGTTTATACAATGCAGATCAGCACATCCGTAACCTGAAAGGGAACGCACAGCCCCAAAGGCCATCCCGCACCTTCACGATCGCCATCTTCCCAGCTGTAGGTGAGACCAACCTCTCTGCAGACCAAGTACTGTGACAGTATCGTGGTGCAAAACTAGCATGGTTGTTAGTCTGGCCTACCGCTAAAGAAAACGGTTCTCTGAAGCAGGCTGTCAAGACACACAAGACCTATCAGAACCTAGTTAAGTATTCAAGATTAAGTTAGCAAGGTTAAATAAAGATGCCATGATATGAATACAACAGGAGGGTGTCAGTGACAAAGAGATTGAGGCAAGGTGCGGTTAGCTGCATAAACATTTGAAGATCATGAGAATAGAATCATAGAATCGTTAAGGTTGGAAAAGACCCTTAAGATCATCAAGTCCAACCACCAACCTATCACTGCCAAGTCCACCACTAAACCATATCCTCAAGCACCATGTCTACCCTTCTTTTAAGTACCTCCAGGGATGGAGACTCAACCACCTCCCTGGGCAGCCTGTTCCAATGTTTGACAACCCTTTCAGTGAAGAAGTTTTTTCTAATATCCAACCTAAACTTCCCCTGGCGCAGCTTGAGGCCATTTCCTCTCGTCCTATCGCTTGTTACTAGGGAGAAGAGACCGACCCCCACCTCACTACAACCTCCTTTCAGGTAGTTGTAGAGAGCGATAAGGTCTCCCCTCAGCCTCCTCTTCTCCAGGCTAAACAACCCCAGCTCCCTCAGCCGCTCCTCATCAGACTTGTCCTCTAGACCCTTCACAAACTTCATTGCCCTTCTCTGGACATGCTCCAGCACCTCAACATCCTTCTTGTAGTGAGGGGCCCAAAACTGCACACAGTACTCGAGGTGCAGCCTCACCAGTGCTGAGTACAGGGGCACTATCACCTCCCTGGTCCTGCTGGCCACACTATTCCTGATACAAGCCAGGATGCCATTGGCCTTCTTGGCCGCCTGAGCACACTGCCGGCTTACGTTCAGGCGGCTGTCAACCAACACCCCCAGGTCCTTTTCCTCCAGGAAGCTCTCCAGCCACTCCTCCCCCAAGCCTGTAGCATTGCATGGGGTTGTTGTGACCAAAGTGCAGCACCCAGCACTTGGCCTTGTTGAATCTCATACCGTTGGCTCCGGCCCAATGATCCAGCCTGTCCAGGTCCCTCTGTAGGGCCTTCCTGCCCTCCAGCAGATCGACACTTCCACCCAGCTTGGTGTCATCTGCAAACTTACTCAGGGTGCACTCAATCCCCTCATCCAGATCATCAATGAAGATATTGAACAGGACCGGCCCCAACACTGAGCCCTGGGGAACACCACTCATGACTGGCCGCCAACGGGATTTGACTCCATTCACCACCACTCTCTCGGCTCGGCCGTCCAGCCAGTTTTTACCCAGCGCAGAGTGCACTCGTCCAAGCCGTGAGCAGCCAGTTTCTCCAGGAGAATGCTGTGGGAGACAGTGTCAAAGGCCTTACTAAAGTCAAAGTAGACAACGTCCACAGCCTTCCCCTCATCCACTAAGCGGGTCACCTTATCATAGAAGGAAACCAGGTTAGTGAGGCAGGACCTCCCTTTCATAAACCCATGCTGGCTGAGCCCAATCCCCTGCGTGTCCCGCATGTGCTGCGTAATGGCATTCAAGATGATCTGCTCCATGACCTTTCCCGGCACCGAGGTTAGGCTGACAGGCTGACAGTTCCCCGCATCCTCCTTCCGACCCTTCTTGTAGAGGGGTGTCACATTCGCTAGTTTCCAGTCATCTGGGACCTCCCCGGTTGACCAGGACTGCTGATAAATGATGGCGAGTGGCTTGGTGAGCTCCTCTGCCAGCTCCCTCAGTATCCTTGGGTGGATCCCATCCGGCCCCATGGACTTGTGAACATCCAGGTGAAGAAGCAGGTTGGTGACTGCCACCTCTTCAACAACTGGGACTTCATTCTGCATACTAACTCCATCTCCCAGCACAGGGGCCTGACAACCCTGAGGATGACCAGTCTGACTATTAAAGACTGAGGCAAAGGAAGCATTAAGTACCTCAGCCTTCCCCATATCTTTTGTAGCAAGGTTACCTTCCACATCCAACAAAGGAGGGAGATTCTCCCTGGCCCTCCTTTTGTCACTGATGTATTTATAAAAACATTTTTTGTTATCTTTAATGGTGGTGGCCAGTTTAAGTTCCAGCTGGGCCTTCGCCTTCCTAATCTTTTCCCTGCATAACCTCACAACATCCTTGTAGTCCTCCTGAGTCACCTGCCCCTTCTTCCAAAGGCGGCAAGCTCTCCTTTTTTTCTTGAGTTCCAGCCAAAGCTCCCTGTTCAGCCAAGCCGGTCTTCTCCCCCGCCTGCTCGACTAACGGCACATGGGGACGGCCTGCTCCTGCGCCTTTGAGACTTCCTTCTTCAATAACATCCAGCCTTCCTGGAGTCCTTTGCCCTTCAGGACTGCCTCCCAAGGGACTCTGTTAACCAGACGCCTTAACAATCCAATGTCTGCCCTTCTGAAGTTCCCGCAATCACCTTGAACAAGACTTTTTGCAAATAATTACCTAGTTGCTTTCACTCATTACCATAGCACTGGATTTTCAAACGGTGGCTTTCCAGTAAGCTGTTTGCAAATGCTATCAACAGCCCTCAGACTGAATCAAAAAAGTATACATAAGCTAAGAAAGCAACACCAACTTCTAGGCACCTTAAATTGCTCTTTAAAGATCTGCTGTCCCTAGGTGCCAACAGATGTGGCACAAATTAAACAAATGAGATCAAATTAATTAAAATGTTTTTGGGTCCATTTAAATTCTTGGATACATTTAAAAAAACCACAAGCAATATCCTGTTGACACATAGATACAATTTGTACATTGCACATATTTGAGTTTCAAGGAAGTCCTCTTATTCTTCGTGAGAGTCCAGATCTGAATTTTCAGCTTGTTCATAACATAGCTGCATTAAACATTTATGAGAAAACTTCAGCTTTGCTTGGTTTTACACTCCAGGCAACTTCCTGAAGCGACAGAAAACAGGAAGCTGGGGCAGGAAACAAAGGTGACTGATTTTATGTTTCAATAAGGGTACGGGCTTTTGGGTGCACTGTAGCAGATTAGTCTTGGTATTTGTTTTGTGGTGGGGAAGAGGCAAAGATGGGGAGGAGGAATTCTTTAAGAGTTCAATATTGTTAGGTTGTTCTTTCATACTAAAAAGACAAAACTGTATGCACATAATAGAAACAAATACACAAAGTAGACCTTGATCGATTGTGAACTACAGATCAAAACACTTTTTAAGCCAGTGTTTTGCAACTTAAAGTTTTCTCCACATACTACATGTGGTGAGACTGAGCAGCAGCTACTCAGTCTCCAATACACAGCATTTGGCAACCCCTATATGTTTGTAAAACAGGCTTAAAGCATCAGGGGAAAGTCTACTTTGTACTCATTAGCATTTTAAATCTTAAATAAGCTATTGAACCCAAGTAAGCTATTGTGTTCTGCACAGCAGAATGTATTTCCATTGGAATTAATACATTAAATCAACTAAATCTAATTTATTGGTGCATCTTTCAATTAATTTGATCACTTAGGAGGATGAAACTACCATCTTTGTTCCAGCGGTACAATGATAAGTGTACTGTTTGCGGTGGCAGTTAAGAAAATACCTGGTATATAATTGCTCTGCGGTTCAATTCCAGCTGGAAAGTTAGTGTTTTCAGGAATGGAATGGGTATAGTCATCGAGAGGCGGAAGCTCCGTTAGAATCTCGGTGTGCCGTGGCACTAGTACGGGAGGCAAGACTGGAAAAGCAAAATTCAAAGCATTAATAAGACCCTCAAAACACACACTTGGGAGAGCTTAAAAAAATATCTAAAACTTCTAACAACTTGTTCAGATGTTTTGAAATTTTCTGACTCTTAGTACTGCTAATACTGCAGTTGTACTGTGAGTTACTGGAAGAAACAGATTCCTGAGATGCCTCGAGTAAGACTATTCTACATTAGCAAAGGAAAGTCATCTCTTATTCTCCTTGTCATGCCGGACTGTACTTAGCCAGCTGGAAACTGCTAGCAGTACTGGAAGTGTTTATCACATTATTCAACACATTTGTAAAGTAAAGATTTTTCAGTATCTTTATTATCAAAAACTTTCAGGGGATGGTATTCTCAAAAGCTGTATCTCTAATAGTCTTGCACTTCTGGCAAGAAAAGGCATCATCTTTCTCTATTTTTCATTTAAAACATTATGCTGAACAAGTATGTACAGATGCTGCTATAGAAAGTCAGAAGCAGAAGGAGTCGTCCTACCTGGCGTCTCCACTCTCTGGTAGTGGTAAGGGTTTACACACACTTCATCCTTTTTAAGATTAAAAGCATATTCACAGTTTTCAATTGCTTTAAGTTCATGGTGACTGTGAAGATCTGGCCAGCGCCACAAACGACAGTAAATAACATGTGGTAATCCTTTACGATGAGATACCTGTAGTCGGCCATCGAGAGATCTATATGGGAAAGATGTTGAGAAGCGTTTACAGACGGCATGCTGTCTCTTAATCGCTCAAGCAACAGTGTACACACACAGGATGAGTAGTTTATTTATTCTCAGAATTCAGTGGATTGACACTGTTAGTGACATTTATACTTTTGTTAAAAGGCTTCAAATGTGATAAAAATTATGGTATCAAGCAGTGTGTCAACTTATTTTTGAGCTGCTCAAATTATTGCCAGTGAATTTAGAGTTCATTAAAAGCCACTTTACCTCCAGCCAAGTATTTAGGGTGATTGCTTCATATACATTTTTTTAAATGCAGAAGACAGTTGTTACAAAAAAAATAAAATAAAATCACACACTTAACAGTCCCTTCCGCTGCTAAACCCCACAGCTTTGCTGTGGCGTGGATGCTTTATGGCTTTAAGCATAAGAACTCCCACAGGACTGCAAATAAGCCTATAAGCAGTCAGCTGCCCAAGTGATCCACATGACAGTATAACTGTAATGCAAGAAGCATGAATGCACATCTTGTAAGGGCTGTACAGTTTATCTTCTTGACTTCATCTGCCTCGCTACCAGCTGAAAAGGTTTTGCTAGTTTTAAGACAGACTGCATATGCTTACACAAATGCAGATGTTTATGATTGTTATGGGATGGGAGACAAACCTCAATACACAAATCAAGCAATGTGACATGAAAAAATAAAGATCCTGTGTAGAATTTGCCCACCATTAACTACTAAGAATTTACAAACAATTCTTTAGTAGCTCATATCTGAGCCAATTAGCAAGATTTAACTGAAAGCTTGTGGCATACAAAGCAGTTTAAAGACTTTGTAAGATTAGGTCTAAAGAATTAAGCATCCCAACTTTGTTAATATAAATACCAAATCACATTAGAGCTTGCATTTAACAAGTCTTCCCATTCTTTCAATGGCACCGGCATGAAAAAGGAATATTCCAGGATTAGAGTTTCATTGGTCAAAACATCAGCTGAGAACACTTGGATTTCTACACTGGCAAGCAAATATTTTAAAATGCTGTACCATGAGAGGCCTAGGAAGCATTTTAGTCTTTTACAGCTAAAGCATCCCATTACAGACCCTCCAAAGCCAATCCCTCCCACAAGACTTCTATGATGTGAGAGAGGGCAGAATATTCACCTGGTTTGTTCAGAGAAGCTGTAAAGGCCTGTTGTATCCCACTGATCTATCGTGTTTGGTGTACTCAGTCCCCAAATTTCAGAGCAAGTGCTGTGCATAAATTGAAAACAAAAACAAAAACTTGATATGAATATGGAACATGGTTATTCAAAACACCATGATGTCAAACACGGAAAAATGTACAGAATACTTCCTTTCACATAGAAGATAGAGCATTGTTAGACTTGCATTTAAACTGACATCTCATGCTATATTTTCTATATGAAAGAGGCTATCAAAATGGAATACATGATTCAAGGTAAATGATAATGGTTTTAAGAGGTGAACAAGTTCTCTGGTTAAGTAGTCAATACAGTTGTAATGCTCCTTAAAACAGGCAAAACTTCCTCAGCCTAGCTGGTAACAAATTTCAATTTTAAAGGGTAGTTTCTGGATATTTTTTTTTGTTTTTGTTTGTTTTTAAACATAAGCTTCCCTAAGTCTTCAAACAAAGGCCATGTGTATCTGAAACTGAACATCACAACCTAACTTTCAGGTACCACCACTTCAGCATTAGTCTCATTCTCCATGCACATACTAATTTGCTGCTTTTCTCAAAAAAGGAAAATTCGGACACTGAAGAAAAGCACATTGTAGCTGATACTTCCCCACTGCTTTCTATACTCTCCTTGATTAAAAAACTAAATATTCTCTTCCACTGTATACAAACCACAAAGTTTAACACAGTTTTACAGTACAGTATTTTAAGTCTTAACTACAGAATAACAAAACTTTAATTGCTAAATCAAGCAGGAGGAAAGTAAAGACAAGTAGTTCTTTACCAAACTAGTTCAATGACAAGATCACAACAAAAGGAGCCTCCACTGACAGGCATGAACTAAAAAGCAGCAGCAGATTTAAGTAAATCAAGAAAACAGCATGGACTTGTAAACGGGCAGCACATTTTCAGAATCATAAATCAAGCTCAGCTCTATCACAGCCTTGCTCTGTGACCACTAAAACCTGACAGTTTATTTTACACAAGTAACACACAACTGGACTTCGCACCTCAGAAATTAAGAGAATTCAGTTGATGAGCAACTTACAACTCCAGTCACTAATTACAAAGCCTGAAGTTTGGCCAAGAAGGCCAACAGCATCCTGGCTTGTATCAGGAATAGTGTGGCCAGCAGGAGCCGGGCAGGGATGGGGCCCCTGTGCTCGGCACTGGTGAGGCTGCACCTTGAATGCTGTGTTCAGTTTTGGGCCCCTCAGTACAAGAAGGACCTTGAGGTGCTGGAGCATGTCCAGAGAAGGGCAACAAAGCTGGTGAAGGGTCTGGAGAACAAGTCTGATGAGGAGTGGCTGAGGGAGCTGGGATTGTTTAGTCTGGAGAAGAGGAGGCTGAGGGGAGACCTTATTGCTCTCTACAACTACCTGAAAGGAGGTTGTAGTGAGGTGGGGGTTGGCCTTTTCTCGCAAGTCACTAGTGACAGGACGAGAGGAAACGGCCTCAAGTTGTGCAAGGGGAGGTTTAGATTGTATAGTAGGAAAAATGTCTTTACTGCAAGAGTGGTTAGGCATTGGCACAGGCTGCCCAGAGAGGTGGGGGAGTCACCTTTTAAACTGTCTTTATCTCAAACCATGAGTTGCCTCAGTTTTACTCTTCTGATTCTCTCCCCCGTCCCACCAGGGGGGAGTGAGTGAGTGGCTGCGTGATGCTTGGTTGCTGACTGGGGCTAAACCACGACAGGACTATGCTCCAATTCCAATAATCCACAAACACTGAAGAGCCTGCATGAAATCATCCTGTATGTTCAATAAAGTCAGCTCAACACAGCTTTTACTGTTCACTGGAAGAAACATCTCAGGAAACAAAGTGGCCTCTCCACTCTCCCATTCTCATAAAAGATCCACTGCCTAAAAGATACAAGGATGCTCCCCCAGCCCTACGTCACCCAGACAGTAAACTAGGGCTCTTAATATTCACACACACACCCCCCCCAAATCAGAATGAAATTCCTCACAATCATAAAAAGCATACTTCATACACAGCACTTTGTGAAAGGCCACAGTATGTTCATTCATACGCAAGCAATAGTGGGACAGAGGGCAGACACTCCTACTCATCCCAGAGAGGTAGTGGCTGGAAAGAAGGTGACTGCATTCTGAAAGATGTTTGAACCACCACTAAAACCATCTAAAAGGGAGTCAAGAGGTACAGATTTTTTAGTAGTTCAGAATTACTGCCCCAAAATAAATAGGAGGCATTCTCCTCTCCTAAACCTTTCAGAAGAGTCCCAAATCCCTTGTGATGTGAATAGTTCTCCTATGCCTAGTCCATAAAGAATTTGGAAGAATCAAGGACTAACATCTGTACTTATAAGTCAAGTCTTGTCTGGAAACATTCCCAGGCCCTGGAACATGATCGTGTATGCTAGAAGGCAGCTAGGACATTCCCCAGCAGTGGGCTGTGCCGATTAGTGTTCTCCCAGACAGTTCCCAGGTTTGAGTCGCACGCCATCAGGACCACTTGCCCTGGCGGTTCAGATGCAGCCACCCTGCCCTGGTAGCTAAGAGTTTAAGAGTACGGATGAGGCAGTCCCAAGCCAGTTGGCCCCGCTGCCCGGGAACATTCCCAGGCACGTTTAATTTATTAGGGGGGAGGCAACCAAGACATATCACTATTTCACCTTTAGAAAGCAGACTGCCCTCAAACCAAAGTCTAGAAGTACACTTCGGGCTTCATGTTTTACCAAACAGGGGTTTTTGGTTTTGAATTCACTGTATACTGCAGCACTGGTAAGCCATTGTTTCAAAAATATAATTTAGTTCCTACATCCAAGCTGTACTTAAATCTTTCCTGTGTAGACAGCACTTAAATACGCTCCAAAATACAAGCTTGAAGCTAATACACATCCTCCCATCAGAGCAGACACTTTCATTCCAAGGAGCATTTTTGTTGCTGCTCTCAAAACAATTTGTTTGACAGAAATGAGGTCAACTATACAAAAGCTAATATTTTTCTCTTTTCAACACTAGCTTAGATTAGCAAATCACCATGTTCTGTGGCCTCCAGCACTCCCAGAGCAAGCTTGCTTGAATACTAGATTGCTGCTTTTGCTGACCCCACAAAATAAATGAATTTATTACAAGGGATTTCAGGGATATAAAGCATCAAATTGGCTCAGTTTCCCAGGTGTTTTGAAGTTCTAACAAAAGAAAACTCTTTCCTAGAGAAAGGAGAAATGCTCAAAGGATACTTGCAAAGAATAAGAACTACTCTTTGAGACGCAGGGATTTTTAGGGAAAAGTCAAAGCCTAGCAGACATCTGGTTAAGCTGCTACACACTAAACCTGGAACAACTTAGTCCCACAATTCCTGTCTCTGGACTGACCAGAGGACTGATGTGGTGAAGAATGGGTCAGACAAGTTGTTATTGGGTGGAATCGAAGAGACTTCCGTTGGACAGAACCTTTCCTTAAGTGGAAAGGGTTACAAGAGTTGGCATTTCAACCTGACTTTTCATCTGCTTATAAGGAGCAGCATCTCAGATGATATTGTACAGTTCTGGCAAGAAGATTCTTTAATGTGGCTATCAGCATGGAACAGCACACAGTATGCCTTCACTTCTTCCATTTCATCATTTCCTTTAACAGGAAAGTCTGAGTTCCAAAAAACTCTACTCTGGGCAAGAAATTACCTAAACAGCAAAGAGCTGTAGCAATACTTCACAATTTTGAGACAAAGTGCCAAAACTGCCTTTCTTTAATAAAACAGAAAAATACTGACACATGCAAGAAAAGTGTGGACACAGGAAAAACATAAATATCAAAGATAACCAAAAACTATTTGTATCACCTAGTCTACATATCACGGATGATGTTCCCAATCAGCATCAACAGAGCAAGCTATCTTAGTGGAATAATGGTATATGTAAGCCTACTACAAAACTGGACTATCAAGTCCCTGTTTAAATACAGATGAATTATTGATCTGCCCATGAAGAATGAACATGGACAAACATGGTTTGTGCCACACACAATATGATTGCTTGCTTTAACATATTATATCCCTGTTGGAGGAATCAAAGTCCATATCAAAATGCTTAATAACCAGATATGAGCTACATGGAATGAAAAGGTAACACACTATAGTCACAATCAAAAGTCTGAAAATAGAGATAGACGTCATCTTAACACGTTGCCCAAAAATAGATTCTTGTATTTGCAATATGATTAGGTGGCAAAGGATGCTGACTCATCTAGGTGGAAAAAATACCAAAACAGGATAAGGCTGAACAGGATAAGATAACCATTGCCAACCAGCATATTAATGCTAGTCTGTGACAGTACAACCCCATCTTAGTGAATATAGAAAGTAATTTGCATCCTGGCTTGCAGTGGCAGTAATTCTGAATTAGAAACTTCAGTAGCTAGAGATACAGCTATGCAAAACAGTCCACAATCCCCTCACTGATGTCCAGATGCCAACTAATAAAGCCACCTCAGGTGGGTACTCAACCTAGGCTGCTTAATTAGGTTTGGTTTCTCAGCACAGTTAAAAGCCAGATGTTCTGATTTGTAGATCCAAGCAAGTATATGTAAGTACTGTCCAAATTGAAGATCTGTACCTTGCATACTAACTTTGTTTCTTTTAAATCTTGCTATGCAAGATCTTAGATCCAAGACTCTATACAGCAACATACAGAGCAGGAAACTAACGGGAGAACACAGCTATATTGACTTAGGCTCTGGTTCATCGCTGGTGTAGCTGGATTGAAGTTGCACTCCTGTGAAGACACTGTCCATTACTCCACTGACACTAACTTTGACAAAATAATTGACTGATGGATGAAAGAGGATCCTTCCTCTCATAACAGTTATCTTCTTCCTTCCTGATGCAACTGGGGTTCAAGAAACCATAAAGCTGGGAGGGAGATATACCAAACCTTTGGAGCTAGCTCAGAGAGGGTCTCAAAGACAACAGTAACAGGAAAGACTGACTTGAAAGGCTTAGGTGTAATACAGATGAATCAAAGTCAGCAATTAAAAAACGTTTGTTGGCTTACATACAGTATTGTATTCAGCACAGGCAACAGCTCCTACCAAATCTGCCTGATCATGGTTTCCTTAACTCTGGGTTTCAAATGAAAATATGTGTAGCTCCTTTTATTTTCTGACTTGACCATCCTTTCTATATACTGGCAATTAGAATTTCTCCCTGCTACAGCCTAAAATGTCTATGTACCAGCCAGCAGCAATCCTAATTATACTACCTGTCTTTGCAAACAGCACCTCAGCTAGCTGTACAGCCAGCTGTCTGAACAAAAGCATACTGTAAGATGTAGTTTGGCTGACCTAAGTGTCTCAAATACTGAAATGTATGTTGCTCATGGTTTCTTTTCCCCATGGGTGGCAGGGAAAAAGTTGGTTATTTGCACTATGCTCGCTTAGAAAACATTAGAGATCTGCAATAACAATGCAAATGTTAAGTTACTTTCATGAGATATCTACCCTGCTCCTCTTTGAATCCTACATCATTTCGCATCCCTGCAGAATTGACCAATCTTTTTACTTGCATCTCCATCATCCCATATTACAGTGACAAAATGTCACCTATTCACTTAAATATACATAACCAGGCATACACATTCAAATGGCCTGACTCAAAGCTATAGCAGTTAATTCCTGCTTGTGAATGATGTGAAGTAACACAGAGGTCCTGATCTCATTTTATTGCAACAGAAAATGTAAAGAATTCAGTAATTCAGTATGAAATAATGATTTTTCTAAGTGCCTGCTAGAAGGATGAGCTAGTATCCTGAGCAATGCCAAATAAAGAAATACAAGTGCGAATTCCTCTTAAAAACAATTTATACAGATCGCAGTGGCACTCATCCTTAAGAGGAGCTGGACAAGATTCTTCCATGGAAACCATTCTGTGAGACACTGGGGTAAAAAAGCAGACCCCTAAGGAAGTTCTGTTAAAGGGTAGTATTAGCAACCAGAGTAAATGAATATTTACACATTATAAGTACAGGTGGGCAGTTAGTTTGCTAACAGATTCTCCCATTCTTCAAAGGGGAAACAGAGCCTGTTAAGTCTAGGAAAAGGATATTAAGTAATGTCTAAAAGAGCCCAGGACTCCAGAAAAGAAAGCACAGGTTTCTCAGTACAAACTCAACAAAACAATAGCAAAACTGTCAGCTGGGGCACTCAGCTCCCATAATAAGTGCTTCCCCGAGTTGTCTCCAACCCCTTCGATTTACTTTTAAGTAATTGGTTTTATATTCATTTAAAAAAAAATCCTTGTTTACCCTCTCCCCCCAGAATCCAGAAGCAGACCTTTTTTCTTCAAGCATACACAAAGATTACTTGCTCAAAACAGTAACTGTACCTTCTTTCCCCGCCTCCCTCTTCCCCACACACACATTCAGGACATACTACATACAAGAAAGAAATGTTTATGTATGTGCATATTTAGTGGAATACAAACCAGGAACCATTACACAGCTTCTCACAATCAGAACCCTTTTATGAATAAAGTTTACATAGAATTTTATACATCAAATACAAAATGCAGCACCTGAACTGAGGAAAATTACTTAAGTAACCTTCCTTATAAATGGATGTATGCTAGAAAATAAACACATCAAAATAGCCAGAAAAGCAGGAGGCACAGGATACAATTAACCACTAACACTGTGGGAAAACAAAAAAAGTCATTGAACAACTCCCATTTACTTCAGCTTAAACTTTAAACATGTCCACAGGGGATGCAGAAGTGGAACATGAGGTACAAAAGATACTCTGTTATAGCCTAACATCTGAGCCACCCATTGCTCATTTCAGGGCCAGTAGCTAGTTTCTTCCAATTTTGCGTAGCGCCAGGCCAATAAGTCATCTTGATGAACAGTATATGCTTCTGTTGCCTTTTCTAAAGGCACACTTCTTCCTGGTCACATATCTATATTTTTGCCTTTGTAGGCAGTTTGTTGAACATAAGCGGGCCTCTTCAAAGCACTTTATCCTCCTCCCATCTCCCAAATCCTGACATGCTAGCCCAGTGCTGTCAGACAAAATAAAGTAGCCAATCAGCATTACCTTTATTTTTCTCTTAATGCTAGGAGATACTGGAAGGATAGCACCTCAAAGTTCAAGAGGAATTTTTCCAGGATGCCATGGAAACCAAGCAGAAGTAAAATATTTATTTCTTTTCTTGTTGTCCATAGGGTCTGTTCAGATGCAGACCCTATCAAGGAGTCTTTTACTCTCTGTTCAAAGTCAGGTGGACAGCAGCCTGCAAACTTGTAAGCTTCTAAATGGCAAGGTCAAGCAGTGCAGAGATGGTGTTCAGGACTGAGAAAGAAAAGGCATGCAGTACAGCTCGGCCTCACTTCAGAGTCAGCAGGGAGCTGGCCACAAGTCTCATGCTAGAGAGACTGAAGGCAGGGAGCATGCAAAAGCAGCCTATGGAAATCATGAGCTAACAGCTTTGCTGGGAAACTTGCCCTACGGTTCCCCACTCCCAACATAACACCACAGCTTTCAGCAGCTGCAGTTTGTATCTCCAGTAAGAGTGCTTCAGAGTTTGAGAGAGATAAGATGAAGCACAACAGATTTACTCCCCACAATCATATGTTCAAAAAAAGCCATCAAAAACAGTGACTTCTAGATGCCCTGCATCTAGTGAGGGTGACAGATGTACAACAGCATTCACAATGGCAGCTCCCCAGAGAATAACCAGGCAGGAAAAACAAACAAACAAACAAAAAATCCAACAACAACCAACACAAAACACACAAACCAACAACAACAAAGAAAAAAGACTATCATGTTGACCCACAAGCTCTGAGGACATGGTTGTTTGTACTTTAAGATGGCATTCTTGAAATGATAACTTGGAATTCCTACACTGCCTTAATTTGTTACACTATTATATCAAAAAAAGTTTTCTGATTGCTGGTTTGGGGTTGGTTTTTTTTTTGCAGTTTCTCGCAGTATCTTCAAAAATGTAAATACAGCACTTCAACTGAGATAGAAGTTGCAATTTTGAAATTCCCACAGCTGAAAGTACCGTGTTCATTACATGCCTGAGTGAACTCATGTTGAAGATAAGTTATCTGTATTTCATCTCAGAACATCACACCTGAAAATGTCTTCGGACTTTCTGACAAAAGCTTTCCAGAGAACACAAGACCACCGCCTCCTGAAAGAAATAAAGGATCAAAACTCTATTATCGGAGTAAAGCAAGCATAACTAGGAATACACGCCCCCAAAACATCCATTTAGGAAAAGAATCAGGGCTCCGGGTAGCTAGTGAGATGTTGCACCACATCATGTAGCAGGCAGCTATGAAGTATGTTCAGCAACTCAGTCTAGCTGAGAAATCAGCATCTGTCTTCCACTCTCATTATACCGTCCCTACAAAAACAGTTAATCAAGCAATTCCTTTCTAATATTTAAATTACCACTGAAATGTTCCAACTAAAGAGACAGATGACTAGCATGGTCTTCTAGACCAGGAACAATGTCAAGCTATTAAATACTTTTCTTTTACTTACAAGTTACATAAGGAATGAACAACCTAACAGATTCATCTCAATTTCATGTCACACCATTTTTTTCTTTTTTTCTGTTTTTTTATTAGTAAGCAATATCATATAGTGGGTTAAGATGACACCCAATGCAGTTTCACAGATTATCATTCTGTATCATCCTCAACAAACCTGAGCAGAATCAGAAGCATCAAAGGTCAAAGTATCTTTATAGGAAGACACATCCATCACGATACTGGCTGATCTATCCACAACAAATTGGTTTGTTAAGAGCAGTTAGCAATCTCACAGAAGATCATACTTTCAAAAGACAAACAGAGCTTGGCATACACATTTTAGGACTAGCACCAGACATTAAAAAAATGACCTTTATCTCAAGTTCTCTAACCACTATTAGTCACAGTAGGTGTGGTGAAAGCTTCTCCCACAGGCTAACATGTACAGCTACCAAGGGTTAAGTCAAATAATTTTTTTCAAGCAGTCCGTCATCCTCCAAGTGGGTGAGCAGCTATTGCTACCGCATGAGTGCGCTGTTTTGTGACTGAAGGACAGCTGAAAAAGAATGCAACATTTTGATTAACCTTCTCAAACTAGTGGGTATTCAGGGTAGTGAGGGGGAGGGATTAGCTCTGCAAGACATTTGTCTTGTCCAGTCCAGGCTCCTTGAAAAATATGCTAACTTGGCAAAGAGATTACTCTTAGAACAACGGTTACAGGATCTTTTAATACCTCATTTCAAACTGAAGTTGTTTCTGGACAGCTTCCCCTATGAATTACACGGAAGACAAATGAACTCAGGATACGTAATGTGAAGTGCTCAATGCAGGGAAGCCGCTACACCCAGAACAACTCCTGTTGCAGCCCAAGCCATGTCTACCTAGCAGAAAATCGGTGAAACAGAGAATCCATTGAACTTCATCCATGTCCAAACAAGAGACTATCTCTTAAGATGAGGAATATGAAAATTCAAAGAAACACCACGTACTACATACCTAAGGCATGCAGTGATTCCTATAAGATATTTCAAAAGAAGTTACAGTTTGAGCCAGAGGAAGCTCCCCCAAACAATGTATTGGGAAGAGAAATGCATGGTACTTGCACCATGACTGTTATACTATTTTGATAAATATGTAAATACAAAAATTAAGTCCTACAATGCTGTTACCATCACTCACAACAATGCCCACATCATATGAGAAATATTAAAGAAAATTCACAACTAGCAAGGAAGCCATAAAGAGGCTTGAAGAGTTTCAGTGTTCAGATATAAGAAAGCAGTATTTTATTTTTAAAATGAACTTAGTGTGTTTGCTGAGGTATTATATTGCCTTGTGTGCTTAGCAAAGGCAAAATCAAGAAAGCAACTTAATAGCCAAGGTGCCTAACTGCAGGCCTCTGCTCTCCTCAGGCCCAGAACAGAATACAGGACTCCACATTTCTATTGACAGAAAATCTGAGCATGCAGGGGGCACTCCTACAACAAGAATCAAAATCTATTTCCTGAGTTTCGCTGCCTAGAGTCAGACAAAAGCGAAGCGTTAAGATCACAGACAAGTCCTGAAGTCTTTGGCATCTTGCTCACGATCCACACCTAGAACATGCATCTGAAGACGATGCCCACAAGTACTCTTGCTTCACATGCAATTGCTTAACAGTTAAAGCACTTTCCCAGGACATCCAACAGTTTGTTTTCCTCACTCCACCTAGCAGGAGTCAACCCTGATCTACCACCATCTGCCCTTTGCTGAGGTGGCAGTTGCCCTGTTCTCCCTCTGTCCTACTGCAGCCAAAAAGATGAGTTTCAAAGGCTTGAGGAACATTGGCATTCAAGTAAACGGTTATGTGGCTTCTCGCTGCAAGGAGAGCTGCTTAAATCCTTCTTGGAATGTCTGTGGTTATTGGCCAAAATGTTGAAGTATTCCCAAATGATGAACAAACGTGCTGAAACTGGGCTCCAGTAAAAACGTCTTCCTGTCATTTTTAAAATGGCTGCCACCACTGCAGCTTGGAACAGGCACAATCACTTCAGTAGGCCTTCTGTTCTCCTACTATATTCATCTAATTGAGACATCTAGGGGACAGCAAAACATCGATTTTTGGTTACTAACTGTGCTTAGACAAGGTATCAGTCTGCAAGACAGGTACACGGGACATATGCAGAACATTAGGCACCCAGTTTAAATACAAAGGAACTAAAAAGGTATTTTTATTATTAGCTTTGTGGAACTCATCAGAATGAACACATTTGAATATGGCCCTTAAGTTTATAGTAAGTCTCCCCCACAATAACAGAAGGGGAGATTTATTACAGAAAGATGTAAAAACCTATCAATAAGCTTCGGTGGTTGGATGCTGCACTGCTGTAAGCTTACACAAACACAGCAAGGTTCAGAAGTGGTTCTTGGGAAATCTAGTTGAAGTCCATAAAATTAACATTTGAGTTGTCTACTAAACAAAAAAAGACTTTTTCAACCAAACACCATTTCAAACACAACTTGCCATGCCACAAAGCTGAAAGATTCTACATACTTTGTTCAAAATTTCAAAACTACAGCATGAGTTAAAATTTTTTTAAATATCAGCAGAGGAACTTGACTTAAAGTTTCCCACAAAACTAAGAGGAAGTAAAGACCAGTTCTAGGATGTAACTCACCAAATTCAACTAAACAGTAACTTTGAAATTCTGCATTTAAGCAAGACTCAGAGTTTGCTTCTTTTGCATCAGGCTTTTCTCTATCCAGTATGACCCAAGCATCCAAAGAAATGGTCCGTTTACCTACAGTTACAAGCTGTACAGTTACAGTTACAAGCAAATGCTCCAAATAAAAACTTTCAATGCTTGATCTATTGAAACTTGCTTGTATGTTTCAGAATAAAAAGCCACAATTTGGGAGATCTTTTCTGAACAAACGCTGAAGTCAGATTACTGTGCAACACTCATCCAAGGGGATTTCCCCAGTCTCATTGTTCTGCCAATTTTGAAGCATATGCAGCGAGATGTGAACTTACTCCAGCTCCCGATTGTTCTCTTCTATCCTGCTGGTCTGCTTCAAACAATGCAGCATGTCAGAAGCCAATGAAAGCTGTTCATAATGATACTACAGCATTGTATACTGTAAATTTTAGAAGTTTTTCACTGATCAGCACTGCAACAAAGGCAGAGTAATTGAACAGAAACAAGTAGCAAACAAGGCGTGGGAAATTACTTTTATTAAATTAGCAGGTATAGATTACAAGCAGGATTAAATCACTAGAGAACCTGTTAACTAGCTATTTGTGTTCAAAGCTGCAGCAGTAAAAGAACTGCAGTATGTTGTTTATCCTATAAATTCTTTCTAGACTAAGAGCCTGAGCTACACAATTGGGAAGTTTTTCTTGTAAAATTGCTCTGGTTGTAATAAAACATTCACACTAGTAAAAACAGCACTCAGGTGTTTTGTTACAGTACCAAGAAAACTAAATTGGCTGACTTGTACAAAAGAATGCAACGAACGAGGAGAGGAATCTTCACCACACTGAATAGTTGGCCTGATCTAAAGACAGTAATTACCACTGTAAGCCAGGGAACAGTTTAGCATTGACTTGGACTGACTAAAGCCCCGATTCCTTTATTGGTGAAAAATAAATACTATTTATGAGATAATTTGGGGCTCAATGCTGACAATAAAGCACAGTCAGACACAAGTTGCTCTTGGGGAGATTCCGATTGGACACCAGAGGAAAATTTTTCACAGTGAGGACAGTCAACCATTGGAATAATCTCCCCAGGGAAGGGGTTGACTCGGCCACGTTGGACACCTTCAAGAGTCGTCTGGACAGGGTGTTGGGCCATCTTGTCTAGACTGTGCTCTTCCTAGAAAGGTTGGAATAGATGATCCCTGGGGTCCCTTCCAACCTGTAATTCTGTGATTCTGTGAAGTGTTAGATACAGATATTATTCTTCCTAGTTAGAGCTTTGTAGTGGGATCCACAAAGCAGGCAAGTCACTAAACTAATCACAAGTAGCTATTTTTCATTTGCTTAAAATTCAGCAGCCCCAGCATTAGTAGTTAACCTGTCAAACAATGGCATATAAAATCAAGCAAGCTTTAACAGTTATTTTTGATTCTGACTTCCTGCTTCTTTCCATTAAGGCATTCCTAATGAGGAACAACAGTAACTTGAAGCTAAAAAACTTCCATAAATTCCAACAAATTTTCACCTCTAAATTTGCTTTCCATATCACTGATACTCCAACAACGCCTTAAACTTACTCTCCCTAACCAAATAATTCAGCTTATACTGGGGAGGTGAAGAGGTGACATTATCACATACCTTACAAAAATTCATCTCAATTTATATACTGAAAAATGACAGCAAATTAAAAACTTGTAAGATTACCTGAGAAAAAGCTGCAGAGCCAAGGCCAGAATCCACATCCCCCAAGCCTTTATCCAGTACTCCAGTTAGCATACAACATAGTCCCCAAAATTCAACAATTTTTCCTCCCCACCAGGGAGGCAAGCTCCTTCGCAGCATTTCACTACTGGCTAAGTACCTTGCACATTTATATTTTTACACATTGACCTATCTCAAATGACATGCCAATACTTTCTGCTTGACATACCCACATAATTTGTTACAGAGTTGGTAAGTCACATGGCTTCCTGAATTGCACGAGCTTAAAACTGGCAGCCCTAGGTTTCTTTGCTTAATACTAAGACTTCCTTTTTCAGGATGACATCAATATTATAAGATGCTGTAACCTGAACTACGTCTACTAAAGCTTAGCCTTAGTTACAGCAATTCAGACCTTGACATCAGCCACAGACATGCAACAAACCAAGTTAACAGTTATGTTTTAGTATTTTTTAATAAAACCTCACTCAATTGTAGTTGAATACAATCACTTCTGATTTCAGTTAACACTGCATTAGAAGGCTTGAAAACTTAAGTTTTCAAATTCATCTTCTAAAGAATGACTCACCTACGCTAGAGCAATGCCCTGACTGCTGTAATACAGTGTGTCTGGACAGTGCCCTACTGATGCACAGTATACAGATATCAGGAATAAGGTCTTGCTGCTGAAGTGACCATTCAAGTAGGAGTGTTGGTAAAGGAAAAATATGCTATTAGAAAAAAAAAAAAGGCAGCATTATCTTGGGCTCATATCAATCCTGCATCCTACCCTACATACCAAATGCACCGATGCTATGAATCAAACAGGAAAAAGCAAGCAAAATTTAACTTGAAGCTATAATTTTTAAGACGGTTTTGTAGTTAAAGGAAATGTGTAAGAGTAGATTTCAAACAGACAGTGTTACCAACACTGTCTTACTGATTGCTTACCTCAAGTTTGGAAATTATATTTCATAGAGACTCGAAGTCAAACTTGACATGAATTTTTATTTCCCATTATATGTCCATGCAGCATCTAAAAGTATTCTGCAACCTAGAATTTAAGCATGTCATTTTACATATATGTAATTAGGGCCAGCATCCTTCTGTCTACACCACCACCACCCTGAACATTTGGAAACTAAGAAGGGCTGGACCCATTTATCTCTAGGCAGGAGATGGTCTTGGAAGACCAGGTGCCAGGTTCTGCCACTCCAGCTCTGAGAAAGACCCCAAGGAAGTTAGTGCAGTCTCTCAGAGCACTCTTGTTCTCCCTCTGCACACTAATCCAGACTGCACGATACAGCACTACAGAATGTGGAGCAGTTGAAAGCTGCCATTGTAAAATTATTGAAAGAAACTCTCAACACAGATTAGAAGACACTGCAAAACATCAGAGAAACACCCCCAAAGTCAACTGCTTTGCACTCGCCACTTTCAGCAACAACAGACTGTTTCTTGCAGGATCACCTCTTCACATTTTGTGTTCAGGCTACGCAGGCGGACTCTATTCACCCAGCAAGCAGCTGTTTGGCTGCACAGCACCCGAGGAAGGACTACTAGGAGGAAGTCAGGAAGCTACACAGCAAGCTGCTGGAGGAGCATGTATGCATGGGGCAAGCTCTGAGATGAAGAGATGTCACACACGCAACAGGAAGCCACTGCAAAGCACACAATCATTCTGCCCTTACTGCTCTGCGGAGGCCAGAGCCTGGTGTGACACATTTAGAAAGCACCAAGAACTACCTTTAGTCTTTTACAGAGAATGTAGAGAGAACCTTCAAGTCCCACTATAATTACAGAACTGAGAAGAGCAAGGGCAATTTGATCTTCCTGCTACACCTTTCCAGTGAACACATCTGAAGTCTTCACAGCACCAGCTATCACAAGAAGGATCAGGGGGTTTTGAAGCCAATCTTGGCTAACACTCCCCAAAATCTCAGCCATCTCTTGACATACTTTCAGGAAAAGTCTCTTTGGCTTTCTCCTAAAGCATTATTTTTATTGAAATTCCAACAAGAGAAAAGCAGAGGGGGCTCTGCTTCATCCTCAATAATCCTGTTATGAGAAAAAGGAGTCACCTTATCAACAATTTACAAGCATGCTCCTCCTGTAATCTCAGCAATAAAAACAGTGCTTTAGTATATTCTGATGTACCGTCTTAAATATCTACACTTAATTTACAAAGCTTAAGACATTCAACTACAGTCTTCAAACACTTATAGAACCAATTTACATCTAAGTGAATGCATCCAGACTGACATATGGTACAGGGTTAAAATCTTATGGGTAGGAATCAGAGACCAATCCTAAGGGATATGGGTCAGGCAAAGAGTAGTCAGGACCCTTAATTTTATGAAAGCAAACTTCCAGCTCTTCAAGGAGTCAGTCAATAAGATCCCCTGGGAAACGGTCCTCAGGAGCAAGGGAACAGAACAGAGTTGGCAGATCTTTAAGGACATTTTCCATAGAGTGCAAGAGCTCTCAATCCTCAGGTGTAAGAAATCAGGCAAGGAAGGCAAGAGACCAGCATGGCTGAGTTGAGACCTGCTGGTCAAACTAAAGGGCAAGAAGGAACTGCACAGGCAGTGGAAACGGGGACAGGTATCCTGGAAAGAGTATAGGGACGCTGCCTGGTTGTGTAGGGATGGGGCCAGGAAGGCCAAGGCACGGCTGGAGCTGAACTTGGCAAGAGATGCAAAAAATAACAAGAAAGGCTTCTACAGATACATCAGCCAGAAAAGGAAGGTCAAAGAAAGCGTACCCTCCTGATGAGCAAGACTGGCAGATTGGTAACAATGGACAAGGAGAAGGCTGAAGTACTCAACTTCTTTGTCTCAGTCTTCACTGGCAACCTCTCTTCCCACATCTCTTGAGTAGATGGCAAGGCAGGGACTGGGGGAGCAAAGTCCTTCCCAATGTAAGAAAAGATCAGGTTCGTGACCACCTGTAGAGCCTGAACATACACAAGTCTATGGGACCTGACGAGATGCATCCCAGAGTCCTGAGGGAATTGGCTGATGTAGTTTGCCAAGCCACTCTCCATATCTGAAAAGTCATGGCAGTCAGGTGAAGTCCCTGGGGACTGGAAGAAGGGAAACATTCTGCCCATCTTTAAAAAGGGTAGAGAGGAGGACCCTGGGAACTACCGTCCTGTCAGCATCACCTCTGTGCAGGGGAAGATCATGGAACAGCTCCTCCTAGAAGCTATGCTAAGGCACATGGAGGACAGGGAGGTGATCTGAGGCAGCCACCATGGCTTCACCAAGGGCAAGTCCAGCCTGATCAACCTAGTGGCCTTCTGTGATGGAGTGACTGCATCAGTGGACAAGGGAAGAGCTATGGATGTCATCTCTATCTGGACTTCTGTAAGGCCTTTGACATGGTCCCCCACAGCATCCTTCTCTCTAAACTGGGGAGATATGGATTTGATGGGTGGACTGTTTAGTGGATGAGGAATTGGTTGGATGGTGGCATCCAGAGGGTAGCGGTCAAAAATTCAATGTCCAGATAGAGATCAGAGACAAGTGGTGTTCCTCAGGGGTCGTACTGGGACCAGTGCTGTTTAATATCTTCATCAATGACACAGACAGTGGGATCGAGTGCACCCTCAGCAAGTTTGCAGATGACACCAAGTTGAGTGGTGCAGTTGACACGCCTGAGGGATGCGATGTCATCCAGAGGGACCTGGACACGCTCAAGAAGTGGGGCCATGCGAAACTCATAAGGCTCAACAAGGCAAAGCACAGGGTCCTGCACCTGGGTCAGGGCAACCCCTGGTATCAATACAGGCTGGGGGATGAAGGGGTTGAGAGCAGCCCTGCAGAGAAGGACTTGGGGGTACTGGTGGATGAAAAGCTGGACATGAGCCAACAATGTGCACTCGCAGCCCAGAAAGCCAACCGTATCCTGGGCTGCATCCAAAGCAGCGTGGCCAGCAGGTCGAGGGAGGGAATTCTGCCCCTCTACTCTGCTCTGGTGAGATCCCCCTGCAGTGCTGTGTCCAGCTCTGCGATCCTCAGCACAGGACAGACATGGACCTGTTGGAGCAGGTCCAGAGGAGGGCCACGAAAATGATCGTAGGGATGAAACACCTCTGCTATAAGGAAAGGCTGAGAGTTGGAGTTCTTCAGCTTGGAGAAGAGAAGGCTGCAGGGAGACCTTATTGCAGCCTTTCAGTACTTAAAGGGGGCTTCTAAGAAAGATGTAGACAAACTTTTTAGCAGGGCCTGTAGCAACAGGACAAGGGGTAATGGTTTTAAAGTAAAAGAGGGTAGATTCAGACTAGAGAGAAAGAAGAAATTTTTTATGCTGAGGATGGCAAAACACTGGCCCAGGTTGCCCAGAATGGTGGTCGATGCCCCGTCCTTGGAAACACTCAAGGTCAGGTTGTACGGGGTTCTGAGCCCAAAAAACAACAGCAGGATTTGAGCCCCTCTCATTATCTCTCACTTAAGTCAGAATTGGAAGACTGCAGAAAACAAAGCAAAAATAAGCTTCTGAAAATCAGGAAACATAGCACAGGGATGCTATCCTCATGTTAGGCAAGAAGGACAGAGGGCACATATAAGACTACATTTTCTATGTACTGTTAAGCAAGAAAAAAATTTTTTTTCAGATAATACCTTCTAAAACTCTAATGGCATAGCAGGCTGGAAAGCAAGGGTTGGACAGAAGTATTAGCCTTCTCTCTGCACTGGAAGCAACTGCTGCATTCCGCCCAAGACTAAAGCACTTGCATGATACTAGCACCCCAGCAAAAAAATCTCTGAATTGGGGTTTAAGGAAGTTAGTCTTAAAGGCTTACTTCAGCACCAGTAATCTGCCAGATCGCTTTTTCCATCAACATCGCTTTGCTTTTGCACTGTAGTTTCCTCTAACATAAAGCAGTAAATATTTGCCGCCTCTGCAGAAACTCAGGACCTCCCATTAAAGCTAACATTCAAGTGTGAAGTACTGTTCCACACATAGTATCAAAACCAAGTTTACATAATAACTGTAACATAACTACTACTACTAACATCAACAAAAAATTTTATCTGTTCAAGAAGAAAGTTTAAGTTATCAACCAGGAAGTTGTCTGATGCCATATCAAGCCCTTCTACAGTACTGAGATGAGTACACAAACATCTGGAAAGAAAAAAAAGAGGCACAGTGTTATAAATGCATCTTTTAGCTGCCCCCTTCCTCCCAGCTACAAATAGCCTTTGTCAGGGCATGCACGAATGCTACATTCACTATGCAAAGCTAATACGAAAGCTACAGATGCTGAGACTGATGGGAGGCACCTATCTCTTTATCCTCCTGCATATACTGGAAAAAAAAGTGCACCTATGCATTGAGTAATCTCATACACCTCCGTTCAGCATTGTGTTGTGCAGACTGTGTCAGCAGCAGAACAGGGAAACTGCCACTGATGAGATACAGCAGTGCTCTATGGGTTCAACATCAGGTAAGTGGAAGCACAGTGCAAGATGGAATCTTCCAGGGAAGAATGAATGGGTTATGGCATGCAACAAACGAGGACTACAGCTGTACCTGGGGAGTACTCCATATAGGCAGGTCATCTCCATTACTCCTTCATAAAAGATAAGGCCCTAATACAGTTGTCACATTACCCAAATGCTGGCATGGAAGCAGAGTTCAACATGTGATAAGGATGTACCCAGGTACAGCTCAGGAAGGACACAGTTCTGCATTAGTTTTTAGATATGGATGCTCTAGAGGAACATAAGACATCACAAAGGAGTCTAAACACAGTGCTTCCCTTCCCCTAACTTTTTTTTTTATTTTAAAAATATAGGAGCTACAATAGCTCAGGTCAACATTATCCCAAACCTACTCCAATTAAGCTCTATTAGTTGTACATTATCAGGCATTTTACAAAAGCAACCACATTTTGCTAAGTGTTATTTAAAAGAAGCAAGAAGAAAGCACGAAGCATATCTAGTCTCTTTTTAGGACAGAAAAGCCACACAGCTGATCACACCAAAATACTGGGACACAAACTAGTGATTTTGTTTCCCTACTTTGAAATCCAATACTCAGTACTGTCACCAGTGAAATTACTTTTTAAATAATGAAGATAGAGTATGAATATGCCAGTTGACTATTTACTACATGGCACGGTTTGGTTTGTTAAAGGCTTGGATTTTAGCTAGTTACAAAGTATTTATTTCAACAGAACAATGCACACTAATAAGGAAGAAACTGCTCCGTTAGAAGATTACTTATATAAATGGATACTCATGCTCTGTTTCTTCACCGACTGCTTCTTGCGCTCCATTTGTGTCAAAACTGCAAGGGAGAGCATAAAGTCAGGATCTTAAATTCTACCAAATTCATTACATATTTTAGAAAAGTGAACTCGTGTGCCAGCATTCAGTTTCAGGATACACAGGGACTATACGATTAGAATCCCACTGGCTTGCTGGGAGGATTCAACAAGATAACTACAAATTACTTGGAGGGCTAGTGACAAAAGGACCTCTGTACTTATTTAGCCTCTGCTCTAGATTACTGACCCACTTATGAAGAGCTAAGCATCCCTGCTGTGCAATGCCAACACCCACTCCATCTGCTCCTGCTTTCTCAGAAGCTCTATTAGTCCGCATAAGAAACTGTGTTAATTACCACATAAGCAGCTTTTGCATAGTACACACAATATCAGCAGTATCAGCCTCACTTAGTATGTGTCACCTTAACAGTGCAGAAACAGAACAATCCTCATCACAGCAGGATTACCAATGGCATAAAGTATATGCAGATTTCTGAAGAGACAATGTAGTTCAACTTTTGTCCAAGCTGCTCTCAGTTTTGAGAAAAGCCTGTAGGCGTTTAGCTGTTTTAGGCTTCAATGATTGTTCTGGTTTTGGCTGAGAAGGGGTTAATTCTCCTCACTGTGGGGGTCGGCTACCTTTTCCAGCTTCCCCGCTCTGCCGCGTGTCGGGGGGGGGGGGCTGGGAGGGGCAGGGCCAGATTAAACGAGAAATAGTTCATGCAGTAGGCCTTGGGCCAGTCCAGGCAGGACAAGATGTAAAAAATGTGCTCTATACTGCAGCCGGGGAGAATGGCCCTACCTGGAGCCTCTGGCAGAAAGCACATGGGGAGACCTGAGGTCGACCCCTAGGGTTTTGGAGTCGGGGATACAGAGGGTCCGAAGCCCGCTATACTCCAACTGAAAAAGAGCTATTGGCAGCATATGAAGGGGTTCAAGCTGCTTCAGAAGTGGTTGGTACTGAAGCACAGCTGCTCCTGGCACCCCGACTGCCAGTGCTGGGCTGGATGTTCAAAGGAAACATCCCCTCTACACACCATGCAACTGATGCTATGTGGAGTAAATGGGTTGCACTGATCACCCAGCGGGCTCGAGTAGGAAACACCAGTCGCCCAGGAATCTTGGAAGTGATTATGGACTGGCCAGAAGGCAAAGATTTTGGATTATCACCAGAGGAGGAGGTGACACGTGCTGAAGAAGCCCCACTGTATAACAAACTGCCAGAAAAGGAGAAGCAGTATGCCCTGTTTACTGATGGGTCCTGTCGCCTTGTGGGAAAGCATTGGAGATGGAAGGCTGCTGTATGGAGTCCTACAAGACAAGTAGCAGAAACTGCTGAAGGAGAAGGTGAATCGAGCCAGTTTGCAGAGGTAAAGGCCATCCAGCTGGCCTTAGACATTGCTGAACGGGAAAAGTGGCCAGTGCTCTATCTTTATACTGACTCCTGGATGGTGGCAAATGCCCTGTGGGCGTGGTTACAGCAGTGGAAGCAAAGCAACTGGCAGCGCAGAGGCAAACCCATCTGGGCCATCACACTGTGGCAAGATATTGCTGCCCAGGTAGAGAACCTGGTTGTAAAGGTACGGCATGTGGATGCTCACGTCCCCAAGAGTCGGGCCACTGAAGAACATTGGAACAACCAGCAGGTGGATCAGGCTGCTAAGATTGAAGTGGCTGAGGTGGATCTGGACTGGCAACAGAAGGGTGAACTATTTCTAGCTCGGTTGGCCCATGACACCTCAGGCCATCAAGGGAGAGATGCAACATACAGGTGGGCTCGTGATCAAGGGGTGGACTTGACCATGGATGTTATTACACGGGTTATCCACGAATGTGAAACATGCACTGCAATCAAGCAAGCGAAGCAGGTAAAGCCTCTGTGGTATGGGGGACGATGGCTGAAATATAAATATGGGGAGGCCTGGCAAATTGACTATATCACTCTCCCACAAACCCACCAAGGCAAGCGCCATGTGCTTACAATGGTAGAAACAACGACTGGCTGGCTGGAAACATATCCTGTCCCCCATGCCACTGTCCGGAACACCATCCTGGGTCTCAAAAAACAAGTCCTGGGGCGACATGGCACCCCAGAGAGAATTGAGTCAGACTATGGGACTCATTTCCGAAGTAACCTCATAGACACCTGGGCCAAAGAGCATGGCATTGATTGGGTGTATCACATCCCCTATCATGCACCAGCCTCTGGGAAAATCCAACGATACAATGGACTGTTAAAGGCTACACTGAGAGCAATGGGGGGTGGAACATTCAAGCACTGGGATACACATTTAGCAAAAGCCACGTGGTTAGTCAACACGAGGGGATCTGCCAACCGAGCTGGCCCTGCCCAGTCAGAAATCCTACATACTGTGGAAGGGGATAGAGTTCCTGTAGTGCACGTGAAAACTATGCTGGGCAAAACAGTCTGGGTTCTTCCTGCCTCAGGCAAAGGCAAACCCATTCGTGGGATTGCTTTTGCTCGAGGACCTGGGTGCACTTGGGGGTGATGCGGGAGGATGGAGGAGTCTGATGTGTGCCTCAAGGGGATTTGATTTTGGGCAAAAACAGTCAATGAACTGAATGGCACAATGCAAACTGCTATATAATATTGTGTGTCACCTCTGTGTTGTATCAATGATATCAGAGTACGAGCCTCCCAACCCATGGAAGATAAACTGTGAAACAAGCAAAGTGCAGCAGTGATGGAACGATGACTGACTCGGTATGCAGCAACCCAACGCCACACACACCATCTCTCCCTCCCTGAAAGCCTGATACGGCAGATGGAGCCCAGAGTCCTGGACTGGGTGAACTCAACGGACATTTTAATGGACATTTTACAGGGAAGGTCCATGAACTAAGGGAATGTCGTCTGTGTATTATGTTAAAGGATGGGAAGGGGAGGGGTGGTGGTTGGTATGGTTGTATTGCATCGTATGGGACCTGGGCATGGTGTAAATGGTATGGAATAAGGGGTGGAGAATGTGCTGGTTTTGTGGGGGTCAGCTACCTTTCCAGCTTCCCGAGTGTGTGGCGGGGGGGGGGGGCTGGGAGGGGCAGAGCCGTGGTGGGGGCGGCTGACCCCGACTGGCCAATGGCATGTTCATTCCATACCATGTGATACCATGACCAGTATATTGAGGGGGGGCAGTTTGTGGCTCAGGAGCGGCGCAGCGTTGGGTCGGCGGGCGGTGAGCGGCTGCGTCGCGTGCGGTTTGTTTCGGCGGTTCGTCCCCCCCCTCCCCTCCCTTCCCCCCTCCCCCGGGGCTTTGCGCCTCTCGTTGTTCTCCTTTACATTGCATTTCTGTTGTTGTTTCTTTTAATTTTAATTATTAAACTGTTCTTATCCCAACCCACGAGCGTTACCCTTCTGATTCTCTCCCCTATGTACCGGTGGGGGAGTGAGCGAGCGACTGTGTGGGGCTGAGCTGCTGGCTAAACCACGACAATGATGAAAAAGTATACTAGAGTTAAGTACTGGATCAAACTCTCTGGAAATCTCCAAGGGGACCAGAAACTTCTGTAGAGGGAATAACACAACAGTTGCAAACAGAAGCATCCCACAACACATGTTAATATTTACAGTGAGTTAAACAGTATTAGTAATTAAATCTAATGCTAGCAAAAAAAAAAACAAAACAAACACAAAAAACCCTCCACAAGCAGAATAACATTTGGAAAGTTAGCCCAGCTGACACATCAGAACTGCATCTCAACAGCTTAGTGCCTCAAACTTCCTGCTGACTAGGAAGAAAAAATTTGTTTGAAATTCAGCATTTTATTATTTATCCCTGCTGATGCATAGATCTTTAAGACATTCATTAAAGTGGGTCTCAAGCAGCAGTTTCATTAACTTACTAAATCCAAGAACAAGAATCTCTAGAAGTCATTACAATACTGAGTTGACATTTATTCTTTCTTGGGAACCCAGACTACTGCTGTCAAAGTGAAATAATATCAACAGTCCAAAATCCAACTATGAAACTCAAGAATTCCGTACAGCACTGCTGGCAACCCTGATATCATCTTGCCCCTTCATACCAAAGCCATGTCTTAGTTTAAAATTAAACCTTGTATAATAGCCAGCACTGCTTGAAGGGTTCTAGCTACCAGCTTGCTCCTGAGGTAGTCAAGAAAAGTAAAACCTAGGTCCAGTCCTTTTTACAGCTGACTGGAGGATGGATGAGAACAGTACATCACAGCCCAGCAAGAGCTGCTGGTCACAACATGGAGGCTCTATAGAGTATAACAGAGCTTCCTATTCTGTTTTAAAGAATTAGGTACTATGACTACTTTAACACAAAAGGTCATGCAAGCAGGAGATACTCAAATACAGACAACATGTAGACTAGGAAAACAATGATATTAGCATACTGTTTGTATCTATCATTTGCAAAATTAAATTTAGACAGTTTTTCTTCTTAAGTGGCAATATTTGCTGCCCCAGCACCCCTACAGGAGAGCTCCAAGAAGTCTAAAAGCTCTTAAAGTTAGATACACATTTTATATCAAGTGCATGGCACACTTAGCTTCTGTCATATGAAATGCCTTCTAATTAAGCATTTTGCCTGTCATGGTAAAGACTTGCTAAATACAAAGAGTCATCTCATGTCAAGTCAAGAAATCTATATCCCTACAGGTTTCCCTCTTAGTCTACTGATACACACTAAGCCAAGAAAGTGCTAACATTTTATTTCTGATTGTTTTCCAGCTGGCAAAAGGAAGAAAGCAGAAGGGAAAACCAGAGAATTTTGGGACTACTCTAGGGAATAAAACACAAGCAGAGGGCAGCATTAGAGACAAATTTGTGAACAGAAAAGAGAGAACAGAATTAAAGTAGTCATTCATTCAGAGCATACTCATGGTTTTCCCAGAAAGCTGTGTCAAATCTAAAAGAGAATGCTAAAACCATTATCAAATAACACCTATAACACATTTTATATATGGAAATAATTACTGACACCAGCCAGATCTAGCTTGCGCTATATTAATACAAAGTTTAAAAGTAGCTGGGATGAATGTGCTAATACAGAAATTAAGGTCATAAACCAGATGCAGTTCATCTCCCCTAAAAATTATCTTAAGCTTCGAGGGGCTAAGTGCCCAAAATATTCCTGTGCTGCAAGATCTTCTAATGTTTTAATAGAAAAACACACCTGTGATGTGACTTGATACTTATGTCGCACAGAATGAGCTTACACATGCGCCTTAGTGGGACTTCTGTACAGCGTGAATCGAGAACAGACTGTGTTATACTTACAAACATAACCCTTGCCTCTTGCACAGCAGTTGCTATGAATTAAGTTGAGAAAGTCAAAGGGGTAGAATGCAAGTTGTTCACCTAAATGTATATAAGTATTAGGAGCAGAAGAGCAGTTCTAGAAATATTCCAAGTTATTAAATAAAAAGAACTTTCATTAACCAATAACAAATAATAATTACAATAAATAAACTGGTCTTCAGACAACCTGCCTCCAAAGATAAAATTTCCCTTCAAAAAGGGAGAATGGATGCAGCTTCTACAACTTAAATGAAACTACCATATACGACTGAAAAGAATTAGATGACTGAAGTGTTGACCAAGGAAAAACTAGTCTTTTTTTTCTTAAAGTGGAAGTGTAGGTTCAAGTATGCCCCCCAATTATAGACAGGGTTATTAAATAAAAGCATAAGGCAGTGCTACAAACTAAGAGCTGTGCTAGGCACCACCAGAATACATATAAATCAGAATCTATGTAGTAATGAAAATTGAAATGTAAAGCTATTACTAGAAATGGTGACTTTACAAAACACGATTCAGTTGTGAGCAAGCACTATGTAAAACCAAAAGAGGTTTTAAAGAATTTTTAAAGAATCAAAAGCACGCAACTGATTTTTTTAATAATTTGTTCACAGGATAGCCTAAACATCCATTTAGCCATTTCTTAAGTGGTTGTAACAATTTCAAACACAACAGCACTTACCTTGGTATTGTCACACATTTTGTATTGCAATTCTGAGTGGTAATTGCCTTCTCAAGCTCATCCAGCTGTCCTGTTTTCTTTAGCTTCTTGACCAAGCTTTTCACTGCTTTTTCACACCACTTCTCCTCCTGGCCATTCTGCTCACCACCACCAGCCCCTCCAGAGCCACCAGCAGATTTTTTCCACCCCAGAAGTCTCTTTACAACTGGTGGAGTGAATGGCAATATGGATGACATGACTTTCACCAGACAGAACACTCAGCAAGGAATAAATTAGAGATTCCTGTCCGATCCCTAGAAACACAAACCAGAACAGACACATTAGCACTGAGGTTTCACATGAAACAAATATCTTGCTTAGGACTTTTCATTACCAAATGCCATAGAACACTGCCCCCCAAAACAAGTCAGGTAATAGTCCAGAAGTAGTCTGCATCACAGTTAAGGTAGTTTATTGATGAAGTCAAAATGCAAGTCTGCTGCAGACTCTTCAATGGTTAGTGCAGACTAAGGTTACTGTTGAGTTAGACATTTAATTTTTACTCAAACCTTTCCTGGCTAAAGTTAACTCCAGAAAATACAGATGTTACCTTGAGTCTAGCTTTGCACCTAGGCTGGCTGGTTTTAGTAATTCATTAAAATTTTCCACAAGTGCTTGACAAATTGCATACACATATATGCATGTTCTGCCCGTCTCCAAATTAATATGGCAACCAAAATTGTGTTTGGAATGTCATTTAGTCATTACAGCTTTGTGCTGGTTTTGGCTGAGAAGGGGTTAATTCTCCTCACTGTGGGGGTCGGGTACCTTTCCAGCTTCCCACACTCTGCCATGTGGCAGGGGGCTGGGAGGGGTGAGGCCACGGCAGGGGCGGCTGACCCCGACTGGCCAATGGCATGTTCATTCCATACCATGTGACACCATGACCAGTATATGAAGGGGGGAGTTGTGACTCAGGGAGGTGTGGTGTTGGGTTCATTGTGCCATGTGTGGTTTGTTTTGGTGGTAATTCCCCCTCCTCCCCCCACCCCTGGGTTTTGCGCTTCTCGTTGTTTTCTTTTACATTGCATTTTTGTTGTTTTCTTTTATTTTAATTATTGAATTGTTCTTATCTCAACCCATGAGTGTTGCCCTTCTGATTCCCTCCCCCATCTACCGGTGGGGGAGTGAGCAAGCGACTGTGTGGGGCTGAGCTGCCGGCTAAACCACGACAGTATTTTTTGGTGCCCAACGTGGGGCTCAAGGGTTGGAGATGATAACAGCTGCTGGTCACAGCACCATGTTGTCCTTTTTGCAGTTGGTGTTAAAGAAAGATTGGTGTTGGTTTGTTTACTCTGCTGTGATTAGTAACATTTTGCCTATGAGATTTGTTATGCAAACACTTGTTTTCAGCTTTATCTGGTATTTGGGGCTTTTGCTGGAACCATTACTGTACTTTGGATACCACCTTGTTGAGGCAATTACCAATTATACCTCCTCCTCTGAGAGATTTTATATGGAGGAAATACAGAATAGTACCTTTGCAACTTTGTTCTATGATGTCTCTGCCTCTATTACAACAACCTTTTTGTATCTTGAACATCCTTGGGTGGTTAAGATATACTTATTGTTAGTTTTTGGGCATGTTGTTTTGGTTTTGACTAAGCAACTTAAGAATATCACCCAGAAATCTGCCCCAAGGCTTGATAGTTACGAGTGGCAGGGCATGTGGGATAGCATGGGCAAATACCTAGGGCAGTGGGCACCCCCAGTGTTTTGGAGTTTCACCCCTGAACAAGTGCAGAATCCTGAAAAACTAGTAGAATGTTTGGAGAAAGTATGTTGTTACGCTGGGAACTCCAGTGAGACACAGATAACTGCAACGTGTTGGGGCCTGGCCCATGCATACTGAGCCCTATGCAACAGTATTCAGTGCTCCCAAGGGGAAGAGAATGTCTCTGGATTGAGAAGCAAAGTGACAGGCACTGCGGCCACCCAAACCCTCCAAGGCAAGGAAGCACCATGTGCTTACAATGGTAGAAACAACGACTGGCTGGCTGGAAACATATCCTGTCCCCCATGCCACTGTCCGGAACACCATCCTGGGTCTCAAAAAACAAGTCCTGGGGTGACATGGCACCCCAGAGAGAATTGAGTCAGACAATGGGACTCATTTCCGAAATAACCTCATAGACACCTGGGCCAAAGAGCATGGCACTGAGTGGGTGTATCACATCCCCTATCATGCACCAGCCTCTGGGAAAATCCAACGATACAATGGACTGTTAAAGACTACACTGAGAGCAATGGGGGGTGGAACATTCAAGCACTGGGATACACATTTAGCAAAAGCCACGTGGTTAGTCAACACGAGGGGATCTGCCAACCGAGCTGGCCCTGCCCAGTCAGAAATCCTACATACTTTGGAAGGGGATAGAGTCCCTGTAGTGCACGCAAAAAGTATGCTGGGCAAAACAGTCTGGATTCTTCCTGCCTCAGGCAAAGGCAAACCCATTCGTGGGATTGCTTTTGCTCGAGGACCTGGGTGCACTTGGTAGGTGATGCGGGAGGATGGAGGAGTCTGATGTGTGCCTCAAGGGGATTTGATTTTGGGCAAAAACAGTCAATGAACTGAATGGCACAATGCAAACTGCTATATAATATTGTGTGTCACCTCTGTGTTGTATCAATGATATCAGAGTACGAGCCTCCCAACCCATGGAAGATAAACTGTGAAACAAGCAAAGTGCAGCAGTGATGGAATGATGACTGACTCAGTATGCAGCAACCCAACGCCACACACACCATCTCTCCCACCTTTAAAGACTGATACGGCAGATGGAGCCCAGAGTCCTGGACTGGGTGAACTCAAAGGACATTTTAATGGACGTTTTACAGGGAAGGTCCATGAACTAAGGGAATGATGTCTGTGTATTATGTTAAAGGATGGGAAGGGGAGGGGTGGTGGTTGGTACGGTTGTATTGCATCGTATGGGACCTGGGCATGGTGTAAATGGTATGGAATAAGGGGTGGAGAATGTGCTGGTTTTGGCTGAGAAGGGGTTAATTCTCCTCAGTGTGGTGCCTGTGGCAGTTCATCTACCTTTCCAGCTTCCCACGCTCTGCCTCATCAGCAGGAGGCTGGGAGGGGCGGGGCCACAGCTGGGGCAGCTGTCCCTGACTGGCCAATGGCATGTTCATTCCATACCATGTGATACCATGGCCAGTATATTAAGAGGGGGCAGTTCTGCAGCTCTAGGAGGCACGGTGTCAGGTTGGCAGGCGGTCAAACAGCTGCATCTCATGCAGTTTGTTTCAGTGGTTCATCCCCCCTTCTCCCTTCCCCCCCCCAGGGTTTTGCACCTCTCATTTTCCTTTTCCATTGCATTTTTGTTGTGTTGGGGGTTTTTAAAATTATTTTAATTATTAAACTGTTCTTATCCCAACCCATGAGCGTTACCCTTCTGATTCTCTCCCCCATCCCACTAGTGGGGGAGTGAGCAAGCAACTGTGTGGGGCTGAGTTGCCAGCTAAACCATGACAAGCTTGATAGACGTCTTCCAACAGACAGCCACTTCACAAGACCTTCTCAATTTGTTTGTCATGTTTTAAATAACTACCAAGTTTTGTTCCACTAGGGACACCCATTTGAAATTTACTGCAAAGTTTGGTAATAAGCTTATTCCCATCTTTCAATCTAGAGTTCAATGGCCTACAGAGGAGGAATCTTCTCAACTGGCAGTTCTTAAAATCAAACCTTTCAATATTCATTAATGGGTATTTAAAAATCTTAGTTTGCAGGCACCTGAGTAATAGAACTGTTTTCAATATTGATAGCTTTTCATTATCAGCTACCTAATCAGGATGTTTATATAAAGTAAAAGATTAGAAGGTATGCTGAAACTTGGACTATGTTTACCATTCACTGCAATTTGCACCTCAAGTCATTTAAAAGAGAAATGTAGACAAAACATCTTGGTTTTGCAGCTTCTATTAGGCTAGGTTTCAGTATTAAAGCATCAGCTTCAAACCAACCGTATTATTTCAGGCAGACAGCTGTTAGAAAGTGCTTGAGGACACAACGGTCCTACGAATAGAAGTATGGCATTCAAGTAAAAACCAACCTTATTTCCAGGCAGCAAATGGGTATTTGAACTCCAGAGAGTTACCATATTTCCAAGCTGTATAAGTTAGTTCAGTCAGCTGAAAATACCTTGTTATGGCTAAGAGCTAATGCTACATTCAGGCTACTCAAATTGAGCTTTCAAGGCAGCTTACGTGCCTCTCCCTCCTGTACAGATGCATGCTTCACTTCTATCCAAAATATACTAGCTTAGTCTTATTGACATTTCCCATCTGCAAAACAGGATGGCTGATTTGGAATGCTTCAGGATACAGTGTTCACAGCTAATTTATGCCTCGTCGTATCTTTGCTGTTTCAGTGAGGACCAACATGTCAACCAACACTAGATTATATTCTACAGGTAACTTTAAATCATAACTTTTCAACTTCCACAGAACAGAATATTCAGTAGGAATGACATTTCAGTTTCAACTAAATTATACCTCCATACACCAGCTTCTGAGAGCACCTAAAAATATGACTGAAGCAAGAATTGTAGTTTTCTGGGATCAAGAGACAGAGGTTCCAATGAACAGGGACTCAAGATTAACGCTGGTAACTTTATGCAAGTGATTCAAAATAATCAATCCTAAATTAAAGACTCACAGAATAGTTTGGGTTGGAAGGGACCTTTAAAAATCATCTAGTCTGACCCCCCTGCCATAGGCAGGGACATCTTTCACTAGATCGACTTGCTCAAAGCCCCATCCAACCTGATTTTCAACACCTCCAATGATGGGGCATCTACAACTTCCCTGGGCAATCTGTTCCAGTGCCTCACCACCCTCACAGTAAAGAATTTCTTCCTAATATCCAATCTAAATCTACTCTCTTTCAGTTTAAAACCATTGTCCCTTGTCCTGTCAGTAGAGGCCTTGGTAAAAAGTCAAAGCATTCATTTTCACACAAGACTATAATAAGAAAAGAACTTTTATTCTTTCAATAACGTGAAATTATTACAGCATTGTCTCTAATTATTGAATTGCCTCAAATTATTTCAGAACACAGGTTTTGCAGCCTGCAAAAGCATTGCACTGAAGCCCTGGCTGCACCAAACACAAGAAAAATAAATTCAATATCCAACATTGTCAAATTAAACACTGAATAGGACACTCGGGGCATTGTTTCATAGGGAGCCAAGCCAATGCGACAGCTTCCTGCCGCAGGAAGCCCAGGGCTCCTTCATTTCTTTCCTGTGGCACCACCACCTCGGCACCAGTGCCGATACCTTTCCACAAAGACTCAGCTAAATAACCAAGTAAAAACCTGATCAAGTGTTTGTTTTTTGGTTTTTTTTGCTGAGTTAGTTCTCTTCCAGGTTAACAAGTTGCACCAGCTCACACAAGGTACCGTAAGTACTCACACTGGTGTCAGGTGGGTTACAGGAACGTGGATGGAGGACTCTAGCCCCAGCAGCAGTGTTAACACTGACTGCATCGCTGGAAATGCAACCCGGTCCATGTACTTCAATTTAGATCATTTATTTTGGTGGCAAAGCCAAATTAAGCAGTCTTACTCCCCTTTCCACATGTTCTGAACTGTTCACAGGAGTGAAATATATTAGACCCTTAATCCAATACACTGGGTAGCTCCAGAGATGAAACAGGAGGTTTGCATGGCCACTGCTGTTTTAAGAAACACTCACACTAGGTTTCTGAAACCAGGAACAGCAGACATTGTGACCTTTATAAAAAGACTTCAACATCTGAGCAAGGCCAACACCAGACATTTCAGAGGCATACACAATAAATTCGAAGATACCAAACCAAAGACGACAGCCTCTTTTGCTTTCAAAGATCACATTTCAAACACTAACAACTGATGGTGTAATATCTGAACATTAAATTCAGTGCTGACAGAGGCAACCACGTACCACTACCACTGCTTATCCACATGCCAATTCTTCTCCCGTTCATGGAGCTCACTGACACATCATATACATATTTCCTGTTCTTCAGCTTCCAATTTGACACCTTTCAATGCCCCAGAATACTCCTTTGATTGTCAGCCTTATGAAACACACACTTCAGTAGGGTCTCATTTACCACCAAGGTAAATTGCCTATTCTTCCAGGCCCTCTAAACATTCTCAATGCTTTTATCTAATTTTTCAGCTTTACGATATTCCTTGTGATGAGGTGTTCAATTTTGCAGTATTCTCTCCCTTAAGACATAACGCTGATCTATATATCATCATCTGTATTCACTGGTGCTTACTTTTTAAAAAAAAAAATATTTGCCTTTCTGCTTCAAATGCACATTGAGTGATTTAAGTCTTACAGCAGGAATCTAGAAACCCCATACATTTCAGTTTTTCTTTATATTTGAACCCTCATACTATTTTGACATACTCGGAGAAAGAAAAAAAAAGTCCTTTTCCCATTTCCAGAAGACTGTAAGCTCAGACCTAACTAATGAGAAATTTCCAGATATTATACTTAGTTTTAACCAGTTCCCTTACAGACGTGTGTTCATCCAGCTTCTATAGAAGCTGTCAGAAAGCACAGGTTGATCTGCTACCCCTGTGAAAGTTAGCCCTTTTTAAAATGCAAAAAATAATTTAAAAAACAAAAAACCCCAAAGGGACATACTTAAAAGAGTCCTTTATTACAATGATTATAGCAGCTTAGCAGCTATTTAAAAAAATAAAAAAACGTATACAACGGCTGCAGACTAAGAGTCTGGGAAGCTTAAACTACCTTCTTCCTTCTAGCTATTGTTTTGCCAGGAGTATCAATAAGAATTTCACTAAGTTATTCCAGTAATGGCCCCGTATCTTTCAAAGGTTGATCAGAGATAATGTGACACAAGTAGGACAGGACTTCATTCAGCTTAATACTGCAGCTGATTGCAATGAGTACTCACAGGAGAATATTTTGGCCAGCTTAATTTATGCAAAAGTGGCACTCTTCTCCAAGCCTAGAGGAGGCGCTGCAAAGTACAAGGCATGGTTTGGTTCAATTCTGAGTGATTTCCATGAACACAAATTATGCAAGGAAAAAGCAGCAATAAAGAAATTAATAAATACCCTACTGGGTCAGAAGAGTGCATCTAGCCTAGCGCTCCATCTCCAAAGGCAGCAAAAGGACATGCTACTCAAGGAAAGTACATGAACCTGGCTGTTTTATGTAGCCCGTTCACCTCAATTCTTCAGCATCTTAAACTGTTACACAGCAGCAAATTAAAGGCTACACTCCCACCTATTCCCTTTAGCAGCCATTTATGGACCTGTTGCCCACAAATTCATCGAACCACTTTTTGAACCCACCTCCACAACCTCTTGTGGCAGACAGCACCGGAGTTTAACTTCCCACTGTCTAAAGAAGGGCTTTTAGCTGTTTTAATTTGATCCCTTTCTAGTGTCAGAAAGTGCCCCTTGTTCTACCCACTGCAAGCTTTGCTGAAGAACTGTTTGTATTCATCTCATCCACAAGCTTCATGATTCTGTACATTTGAATCATGTCTCTCCCTCAAATAGAGGGCTATCAGCCTTTTGTCACAAAGAAAGTATCTGAACACAGCTCATACAGTTTAGGAAGCTCCTCTGGACAGATGCCAAGCCTGAAAGCTTTACTACTTCAATTAAATTACAAGTACTTGAAGACATTGCATGAGGACTGATCTAAAGACCACAGAAAAATTGTATCAGTCTATGGTCATCTTTTCCCTTATCTTTTTAGTCATAGTATCCTAAAGCTCTCAACATTATAATTAAAATAAAAAGTACAAAGACAGAAATCTACACCTCACGAGTAATTTGGATAGAAGGCAGACAGCACATGGTCTGCTGCTGAACATCTGGCAGGAGCTCAAATAAAAATGAGGAGCCCTACATTTGCGTTGGGTTTTATCTGTGTCCACCTAGACAGTCTCAGACACCATGTTTATACCAGTGGGTTTAAGAGTCACTCACTGTTGCAGCTCACTTTTGACCAGCAAATCCCATTTCAATTCAGCACCTGTAACTTTCACCTTCAAATTGATACAGTAATATAAGAAGTTTTGATCTTTGTTCCTAAAGAATCATCCTCTCGTACACTGTCAATGTTGACGCCAGCCTCTCACTAAAAATATTCCTCTAGGCTTTTTCCTTGTACACTTTTTCCATCCACATAAAGATATAGAATTATTTTTCCCCAAATGCACCCAGAAAATAATCTTTGCCAACACTGCAAGAAACATTTCCACATTGCTAAAATGGCCACAGATTAAATACAAGCTAAATATGCGATACGCCTGCTTCCCTGCAATATAGTTCTTGTGACTTCCTTGTAGTCTACAGCCAACCATCTCCAATAACAGTACCCATTTATGGCCTTTGCTTTTAAGGACCTTAAATGTGCTTTGCCATTGCACTCTGCACTGCCTCTCCCTTGCTCAACTCTTCCTACTGAGGCCCAAAAATCACAGCCCAAATCTAATCTTTTGCCTTCCTGCATACCATTCCCACTGTGACACACAAACATATCAGGACTCTGTGAGTAACTGCAGGGAGATTTTCAAGACCCCTTCTGAGCTCAACTGTAGTTGAGCTATTAGCATCAAGGCAGCAGTGTGATACAGAGCAGAAAACTGCCACTATTTTATCCCTTTCCATGTTCTCTGGATTGTGCCTTAAAACTGCAGCTTTTAATGCTCAAGGAGTACTTGCTCCCTTGCCCAGAGAGGTACGAGTGTTCCTGTAGATTGCTGGAACATAGGGAACACGTGCTGTTACTCCCAACAGACTAATACTGGAAAATTTACAAATTGCCTAACTTTGGTGGTATTTGTTTCATCTCTGCCCCCGTAGCATCTCTCTTACTCCATAGTTGGTCAGTGTCATAGTTGGCAACTTTTAAAGTCACAGTTTGAGTCATGTCTGCTATTATTCCATTCTACTGTGGTATTAAATATTAAGCCCGTGATCCCAGCAATAACTAAACATAAAAGATGAAGAAAACCTTAAGGGCAGCATGCTAGCAGACTAAAATCTTCAAGGGAAGTTTTCCTTTCCTGAGTGCCTGGAACATACTATAAACACACTGATGCTACCAAAAATATCAAGTGATTTCTGGCTAATTTATTCTAAAGCCTTATGCAACATATTTCATGTCAGTCTGCTTATTCATCTTAAACTTGAAATAAAGAAATCTGATCTCTCCTGGTTTTACTAGAAGTATTCTGGCTTAGAGGAACTTCCTTTGTGAGAGCTCTTCTGGAATAAACAGGACAGAGGTTAAGCTCCTAGGGAAAGAACATCGAGGAAAATAAGTTGTGGCATTTGAGAGAGAGTCTACAAGTTCATTTCCTCCCTATTTTAATCCCATTTTTGTGGTTGTGGCTTTTGGTTTGTTTGGGTTTTTTTTAAAGGCGATTTTTTTTTTTTCATTAATCCTGGAATTTGGACAAGATTCTTTATCCATTACACCACCTGCACAATGTTTCAGATCTTTTAGAAGAGGATAGGAATATCCACCCTTTCCCTTCACATGCATCCCTGGGATTTTAGTGGCTTCACAATAAGGTAACATTAATTGAAGCACAGTCCATTTAAGGCAGCATCAAGATCTTACATTAGGCTAAACAGTATTGAGAGTTGAAGTTTTAAAGGGCATAGCTTATGCAGTACTGCCTCGTCGTGGTTCAGCCTCCTCTATTAAGACAAAGTCATTAAGACTCAGAGAAACAATAAAACAAGTGTTTCATCTTGCACTGAACAGAAGCAAAACAGAACTAATTTATGATCTGCTTCTGGATCCTTTAGGCTGTGTTACTCCAAACAAGGAGACAGCTTATTCTCAGCAGAATCTGAGAAAGTTTTCCCCAATGTTAATGATCTCAACTCACAGGAAACCTGAATCCTGTAAGTTCAAACTAAAATCAAAGCCAGTCTTTTCCCTCTCAGACAGAACATACTCTAGGTAAAGTACTTAGTAGAACAGACAAGAGAAGACATTTCACTACTTCTATTGCAAGCGCAACCCCTCCAAAAACAGCCTTTTGAGATTCCAGAAGGGCTAATTCTTTCTTCCCCTACAAATGCATATTATAGACACCTGATTTTGTCATACTGGAGAAGCTCAAACCTCCTGCCACATACACACTTTTCTGAAGAACCACCACATGAGAAAGTGAGATGGTGCCCATCCTTCCCTCCTCATATTCAGGTCAGAGTAGGACAGCTTCAAGTATTCCCTTACTGGTTTTTGAGTGTTTGGGGTTGTTTGCTTTTGGGAAGGTGGGGGCAGAGAGCTGTAGGAAGGGGAATTCAGCCCTATTGAACAATGCCCTCAGATCCACCCCCCAGTTCAGTTTTTCAGCCAATTAGGCCAGCAGTGGGGATTGATTCTAAAGAGCTCCCTTCCAAGGGGCTCCCATCTGGCCCGCTCACAGACCAAAGCTCCAAGAAAGAAAGCCAAGGTCCCGGTTCAGCTTTGACATGAGCTGACAAAGTTCAAGGCAGGCTGCTTGTGATCTGGGGGGACAGAAGTGAAGAAAATTCTTCCTCTGGGTCAGCTTTAGAATGAGGAATTTGTAACGTGCCTACATACAAACTCAATTTACACATTCATTTTTAAGTTTTATTATGGTCTAGTATTGCAGTGCATCTTGAAACTCTGCGTAACTGCATTATCTTTATACAGCTCGTTGAAAACAGAACTACCCACCTACTTTGAAAAGACTTTTTTCCTCTTGCTCATTTCATGAAGTTTGATTATCAGAATCAAATGAGAAAACTCATGTTTCTCATACACAGAACTAAAATAGGCATGATCACAATATTATGAAAGCTTCAGAAGCTGGATTTTTCTTCAATTACTAAGGGCTACTGCAAATTACAGATAAATGTAGTAATGAAAAGCTATATTGCTATTAGAAAATTAGCCCGCTGTATTAACACATGCATTCATAGCACACTAAAATTGCATGCAACTGGAGGCATGAGAAGAGATATTAATTTTACTGACCTTTGATTAGACTACTAATAGGACCAATGTATTTCAGCAACTCTCCTAGAACTACAGAAGAGGAAAATTACCACAACTGCGGTCAGTCAATCCACCTGTCTCTGCAAAGCAGTAAACTTCTTCCATGTACTTCATATTATGAACCTCACAGTATTGCTCCTTAAAACTAAAAGGCCTTAACAGCCCCACAAAAGCACCAAATAAGCACTCCAAACCACAGCAGTTCAAGCTCTTCCCACCTCATTTGTTTTGCTTAAAATTTTCTGTGTAACAGGAGTGTCAGTCTCATTATTTTAGGAAATAAATACTCCTGGGCTAAATTTGACAGGAATACTCACAGAACCGATTATCAGGTACCTAGGTACCTATTCCTGTTTTCATATGTATAGTTTAGCAGTTTCTCCACTTCATTAAACCATAAATAATTGTATTTAACAATTAGTTAATGGAAGTTCACTTTCAAAACAGGCCTAACAAATATTCTTCCAACAGGCCAGCCCCCCCCAACAAGCAGAGCTCACTGCAGTGAAGAGTGCCTTGTTAAGCTCATATTGCTCCAGTGTAATTAAATCAAGCTTGAGCCCCAGGCTAAACTGATAGACCCCCAGGAACTGCTCTCTCACAGTCTCTTCTTGGTCTTACTTCACACTATGGATGTCAAACACACATAAGGATAACAACATGTTATCTGGAATTAAGCCTTACTGTTCCTAACACAGTTTCTCTACTGGAAGCAGAGAGCAATGTTTAGGAAGGTTTTCTGCAGCAGCCAATTTCTTCTAGCCCAGAGACTATTGAACTCTCCATTCTATTACAGAAACCTAATCCCATCGCATGACCTGCGGCAATTCAGTTTAACAAGTCAACAATTACAAATATTTTGGCAAAGTAAGCTTAGGTATTGTTTGCCTCTCAGCACAGTTCACAACCAGTTTGTGGCTTTATGATAAGAGTCATTAAATCCAATCTGAAAAGCAGAATTTACAGCTCACTTAGCAAGTCAGGCCCATAAATGGATGCTTTTAATTACAGGGCATTTACATGCACAATCATTAAGGCAGCACTGAACACATTTGAAAACTCTAGAATACTTTTTATAATTAAAACTTTGCGTACTTTCTTTATAGAAACAAAACTTTGGAATTCTCTTCAGTCTCAAGCAGAGCTCAGATTCGTTGTTATCCAGAACCTCCTACAAAGCCTGTTCTCCCAGTACTTTTGTGGGAAAGGGATTAGAGAGATGGAAACAAGTTTTGTTTTTTAAAGTTGCTCTCAGAAGCAGAGATTTTTTTTGAGCTCCAATAAACTCAATTATATCAACAGGTGCTCAACACTTTTGAAAGATCAAGTGGAACAGGAAGACGGAAGAGAACCCAGGAGTGCCTTCCATTTGGAAAATCACTGTGTAATTCAAATTTATTTGATTTTGTTCACTAATATAGCTTCTGGGTGGAAGAAAAAAGATCAGTTGAGACCAATTTTTTTTAACCTCGTTTTTTCCAATTGTGTTGTTCTTTTTGTCAAACAGAACCTCAGGAAAAGTTGACAAATTCTTCTCCAAGATTATATTACACACACCCAGCTTCTTCCATAAATAAGACTGGACCTTCAAACACTTGTTTGTTTCAGTGACTGTCAGTGTAGTCCAAGTCTGACCCACACAACAACAGAACCAGGTTACTCTATTAAACATCCCAAGTTAAGTTAAGTTTAAACCAGCTTAAATGAGATCCTCCCTTTCCTCTTTTTGAAAGGCATTTGTAACTAATGCTATCTTTCATCATGATAGTGCTAAGCCAACAGGGGGAAAGGGGGGGAAAGGACTTCAAAAACCTCCCCTTCACTTACACGCTCATTCCCCTCTAGTTCACTAGTGTTTGTAAATGTTAAAGTTTTAAAGCTATGCCTCAGAACAAACACACACAAAAATAATCTACTCACACACCACACAAACTCCAACACCACGATAAAGCACAGGAAAGTCTAAACAGCAGCCTTGTTCTGCTAAGAGAAGCCTTTCACCTTAACAACAAGAAGGGTTGCTTGTTTTGGATTCCCACCCCCAGTCTGGAGAACAGAGCAAAAACTAATCCGTTTCTCACTACAGAATCCAGCCCCCACAGAAATAGTGTCACAAATCAGTCTGAAAGTACAGCTCTCTGGGCTAAGAGAGAAACACTTAAGAACAGGAAAAAACCTGCTGTTATGTGTGGTCTCCTAATAAGCTATCATTATAATCTTCTTGCTGCTCATTTACAACCATGAACTGTGATAACACAAGCTCTACACGCAACACACCAATTTCAGCATTCTCACTAATTCACTAGTTCACCAGCAGCATTTTCAGAAATCCTTGTTTGGTAAACCCAGTAAGCAAAACTTTTTCTTAATGCTATTGTTTGTAAAGTATTTGAAAAGAGCACAACACACATCCGGTTTATTTTTTTTTCCCCTCATCACAAACTGTGACAGATAACCAAAAAGACATGAGACTAGGCTACAATCTGAATTCCAGCTGTTCAATTCAACAGCTCTCCAAGACTATCACAAGGGCTCTTCACCCACCCACTTTTTTTTCCTTCTTAATTCTCCAGAGTGAAGACTAAAAGATCACGCTGTGTCACACTTTTTCTCTTCCCCTCCACCCCCCACAAAAAGAAAAAATTGCAACTAGAAACTCTACAACTCTGCAGTAACACCAACTACTCATACTTATCGCAACACTTCTCCCGTGTGCTTATCTAGGTAGATGAAGCACTTAAGAGATTATGTTTGTTTACATCTTACAATGCACGGGTAGCTACAGCATTAAACTAGCGCCACGAAGAAAACCATTAACTTCAATTCGCATGTAGGCAGCGTGTATTTCACATCCATTGCTCTGGATTGGGAGAGGAACAGACAAAAGGGCACTGGCTGAAGCGAAGCCTGCAATCCTAAACGCTTCTTTAAAACTTGCTCCTAACTTTCTTCGCCGCCAAGTTTTGCACACCTGATCACTGCAAGGGAAAAAAGACAGGGCAAAGGGGGGGGCGGGAGGAAAAACAGAACTTTCTGTTTCCCCCTCCCCTCGCCCCCCCCCATATATACACACGGGAGGGGGGACAAGCCGCCCCTCCCCACCCCTCATCCGGGGGGGACACAGCGGGAGGACACAGCGACACGCCCCCCCCCTTCCCCTCCCACAGACCCAGCGGGCAAGAGCTGTCTCCCGCCCCTCGCAGCCCCCCGCCGAGCCCCAGCCCGCCGCCACCGTCCCACCACAACAAAGGGGGAGACGGGCGGGCGTGGGGAGGCGTCCCCGTCCCCCACCGGGACCAGGCCTGCTCCGTGCGTCCCCCCGCCCAGGCCCGAACCAGCCCAGCCCGCACGCAGCCGACGGGGCTCCCCTTCCCGAGGAGCAGCCGCCCGGTAACCCCCATCCCCACGACACGACCAGGACCACCCGCCCAAACCACCTCAAAACCAACCTCTTCCTCAGCGAGCTGCGCGATCTCTCTCCTCCCTCAGCGCTGCCTGCCCCTGCACGACCGCCCCGCCCCCGGCGGTGGGCGGGGAGGCGTCCCATTGGCCCTACCGACCGTCACTTGAGGAACAGCGGCTAACGATTGGGTTTCGGGAGAGGAGTCCCGGCCCGCGCCGCCGATTGGCGCATTGAGCCGCCAATCGAGTGCCCGCGGCGGAAATAAAAAAAAATAATATGTGAAATTAAAAAAAAAAAACGCGAGGCAAAGGGAGCCGGAGCCGGGTGGGAGGTGCTGCGTACCCCGCCGCTCATTGGACGCGCCGGCTGTCACTCTGCGCCCCACGCACCCGCTAGGGACGGTTGATCAGGAAAGGAAGCGGGACGGCGGTTTGGGTGACCCGCAGGCGCGCAATCGCACTACCTAGCTTCGCGGACAGACCCCGTAACCTTCCGCGGAGGGCGCGGGTGGGACCTGAGAAAAAGTAGTGCGCGCCTTCCCGTCAGAAATTACGTCAGGCCCGGCACGGGGATACCTCGAGCGGCCAATAAAGCCACAACTAACTCGAAGCTTAAGTGCTCCTTGGGCAAGGGAGGATTAAACCTCTTCCCTCAGAGGGTGGGAGTGGGGTAGGAGCCATGGTGGCCCCTCAGGGCACAACACCCCTCAGTCCCCGCAGCTGTGCCCTGAGGGTGGCGTGGCCCCGCTCCCCTGGCCCCTCCCCAGGCCCCCTTTCCCTGATCTCATTCCAAAACAGATTTAAGCTGCCCGAGGCTTTGTCTCCTGCGATTACATCCAGCTTCAGGCTAGGATGGGCTCTGCAGAGCCACTGCTATCCTGACGGTCCCCAAGGTGTGACACTGAGATAAGGCCACCCTGAAGACTGCACCAGCCTCGGGGCTGCCAGCATCGCCGCACAGCATAGGGGGCTGCCCTCCTCATATCCAGTGGCTCTTAAGAGAGGGGCTTTCCCCTCATGTTAGTTTTCTTTTAGTGACTGTCTTCAGTAGACTTTTCACAGCTTTAACCACCTGTGGTGTGGTAATGATGTAATATAACTGAATTCTTGTGCCTAAGTAAACACCCAGGCTCACCACAAGTAAATTAGTCTCTGTTAGCAGCTAGGGACCCATCGTTGCTTTATCTATAGAGGTCCTTGTGGTGATACCTGGCAGGTTCCCCAAAGCATGAGTGGGAAGCCACAAGATGGGAGTTTAATGTGGTTTGCTTGGGGTTTCTTTGGGCGAAAAGGTCTGTTCCTGCTTTGCTATAAGTCTGTTGGAGATGCTCTGCTTTTCTGTGTCCACTTTTTGATACTTTTCCTTATTTTCCTCCCCATCCTCATATATCTCAGCTGCAGGCCACTTCTTTTGAACTTCTCTGGTCCCATCTCACCAGCATAACAGCTTGCTTTCCAGAGGTATGCTCCTCTTCTAGACTGAAACAGTTTCTGTACTCGGTGATGTCGATGTTATGATTCAGCATCTTGGGCACATATCCCATCTCGGGCAGATATCCCATCTCAACAGGTTTTGTATTCTCAGGAGCCAGGTGAGGCACCTCTCCCATCATTTAGCCCTTCTGACAGAATGATAGATGTGGACTTGGAGAACTCTCCCTCTTGCCTTGTCTGTGCTTGGATTTTCCCACCTTGAAGCAGATGTGTAGCTTATTCAGTTTTTCTGTTGTGGTGTTTTCCCCCCTGTTCCATCAGTTTGAGATTCAAACCAGTTGTGAAATGAACACAAATGTAAAATGGAGAAGATACCTGCTGCAGACAACACAGAGCTCCTAACAGATTACCATCATGTTTTTGAAAGATAAGGAGGTGTTCCAGGCATGTTGTACCTGGAAACTGATACAGGCTATTCAGCCAGCATAGCACTTGCTTTGTGGAGGTTTCAGTGCATTCAGAGAAACTTTTTTATTATGAACAGCAAGTTAATTAAGCTCAGGTTTTCTATGGATTCCTGTCAGATGTTCCCTTCACCTCTCCACTGCAATAAATCCACAGCCCCCTCTCTTCTTATATCCTGAGGCTAACTTCTGATATAGCCAAAGCTCCCTTCTATGTCCCCAACCTACTTTTATTTGCTTGCCATCCAGGCACAGAGCAGCACATGGCTGGTTCAGGGCTAAGCATGTGCAGGCTGGCCAGCTGCCCACCATTTCTCTACAGCCAAGGAAGCAAACAGTGCTGATAAGAGCTGTGCTTTCTCTGCCTTTCTCCCAGGCAGAGCACTAACAAGGCTTTTCTCTTCTAATGTTGTCATGGTTCAGCCTCAGTCGGCAACTAAACACCACACAGCCACTCGCTCACTCCCCCCAACCCTGTGGGATGGGGGAGAGAATCAGAAGAGCAAAAGCACAAAAAAACCCCACTTGTGGGTTGAGATAAGAACAGTTTAATAATTACAATAAAATAATTATTATAATAATGATTATGATAATCATAACAATAATGATAATATAATAAAATGGAAAAGGAAAAAAACAAGGAAAAAAACCCCAGAAACACAAACAATACAACCGCTCACCACCTGCCGACCGACGCTGCCCGTCCCCAAGCCCCGATTGCTGCCTCCCTCCCACAGCCAGCTCCTCCCAGGTAACATACTGGGCATGATGTTACATGATATGGAATATCCCTTTGGCCAGTTTGAATCTGCTCTCTTAGCTGTGCCCCCTCCCCTCCCAGCCTCCCATGCACCCGGCAGAGCATGGGAAGCTGGAAAAGTCCTTGACTAGTACAAGCACTCCCCAGCAACAACCAAAACATCAGTGTGTTATCAACATTGTTTTCATACTAAGTCCAAAGCACAGCACTATGCCAGCTGCAGTGAAGAAAATTAACTCTATCCCAGCTAAAGCCATGACAAATGTAGCTGCTGTTTGCCATGAAACTTGACAGACCTTGTATTTCTGAAAGTTCTGCGTCTCTGTTAGGTTTGGTTGAAATAGGTCAGAACGTTGCCAAGCTTATCTTGGGGGACTCTGACAAAAAAAAAAAAAAAACCCACAACATTTGCATAAACCTCCTTTCTTTAGGAAAGGAAATGGAAGAAGGTGGCACCGGGGCTGCAAATCACAGAGCCTAGAAGTTACCTGAGCAGCATGGTTGCCGTGGACAAGCCAGGCAAGATGTGCATCTGCAACTTAAACACCGCTCTGAAAAGGGCTCCCAGCCACACACCTGCAGCTGCAGAAATAGCACCTGATCTGGTAAAAACAAAGAAACAGCAAAACTCGATTCCTGATACTGAAGCTGGTAACTGTTTATTAGCTAAACCGTGTAGCTCAGCACATTTTGGACATTAGTGGTTAGGTACAGATGGTTGACAGCCCCATTTGGATTTGAACCTGCAGTGGAAGAGCATCAGCATCTCTCACAAGGTATGTTAATGTGTGTCAGAGGGATCAACACCCTCACAAATGGCTTCTTGTACAGAGAGACAGAAACAGCACAGTGTTATTTCACAGTCACCTGTCTGTTAGAAAGAGCAAGGGAAATAATCTAAGAACTGAAGAAAACATGATGAAACAGTAGCTGGCTGCACTGTGCTGCAGAGAATACATGACGGCTGTGACCAAATCCCCTAAGAGGTAAAAGAAATACAACACCAATACCAGATAACTTCAAAGACACCTAGGATTTCTAAATGACCCAACACTATCAGATATCACTATGTGAAGGTGGAGACAAGTACGAAGTGCAATACCAGGAAGGCAGGGCTTGGAGGCAGAGCAGATAGTTTTTGTGCTGAGATCATTATTACCAATACGTCAAAATGATCTGTTAAATTGAGGGGGGGGAAAAAAAAAAGGAAGGGCTTTGAACAGAGTTGCGATACGTAAGGATCAGCCAGCATGCTCAAGATGTTCAAAATGTATAATTGTCGTGGTTTAGCGGCAGCTCAGCCCCACACAGCCGCTCGCTCACTCCCCCACCGGTAGATGGGGGAGAGAATCAGAAGGGTAACGCTCGTGGGTTGGGATAAGAACAGTTTAATAACTAAAATTAAAAGAAACAACAGTAGAAATGCAATGTAAAGGAGAACAATGAGAGGCGCAAAGCCCCGGGGGAGGGGGGAAACGGACCGCCGAAACAAACCGCACGCGCCGCAGCCGCTCACCCCCCACCGACCCGACCAACGCCGCGCCACCTCCGCGCTGCCACTGCCCCCCCTCAATATACCGGTCACGGTGTCACGTGGTATGGAATGAACCTGCCATTGGCCAGTCGGGGTCAGCCGTCCCCACCATGGCCCTGCCCCTTCCAGCCCCCCCCCGCCACGCGGCAGAGCGCGGGAAGCTGGAAAGGTAGCCGACCCCCACAGTGAGGAGAATTAACCCCTTCTCAGCCAAAACCAGCACAATAATAAAAATGACCGTAAATCCATGGAGAACCACTGCTAAATGCTCCCAGATTTCTTAGCTCATTCTACTGAAGCACTAGCATATACTTCAATAAGTGCTTTCTCTCTTACATCAGTGGCTGCACTGTTGCTTCCCTGCTTATCATAAATGCCTTTTGAACATTTTATCTCTAAACTTACGTGAAGGTAGCTTTCATCTTCCACAAATCTGCAAAAGACCACAAAAGAGAGAATGGCACACAGAGGATCTGGGTCTGGGAACTGAGAGAGGGACAGATTCCCTTTCATGCTGCATTACTTCATGGCCAAATGGCATGAAAGCAGCCTTTCCGTATTGTTGTAGGACTGCCTGCCACAGAGGCAAACTGTGCAACACTTGCAAAAACTTCGCCCTGTGCAGGTAACAGCGTGAAACAACTCTAGGGTTGAGACTGTCTCCCTCAGCCTCAGAGGGTTAAGTACACGCTTAAACCACTTCTCCTTATAGCACATGAAATTTGTGAGAAGCTTCACATTGTATCACTTCTTGTGGCAGCATGTGGAGGGTTACAGAGGATATCACGCTATGCTTTTCCCATCACATAATGAGGAGCACGTCAGTTGATTTTCAAGACAACTAACTGCTGGCCTACTGTCCGAACAGGCATTACATTGCAGTGACTAGAGAAGACCTTTAACATCATAAATGAAAAGGAAGCTATTGCACGGGGCATAAAAATCCCCAAAATGAAAAGGAACTTCTACCCAGTCATACCAGCATATAGTAGATTTGTAGATGTACGCTTCTACGGGAGAACTTATCTTGGGCCGCATATCTCCGGGACACAGGGCTCTACCCACCCTGGGGACAGTGATGCACAGACATCAATATGATGGATACAAAATGTCCGTCTATTTGGCTGCGTCACACGCTTATATAGCTCTTGCGCTTCCTGTTCCTGCCACTCCTATGGGGAGGAGTCTATCTTTCCGTCACATCCCGTAATCTTCCGGTCGCCGATCCCTGTCTATTCCCCTACATCTCCCCCTCCCCATGCTACTAAAATTCTACAAAGCTACTTGCGAAAGCGGATACATATTGCGGTCAGGTCTATATTCATGTAACGCTCGCAGGCGCTCTTTGATTTGTCTTATAACACAGCATAACAATGGTAGCCCACAAGTAACCATGATTACTACACACAACAAGATCCCCCCAATTATTACTATCCAGTTCCAGTTTATATCCCTCTTTTGCCGCCCTTTCCCAGTGTCGCTCTCGCTGCAATATTGCTTGCGATCTTGTCAAGGAGCTCATTTCTTTTCCCAATGGTACGGCTAGCATGAGGATCCATGTCAGCAGACCCTGCAAAGAGACAACTCAGAAAGGGATTATTCATTGTACATCCTTGCACAGTTCTGCTTTCACACACTTTGCAGGCACCCATTCTATGCGCCCTTCATTCTCAACCGCGGCGTAGCCCCTCCCCAGGCATCTCAGTTTCCATCCTCTCTCCCATTGCTCACTGCCTGGGAACCTTACTCGTACCTGCGGATAGCGCTTGCCTGCTTGAGCTTTGCCAAAGTGCTTCTCCACTGCTGTAACTTGCTCCTGCCTGCGTATAAAATTTTTAAGCGAATATAATGCACGCATTAAAATAGTTTGCTGAGCTGCTACGGGTATAGTTCCCTTATACCCCTCCCCCTCCCCAAGCTGTATTATTTTTGCTTTCAAGGTGCGATGAGCGCGTTCTACTACTGCCTGCCCTGTGCTATTGTAAGCAATGCCGTGTTTTAATACAATATTCCAAGCTTTACACCATTCTTCGGTACTTCGAGCCCGAAAGCATGGTCCATTATCTGTTTTTATCTCGGTAGGCCTTCCAAGCCACGCCATCACCGTGGTCCAATGCGTAGTCAAGTGCGTTGCGGTCTGCTTCCGATGTTGAGTAGCCATGATGACTGCACTATATGTATCAATTGTAATTGCCAGGTGCCATCCGGGGGCCAACTGTGGACATTCAGTAAAGTCAGTCTGCCAGATAGCATTTGCTTCCAGTCCTCGAGGGTTGACTCCTGCCTCCCACAATGGCGAGTGCTGACAGTAAGGACAGGTGGCTACTACTTCTCTTGCCGCTCTTATTGAGATGCCACACTCCTTTGCCAAGGCTTTAGCACCCAGGTGCAGTTGTTCATGTAGTTTCTTTGCCTCCGCCAAGGTCCAGACTCCCGCGGCTGCCTCATCAGCCATGCGATTCCCCTCAATCAGTGGTCCAGGCCCCGTCTGATGACTGCGAATGTGAATTACTGTCACCGTTGCTCCTCGCTGCGATAAAGCAATCTCTAGCAGCAAGGCAATTTCCGTGTGTGGTACACCCTCTCGTTTCATGGACATGACTAATTTATACACATATAAGGAGTCTGTGCACACATTTATATGCCGATCTATATCCTTTCGCAGGGCCATCTCTAGCGCTTTCGCCTCCAGCCACTGCACACTTTTACCTTGCTCCTCATACGTCTGTCGCATCCAACTATTCTCTTCTTTCCACACTACCGCCGCTCTGTTCGTCTTTGAGGAAGCGTCTGTGAAATATGTTGGTCCTGGGTGAGGGGTATCCAAAACTCTACTATCCACACTGAAATCCACCACTTTGGCTGTTTCGGCCCACTTCTGTACCGTGCCTGTGACGATTTTCCCTGGGTATGAGTATACTGCCAATTGTATATCCTCTTCACTCTCTACCACCTTCTGCCATTTCTCCCCATTCCACGGCACTGTCAGCTTATCTGGCTCTTTCCCAAAAATTACCTTGCTTTCCCGTCGCAGCCGCCAAATCATTCCCCCGGCTACCTTGACTTTTGTGGAGAATGCATCCTTGGGAACCTTCTGATATACCCATCGCAGTGGCTTTTCTTCCCCTGCTCGTATTTGATATAGCAATCCTAACCCTCCACTGGCGGTCAGAATCCAACCTGCAATTAATTCCTCCTGGGGGTCCCGCCGCCATATTCTTTCCTTTTGCATTCGATGTTCTATCATCTGCAACTGCTGGACTGCCTCAGGGTCTGAACTCCTGGGCTCCCATGGGTCGGTCCCTTTCAGCAACGCATAGAAAGGTTGCATCTCCTCACCGGTGACGCGCACGAATGTCCGCAACCACTGCAGTGCTCCTACCAGCTTCTGGACATCGTGTAAATTTTTAACCTTAGGTGTAAGTTTAATAGGCTGAGCTTGTACGGAATCCCCTTGTATTCTAGCACCCAGAAATCCACACACTGGTCCTCGCTGTACCTTTGCCTCCGCTACCTTGAGGCCCTGTCCCGCAAGGCCCCTTTGGGTGTCTGAAAAGACTTGTTCACACAATGCCTCGGTGGGCACAGCTATGAGGACGTCATCCATGTAGTGGATCATGTAGATTTTCTCCTGATACTGCTGCCTTACTTGCCGCAATGCGGAAGCCACATACCTCTGGCAGATCGCTGGAGAATTTTTCATCCCCTGCGGAAGTACTGTCCACTGCCATCTACTACCTGGTTCTGTGCGGTTCACTGCAGGCAGAGTAAAGGCAAATCTCTTTCTATCATCTGGATGTAGCGGAATGCTGAAGAAGCAGTCTTTGATATCTAAAACAATGACTCGCCATCCTCTCGGGACAGCACTCAGATCTGGTAGGCCAGGTTGGAGAGGCCCCATGTCCTCCATTTGCTGATTTACTGCTCTAAGATCATGCAGCATCCTCCATTGGTTTTTATCTTTCTTTTTTATAGCAAATATAGGGGTGTTCCACGGGCTCATCGAGGGCTCTAGGTGCCCTGCTTCGTGCTCTCGTTTTGCTATAGCTCTTACAGCCTCTGTTTTCTCTGTTGTCAGGGGCCACTGCTCCACCCAGATGGGCTGTTCGGTTTTCCACACTAACTTGTGCTGATGAAGCCCCTCTGAGGCAGTGGCCCTTATGCTAAATTTTTCAACCCGATCCCCATCTGGGCAAGGGCGTCTCGCCCTAACAAGGGGCTTGCTACCCCATCTGCTACTAGTATGGTCACTACGGCCGTGAGGAGCTTCCCTGCGTCCTCGTCCATGACTTCGAGTTTCACAGGGCAAGTACTTGTTCTCGTCTGTTGTTCTCCTCCTACCCCTATTATACGTTTTCCCATGGCGAGGGGCCAAGTTGGTGGCCACCGTTCGAGTGGCATCACTGTGACATCTGCCCCGGTATCCACTAACATTCCCAGGCATATCCGTGCCGGGTAACTCGGTTCTTGCGGGGTAATCATCACTGCTGCCATGGGTCTCTCGTCACAGCCTATGACCAAGGCCACGCGGGGGCTGTAACCTGCAAATCTTGCCCCCCTGCGTGACGGTTCACTCCCCCTTGGCTCGCTACGGTGGGCCAAGCTCCTGGCGTTGGCACTGTGATGGGGGTCATTTGACTCATAGGAGGCGCGAATCCCCCTCGCTTCGCCCTCCCTTGGCCGTTTCCCGGCCTCGTAGTTAGACAATCTCTTGCCAGGTGTCCTGGCTTCCCACACACCCAGCACCTCCCTACTGGGCGCACTCCTCCTCCATTACGTCCTCCCCTTTCTGCTAGCGGGCACCCAGCTTTAAAGTGCCCTCGCCGGCCACACAAGTGACATATCGGCCCCACCCCGGCCGCTTGCACCATCACCCTTTCTTCGCTTCCACAGTCAGGGTTCTGGCAGATGTGCGCTCCCGCACCGCCATGCTGGTTCAATGCTTCCTGGCGCAAGACATGCCTGATGGTTTCACCCAATGATGCCCCCACCGCCAGGGTGCGGAGGACATCTTGTGTTTGCGGATATGCTTGATTTCGGAGGCAATCCATAAGGACTGCCTCCTTGGCTGCTGGTGGCAATTCTGATTCTATAATAGCCTTTTGCAACCTATCACAAAACGTTGTAAATGGCTCTGCTAGACCTTGCTGTATCTTTTGCCAAGGTTCTGCTTTTTTCTCATACCTGCCCACTTTGCTATACGCTCTGCGGGAACTCTCCGTTACCGCTTGCAGCTCCCTGCCCCTTAATTCTGCTGCTTGCAACTGCGGGGTTTCCAGTCCTTGACTTCTGCCAGTGAGCCGGTCAAGGGTGGTCCCCCTCAGCGGGTGGCCCGGAACTGCCGCCACTTGCTGTACAAGGGCATGGCAGGCACTGTGCATTGCCTCCTTCCAAAGTGTGTACATTGTGGGAGCTAATATTGCTTTCGCCAACTGCTTAGCATCAGAGGGGGTCAATGGCGCTGCATGCGCAGCGTCCAGCAGCAATCCTACTCCTTCGTCTTTCAGCCCCTTTTCTCTAATTTCTCGCCATAAAGTTTGCACTAGCTTGGCATCTATCGGCGTCCACTCCACTCCTCCTCCTGGAGCTAATCGGACAGGGAAGATCCCGGGCATCTCTATCCTTACTCCATCGAGGCTACAATCTCTAGCTATCAGCCGCCAGTTAGGTAACTCAACTGACTGTCGCTGGGATGCACCCTTCGTTAAAAGTCCTGTCTGCTGCCGAGTTACTTCCCCTAGTGCGCGCATAGCCTGCTGCAGCTGCCGCAGCACGTCCTCCGCGGACCCCTCCGGAGCTGCAGCGCCCCGGACCTCCCCTTTTGACGGTCCTTCTCCTCCCTCCTTCTGATTGGTCCTCCCAGTCTCTGCTGTTTTGTGCCTCTTTTTTGCGCGCCGCAGGCAAGCTGCTCTCTCTTCCCACATATGGGCATCGGTTTCTCCCCCAACTTCCGATTCGCTGCTACTCGAAGTTGTTCTATACTCCCCCTGTCCTCCCCTCCAGGCACCCCAATCCCCCTCCTCGTCCGACTCCCATCTCAAGGGTTGCCCCGGGAGCCAGTCTCGAGGGTCGGGCAGAGGGCGGTGCCGCTGCCGGCGCTGCTTCCGGCGTTGGTCATCTTCCTCCTTCCGCTCCGTCACTTCCGCTGCGTCCGCTGCCACGTCACTCTCCCCGCGCGCGGGTACCCGCGCCTGTGCCAAATCATCCCAGGGGTATGCGGGGGGCGGGCACTCTGAAGGCCCTGTTGGCTCAACAGGGAACACCGCCGCTTCCCGATCCACCTCCTTGGGAGCCTCAGACTGAGTCGCTGGCCAGGCTACTCCGTCCGAACTCTCCCCTTCTTTCCCATCCCCCGCGATGCTTGCCCCTGTCTGCGTCCCCACTGCCCCTCCTGGGTCTATTTCCGGGCTACTGTCGCCTGTAGCACCGTGCAGGCACCGCCGCGCCTGCCGCCACGTCTCCTGATCATCCCGAGCTTTCAATAGTAATCGGTGTATCTTTCCCCAGAGCTATATGTACTGGGGTTTTCCCATCATAGCCCTTTCGGCTAACTCCTCTTTAATCCTCACCCACTTATCCTTATTAAATATGTCTGCGGGACTTCGTATGAGCCCCTGCGTAATCATCCATCGGATGGCCTTTGAGGTAGGCGCCTTCGATATTGAAGTACCATATTCCTTCCCGAATTCCTTCAGTACCTTTACGACTGAATCCATGGCGCGCCCGCCGACCTGCGGCTCCCCATCCCGCCCCTGCCTGCCCCAAGCTCTCTTTTCCCCCCGGCGAACCTGCCAAGCCTCCCCGCTAATCACGTCGGGGTCACCACTTGTAGCTGTACGCTTCTATGGGAGAACTTATCTTGGGCCGCATATCTCCAGGACACAGGGCTCTACCCACCCTGGGGACAGTGATGCACAGACATCAATATGATGGATGCAAAATGTCCGTCTATTTGGCTGCGTCACACGCTTATATAGCTCTTGCGGTTCCTGTTCCTGCCACTCCTATGGGGAGGAGTCTATCTTTCCATCACATCCCGTGATCTTCCGGTCACCGATCCCTGTCCATTCCCCTACATAGATTAAATATGGGCAAAAGGCCAAGTACTCCTCAAACTTTAAAAAAAAGCTGTGACTTAAGGCTGGGAGTAAGAGCAAAATACATCAAAAGGCATTTCATATTTCTGCTCTTCTATTTATCTTTCAGTAATGAAATTTCTCTGAAATGTTGAAACTCAGATCTGTTCACTACCTCTTCTGAAATGCAGAAGTATGTTTCCAATATTATATAAATCACTGTCATTTCAGACTGGGCTGTTAGGAGATTTCAAAGCAAAGCAAAAAAAAAAGGAAACAGTCCCACAGTGCAAAAAAATTGACAGCCCTGTAGCTGTACGCTTCTACGGGAGAACTTATCTTGGGCCGCATATCTCCGGGACACAGGGCTCTACCCACCCTGGGGACAGTGATGCACAGACATCAATATGATGGATACAAAATGTCCGTTTATTTAGCTGCGTCACACGCTTATATAGCTCTTGCGGTTCCTGTTCCTGCCACTCCTATGGGGAGGAGTCTATCTTTCCATCACATCCCGTGATCTTCCGGTCGCCGATCCCTGTCTATTCCCCTACATCTCCCCCTCCCCACGCTGCTAAAAGTTCTACAAAGCTACTTGCGTAAGCGGATACATATTGCGGTCAGGTCTATATTCATGTAACTCTCGCAGGCGCTCTCTGATTTGTCTTATAACACAGCATAACAATGGCAGCCCACAAGTAACCATGGTTACTACATGTGGGAAACTCTAGCCCGGGAACGGCTAGCAGAAAGAGGGCATTGAAGTAGAAAAACAGGCTCCAGGTCGGAAGCAACCTTGGGCCCAGCTGTTGGTCAACAGAAGAATGTGAGGCCAGCTGGTGTTTTACAAAGGAGTGTGAGCCCAGCTGTTGCTGATCGGTAAAAGAATGTGAGAAACAAGTAACTGCTAATTGCAAGGCTGAACACAAGAGATAAGCATGGGAGGAGTTGGCATTTACCTCCCAGCCAATGATGAGCTGTGCTTTTGCAATATGTATGTGCTAATTAACGAATGGTATAAAAGATGTTTGCTGATTGCCAATAAACGAGACTTGCTGATCATCATCGGATGGTGCCTGTCTTCCGCTGGTTTTCCGTCAAATGGTGACCCCGACGTGATACCACGGACGGTCCAGCGTAGGGTTCGGGTCCTGCAAGCAGAGGGACGGCAAAACAGACAGCGCAGCTGGTCTGCGTACCCTGGGCGACCACATAGGTGGGCTCAGTCTGCGTGCCCTGGGCGACCACATAGGTGGGCTCAGCCGATATGTGCTGCCGAGACCTTGGGAGCTGCAACGGCGCCGACGAGCACAACGCAGAGGCAAGCAGCATATGATTTCTTTACATCCCTCTTAGAAAGGCGTAGCATTAAGGGTATAGATCTACGCAAAGAACTACCGTTGCTCATAAGCTGGGGATGCGAGAAGGGACACTTTAGTAACCCACACCTGAAAAGGACTATTTCGGATACAGCAGCGAGAGACGGAGATGCACTGGCCGACGGCGGCCAGGGGGCAAAGAGGAGTCGATTTATGCATCATTTCTGATACGTCCCGACCCTCCGGCCTGGATCCAACCTCGGGATTCAAGAGGGGATCCGCTTTCCGCAGTTGAAGCTAACCCGGGAGCGAGAGCCGTACAAAGACGCTGATTTTCCTCACATCGGGCGATGGAGGTCGAGGTAGCTTTCGAATTATTAAAGCGCTTTTTAGAAAAGCGGGGAGTAAGTCAGTTAAAAGACTTGTCAGGATTAGTTGCAGTGGGTAAAGCGAAAGGGTTTTTTAAAGAACCGGAGTCGATTTTTGAAGTAGAGGAGTGGGGAGCCTATGGTGATTGTTTGTGGGATTTGGTGATAGATGACGATAAGACAGCGGAAAAGTTAATGAAACCTTGGCGGGAAGTGATTAACTGTATGAAAAAATATAAAACTGAAAAAAGATTAGCAACAGCCGCCTCTGATCGGCTAGACAACTGTGACCCCAATGCTGGAAAGATTGGAATTGGCTTAGACAATCTCTCACCTCCCTTCTCGGGGATCCCAGTTGTCGTACCTCGGAAACCCCTTATTCCCCCCCCTCCCGCCCCTGATAAATCTACATCTGTAGAAACTAGCGGAGGAGGAATAAGCTTGGGAAAGGGAGGTGAAGATATTGAAAATTTATGTGATGTAGTCTCTCCGGTGGAGGAAAATAAGCCGAGCACGCTGTCTAGTCACCGTTCTGTGCCTGCTGTGCGCAGCCAGGTTGACTGGCGAAAAATCGGGTTAGAGGCATTACAGAATGAGGACCTAGAGACCGCCGATTTGTTAGCTCAGGCTTTCCCTGTCATCTATCAACCGGACCCTGCTAACAATCAAAATTTATTAGCACACCATAATCCTCTTGATTGGAAAATTTTTATGAAGGGCCCATTGCTGCGTCAATGTGTTATGGAAAACTCCAACCATGCTGCTAAAAGCATTTTAATTACACTTCCCCTAGACGCAGGCATTGAGGTGATGCTTGAACACATGAGTCGGGTACCTCCCGGCCCCCGAGCTATGTTAGTTGAAGCATTGAGGGAAGTTGGGCAGGGAATGGTACACGTTCAGCAACAAGTTTGTGCCGCTCTCGCCCCATTGGGTCCAGCCAAAAACTCTCAACAGTAACCAAAGAGGGTCACTGCCACATGGACTTTCCCAATCCCACTGACATGGCTCACAGAAGAGCCAGTATGGGTCGGGCAGTGACCGCTCAAACGGGAAAGTCTACAACAAGCCTGTATATTAATAAAAGAACAATTAGATCAAGGACATCTCCGACCTTCGACATGCCCCTGGAACACCCCTATTTTTGTTATCAAGAAAAAGTCAGGGAAATACAGGCTGTTACATGATCTACGGGCAGTAAATCAGCAAATGCAAGCGATGGGGGCTTTACAGCCTAGCCTTCCAAATCCAGCCATGCTACCAACTGACTGGCATTTACTAATTATTGACTTAAAGGACTGCTTTTTTACTACAAAGCTGCATCCTCAGGATACCCAGCGGTTTCCATTTACATTACCGGCAATCAACAGAGAGGGTCCTGACTTACGCTTCGGATGGACAGTATTGCCACAAGGCATGCAGAATAGCCCTACTCTGTGTCAACTCTTCGTAGATGCTGCATTGAAAGAAGTGAGGCAGCAATGGCCGGACACTATAATTTACCATTACATGGATGACATCTTGTTTGCGCAAGTACAACCTTTCTCAGCACAGCAAGAATTATATTTACAGCAACAGCTCCAGCTACACGACCTAGTAATAGCAGCAGAGAAGGTTCAACGTTCACCGGTATGGAAATACCTTGGGTGGCGCATCAGTGACTCTCAATTCTTCACCCAATGTTCAAGGGCACTGACCCTGCCGCGCCGGTCCGACCGACTGCTGAACAACACACTATGATACAACGTCTTAGCTCCGAGATCGTCCAGAGAGCAGTAGACCGCCTGGACCCCGATCTCCCCATCGATCTCACCATACTCCATGGTTCTACTCACATTTTGGGTGCACTTACTCAGTGCAAAAAGAAAAAGGGGGAGAAGATAAGGGTGTTGGAATGGCAAAAGTTTTGTTTGTGCAAAAGTTTTGTTTGTATTAAATCACTTATGTATATTTGCAGAACACGATAACCCTCCTGCGTGGGTGCATGGAAATGACGATAGGAAAGAGTCAAGACAGGCAGTAATGGTGAAGTATCGAGACCCTTCCACTGGTCTATGGCAAGGGCCCGTAGAAGTCAAGTATTTTGGTCGAGGTTACATGTGTGTGCTTACCCCCACAGGTCTGAGGTGGATACCCAGTAGGTGGGTAAAGGCTATGCCTAGTGAACAGAAGAACGAAATCTGCGAAGTAGACGGTGAAGACGTATGACTACACCGGTAGAGGTAGACAGGATACGGATAGAATGTCCCCAATGCAATAAGTGCCGACCCTGGGTACTAAGAGAATGTCATAACTGTTAATAGCGCAGGTGGGTAAAAACCCATCGAGCTAGGAGGTGGTGTGACAGTTGCTACTATCACCACTTACAGACACATAAGGCTTTAATCATCACAGGCCACGAGGTAGAGGGTTCTAGACGATATACCTGAAATATGGGAAGTAACACCAAGGCACTGGGAAAAGAAAGAAAAAATGTACACGAGAGTACTCCCATTAGTCATCGTAAGTATCGTGATAAGAATCACCGAGGGCATATACATACCGCCCCAGCCCAAACAGAATGTATGGGTTACCCTGGCAAATCTAATAGGCCAAGATTCCATCTGCCTATCATTGTCATCACCAGGAAATCCCTTCTCCACCTGTTTGGTTGGAGTGCCAGTTGATAATTGGACGCTAGTGATACTACAAAATACACCACGCTTAGGGAGCCTCTGTGATACTCCCCAGAATTGTGTGAATAATTGGGACAGATGGGCAGTCCATCGCCCTCAAACTAATCTTGAGCCACAAGAGCTTGAGCTATTGGGTTCTTTGTCAATGGATGCTTGTTTATATTTTAATTACACGGGAAAGAACCAGTTTCCTTCTTGGTCTGTGAATGCTACCCTAAGTATATATAAAAATGCTACTGCTTGGTGTAACTATACCTCTGTAAATATATCACGCTCTAACAATATGCCTATTGCGCTACCTGCAGGTTTGTTTTTAATTTGTGGAGATCGGGCTTGGCCTGGCATCCCGTCACATATAAAGGGAGGGCCTTGCTCTATAGGTCGCCTAACGTTTCTTACCCCTAACACTTCAATGATTTATCAACATCATAGAAAGATGAGAAGCGAAAGGAGCACTCATAAGTTTGAGGATAACTGTGACTCTACAGCTGAATCTTGGAATCCTACAAAGATCATAGCTGTTTCCTTCTTGGCTCCTGGAGTTGGTGTTGCTCAAAGCCTCACGACATTAAACAAGCTAGGGTGTTGGCTAGCTAAGCAAACAAATGCCACATCAAAGGCATTATCTGACTTATTACTAGATGTAGACTCTGTAAGACAGGATGATCCATGGCATTGGTTTAACAGCTTGTTTAATGGATGGGGCATTGGCAATTGGATCAAGAGTATTTTGCAGATGGGATTAATAATATTTATAGTTTATTATTATATTAATGTATGTCCCTTGTATATCGCAATGTATGCAACGAATGATGGAAAGAAGTATGAGTGCCGTGTTCCTTTCTCAAGGAACAAAAGAAAAAGGGGGAGATGTGGGAAACTCTAGCCTGGGAATGGCTAGCAGAAAGAGGGCATTGAAGTAGAAAAACAGGCTCCAGGTCGGAAGCAACCTTGGGCCCAGCTGTTGGTCAACAGAAGAATGTGAGGCCAGCTGGTGTTTTACAAAGGAGTGTGAGCCCAGCTGTTGCTGATCGGTAAAAGAATGTGAGAAACAAGTAACTGCTAATTGCAAGGCTGAACACAAGAGATAAGCATGGGAGGAGTTGGCATTTACCTCCCAGCCAATGATGAGCTGTGCTTTTACAATATGTATGTGCTAATTAACGAATGGTATAAAAGATGTTTGCTGATTGCCAATAAACGAGACTTGCTGATCATCATCGGATGGTGCCTGTCTTCCGCTGGTTTTCCGTCAACTACACACAACAAGATCCCCCCAATTATTACTATCCAATCCCAGTTCATATCTCTCTTTTGCCGCCCTTTCCCAGTGTCGCTCTCGCTGCAATATTGCTTGCGATCTTGTCAAGGAGCTCATTTCTTTTCCCAATGGTACGGCTAGCATGAGGATCCATGTCAGCAGACCCTGCAAAGAGACAACTCAGAAAGGGATTATTCATTGTACATCCTTGCACAGTTCTGCTTTCACACACTTTGCAGGCACCCATTCTATGCACCCTTCATTCTCAACCGCGGCGTAGCCCCTCCCCAGGCATCTCAGTTTCCATCCTCTCTCCCATTGCTCACTGCCTGGGAACCTTACTCGTACCTGCGGATAGCGCTCGCCTGCTTGAGCTTTGCCAAAGTGCTTCTCCACTGCTGTAACTTGCTCCTGCCCGCATATAAAATGATTAAGCGAATATAGTGCACACATTAAAATAGTTTGCTGAGCTGCTACGGGTATAGCTCCCTTATACCTCTCCCCCTCCCCAAGCAGTATTATTTTTGCTTTCAAGGTGCGATGAGCGCGTTCTACTATTGCCTGCCCTGTGCTATTGTAAGCAATGCCGTGTTTTAATACAATATTCCAAGCTTTACACCGTTCTTCGGTACTTCGAGCCCGAAAGCATGGTCCATTGTCTGTTTTTATCTCGGTGGGCTTTCCAAGCCACGCCATTACCGTGGTCCAATGCGCAGTCAAGTGCGTTGCGGTCTGCTTCTGATGTTGAGTAGCCATGATGACTCCACTATATGTATCAATTGTAATTGCCAGGTGCCATCCGGGGGCCAACTGTGGACATTCAGTAAAGTCAGTCTGCCAGATAGCATTTGCTTCCAGTCCTCGAGGGTTGACTCCTGCCTCCCACAATGGCGAGTGCTGACAGTAAGGACAGGTGGCTACTACTTCTCTTGCTGCTCTTATTGAGATGCCACACTCCTTTGCCAAGGCTTTAGCACCCAGGTGCAGTTGTTCATGCAGTTTCTTTGCCTCCATCAATGTCCAGACTCCCGCGGCTGCCTCATCAGCCATGCGATTCCCCTCAATCAGTGGTCCAGGCCCCGTCTGATGACTGCGAATGTGAATTACTGTCACAGTTGCTCCTCGCTGCGATAAAGCAATCTCTAGCAGCAAGGCAATTTCCGTGTGTGGTATACCCTCTCGTTTCATGGACGTGACTAATTTATACACATATAAGGAGTTCGTGCACACATTTATATGCCGATCTATATCCTTTCGCAGGGCCATCTCTAGCGCTTTCGCCTCCAGCCACTGCACACTTTTACCTTGCTCCTCATACGTCTGTCGCATCCAACTATTCTCTTCTTTCCACACTACCGCCGCTCTGTTCGTCTTTGAGGAAGCGTCTGTGAAATATGTTGGTCCTGGGTGAGGGGTATCCAAAACTCTACTATCCACACTGAAATCCACCACTTTGGCTGTCTCGGCCCACCTCTGTACCGTGCCTGTGACGATTTTCCCTGGGTATGAGTATACTGCCAATTGTATATCCTCTTCACTCTCTACCACCTTCCGCCATTTCTCCCCATTCCACGGCACTGTCAGCTTATCTGGCTCCTTCCCAAAGATTCCCTTGCTTTCCCGTCGCAGCCGCCAAATCATTCCCCCGGCTACCTTGACTTTTGTGGAGCACGCATCCTTGGGAACCTTCTGATATACCCATCGCAGTGGCTTTTCTTCCCCTGTCCGTATTTGATATAGCAATCCTAATCCTCCACTGGCGGTCAGAATCCAACCTGCAATTAATTCCTCCTGAGGGTCCCACCGCCATACTCCTTCCTTTTGCATTCGACGTTCTATCATCTGCAACTGCTGGACTGCCTCAGGGTCTGAACTCCTGGGCTCCCATGGGTCGGTCCCTTTCAGCAACGCATAGAAAGGTTGCATCTCCTCACCGGTGACGCGCACGAATGTCCGCAACCACTGCAGTGCTCCTACCAGCTTCTGGACATCGTGTAAATTTTTAACCTTAGGTGTAAGTTTAATAGGCTGAGCTTGTATGGAATCCCCTTGTATTCTAGCACCCAGAAATCCACACACTGGTCCTCGCTGTACCTTTGCCTCAGCTACCTTGAGGCCCTATCCCGCAAGGCCCCTTTGGGTGTCTGAAAAGACTTGTTCACACAATGCCTCGGTGGGCACAGCTATGAGGACGTCATCCATGTAGTGGATCATGTAGATTCTCTCCTGATACTGTCACCTTACTTGCTGCAATGCAGAAGCCACATACCTCTGGCAGATCGCTGGAGAATTTTTCATCCCCTGCGGAAGTACTGTCCACTGCCATCTACTACCTGGTTCTGCGCGGTTCACCGCGGGCAGAGTAAAGGCAAATCTCTTTCTATCATCTGGATGTAGCGGAATGCTGAAGAAGCAGTCTTTGATATCTAAAACAATGACTCGCCATCCTTTCGGGACAGCACTCAGATCTGGTAGGCCAGGTTGGAGAGGCCCCATGTCCTCCATTTGCTGATTTACTGCTCTAAGATCATGCAGCATCCTCCATTGGTTTTTATCTTTCTTTTTTACAGCAAATATAGGGGTGTTCCACGGGCTCATCGAGGGCTCTAGGTGCCCTGCTTCGTGCTCTTGTTTTACTATAGCTCTTACAGCCTCTGTTTTCTCTGTTGTCAGGGGCCACTGCTCCACCCAGATGGGCTGTTCGGTTTTCCACACTAACTTGTGCTGATGAAGCCCCTCTGAGGCAGTGGCCCTTATGCTAAATTTTTCAACCCGATCCCCATCTGGGCAAGGGCGTCTCGCCCTAACAAGGGGCTTGCTACCCCATCTGCTACTAGTATGGTCACTACAGCCGTGAGGAGCTTCCCTGCCTCCTCGTCCATGACTTCGAGTTTCACAGGGTAAGTACTAGTCCTCGTTTGTTGTTCTCCTCCTACCCCTATTATACATTTTCCCATGGCAAGGGGCCAAGTTGGTGGCCACCGTTCGAGTGGCATCACTGTGACATCTGCCCCGGTATCCACTAACATTCCCAGGCATATCCGTGCCGGGCAACTCGGCTCTTGTGGGGTAATCATCACCGCCACCATGGGTCTCTCGTCACAGCCTATGACCAAGACCATGTGGGGGCCGTAACCTGCAAATCTTGCTGGTTCTGCTCCCCTGCCTAAAGGTTCACTCCCCCTTGGCCCGCTATGGTGGGCCAAGCGCCTGGCACTGGCACCATGATGGGGGCCATTTGACTCACAGGAGGCGCGAATCCCCCTCGCTTCGCCCTCCTTTGGCTGTTTCCCGGCTTTGTGGTTGGACAATCTCTTGCCAGGTGTCCTGGCTTCCCACACACCCAGCACCTCCCTACTGGGCGCACTCCTCCTCCATTACGTCCTCCCCTTTCCGCTAGCAGGCACCCAGCTTTAAAGTGCCCTTGCTGTCCACACAAGTGACATCTCGGCCCCACCCCGGCCGCTTGCACCATCACCCTTTCTTTGCTTCCACAGTCAGGGTTCTGGCAGATGTGCGCGCCCACACCGCCATGCTGATTCAATGCCTCCTTGCACAAGACATGCCTGATGGTTTCACCCAATGATGCCCCCACCGCCAGGGTGCGGAGGACATCTTGTGTTTGCGGATTTGCTTGACTTCGGAGGCAATCCATAAGGACTGCCTCCTTGGCTGCTGGTGGCAATTCTGATTCTATAATAGCCTTCTGCAACCTGTCACAAAACGTTGTAAATGGCTCTGCTAGACCTTGCTGTATCTTTTGCCAAGGTTCCGCTTTTTTTCATACCTGCCCACTTCGCTATACGCTCTACAGGAACTCTCCATCACCACTTGCAGCTCCCTGCCCCTCCTCCAGGAGCTATCCGGACAGGGAATATCCCGGGCATCTCTATCCTTACTCCATCGAGGCTACAATCTCTGGCTATCAGCCGCCAGTTAGGTAACTCGACTGACTGTCGCTGGGGCGCACCCTTCGTTAAAAGTCCTGTCTGCCGCCGAGTTACTTCCCCTAGTGCGCGCATAGCCTGCTGCAGCTGCCGCAGCACGTCCTCCGCGGACCCCTCCGGAGCTGCAGCGCTCCGGACCTCCCCTTTTGGCGGTCCCTCTCCTCCCTCCTTCTGACTGGTCCTCCGAGTCCCTGCTGCCTTATGCCTCTTTTTTGCGCGCTGCAGGCAATCGGCCCCATCTTCCCACATGTGGACATCGGTTTCTCCCCCAACTTCTGATTCGCTGCTACTCGAGGTTGTTCTATACCCACCCTGTCCTCCCCTCCAGGCACCCCAATCCCCCTCCTCGTCCGACTCCCATCTCAAGGGTTGCCCCGGGAGCCAGTCTCGAGGGTCGGGCAGAGGGCGGTGCCGCTGCCGGCGCTGATCATCCTCCTCCTTCCGCTCCGTCACTCCCGCTGCGTCCGCCGCCACGTCACCCTCCCCGCGCGCAGGTACCCGCGCCTGTGCCAAATCGTCCCAGGGGTATGCGGGGGGGGACATTCCAAGGGTCCTGCTGGCTCAACAGGGAACACCGCCGCTTCCCGATCCACCTCCTTGGGAGCCTCAGACTGAGTCGCTGGCCAGGCTACTCCGTCCGAACTCTCCCCTTCTTTCCCATCCCCCGCGATGCTTGCCCCTGTCTGCGTCCCCACTGCCCCTCCTGGGTCTCTTTCCGGGCTACTGTCGCCTGTAGCACCGTGCAGGCACCGCCGCGCCTGCCGCCACGTCTCCTGATCATCCCGAGCTTTCAATAGTAATCGGTGTATCTTTCCCCAGAGCTGTATGTACTGGGGTTTTCCCATCATAGCCCTTTCGGCTAACTCCTCTTTAATTCTCACCCAATTATCTTTATTAAATATGTCTGCGGGACTCCGTATGAGCCCCTGCGTAATCATCCATTGGATGGCCTTTGAGGTAGGCGCCTTCGAAATCGAAGTTCCATATTCCTTCCCGAATTCCTTCAGTACCTTTACGACTGATTCCATGGTGTGTCTGCCGACCTGCGGCTCCCCGTCCCACCCCTGCATGCCTCAAGCTATCTTTTCCCCCCGGCGAACTTGCCATGCCGCCCCGCCGATCACATCGGGGTCACCACTTGTTGCTGTATGCTTCTATGGGAGAACTTATCTTGGGCCGCATATCTCCGGGACACAGGGCTCTACCCACCCTGGGGACAGTGATGCACAGACATCAATATGATGGATACAAAATGTCCGTTTATTTAACTGCATCATATGCTTATATAGCTCTTGCGCTTCCTGTTCCTGCCACTCCTATGGGGAGGAGTCTATCTTTCCGTCACATCCCGTGATCTTCCGGTCGCCGATCCCTGTCTATTCCCCTACAGATTAGAAGAGAGTTATGAAAGGACATTGCTATTCAGTCTAACCATGTGTTTTACCTTCTTGCTAATTGAAAACATCCCTGGTTTTCCTCTTATAAGCTGGCACAGGCTCCCATCCCAGCTTGTCTTTGAAGTTACAGTTTCTGATTTCACTGTCTTTCCCTCCCACCCCCCTCATTTTGAAGTAAGAGATCACCCAAGGGACACCAACATATGCACACTCCAGAGCCCTCCAGCTCTGCTCCAGATAAACTAACATTTGCCCTCTATCTCCAAGGCAAAGCCTTAGAAAACCATCCAATTCCCAGCCCGGGAAGCAGGACATTTGCCATCTGCACAGCAGTGCAGGCTCTCAGGGGTGGGCAGAATAGGTCTCAACAACAGATCTGTCCTCTTTGGAAAAAAATAGATATTGCAAATATGAGGGATTTCCTGGGACACAAATCCTAATACTCATCAGGAGCCTACAGCCTGGGGAAAAGTCACTTTGGGAAAGAAACTGCCACTTTCTAGTAACGTTTGGGAGGTTTTTAGTCCATGTTCTTCAGGGTGTCTTTCTAAAACCATCTCTTCCAACTCAACTAGAAGTTATGGGTTTGACACATAACCCCTACCTTAGCAGATGGAAAATTAGCCATCAAAGCTCCCTATGTAGTCAGTTGTATGTTTTATTCTGCCTTAAACATTTGTCATAGGACAGATTCCTTGGATACACCTCTCATCACTGCATACAAAAGTAGCCTGGATGCCAATCCTACAGGTAGCCCAAGCCACCCTACATGGGGAAATTCTGCGTTTTGTGTTACAGAAGAGTTGAGCAGATGACCATAGTGACAGGAAAGTCATAAAACATCAGTCACATGCAAGGGTTAAGGCTCAATCTCACTCCCTGGACATGGAAGAAAGCAAAATCAGTCCTTCAAATTAAAGGTTCTGGTGAATTTACAACATAAATTATTCATTGCCCTAAACAAAGATATTCCCTTATCTACTTCATCTCTACTTTCCTGAGCAATAAATATGGCTGCAATTAATTCTGGTGCAGAAGAGCCAATCAAATGAATTATCTCCCATAAACCTTTCCTTCTGCATCCTATTTTAAGGGCAGTAACACAAACACATTTCTGGAAGCTTGTTCCAGACATATCACGCTGAATTATGAAGATGCTGGAGAACAACACGCACATGCAGATCCTCTTAGGCTTTGATCCTGCACCAACAGAGACAACTGCAGCACTGTCCTGTTGCCTTGACCAAGCTCAAGGCTTGCACAGCTGGATTTTGTCTCTCACATGGGCAGGACTGATGCCTACGTGGTCACAGTGCTGCAGGGACTCTTCCACCTTCTATGCCTGCATGTCCAAGGCAGAACTGCCCAGCTGGTTCCTTTAATTTACAGGAGACAAGCTCAAAATGCAAACTACCCCGGCTGCATGGCTCCCATGGAAGCCCCTCAGGCCTGCAACGCAGAGCAATCACTTTGTACCCCTCAGAGGGGCCACAAGCTGAAGCAGAGGGCAAGACTGAGGTTGGGCAAAAAGACCTTTACTGAGGACTTTTAATTTTGCCATAGCACCCAGATGCACTACCTGAAATTGGGGTTAGTTTTGGTGTCTGCAGTGTGGGGTTCATCAACCCTAGCTTTAAAGATCTTAGTAAGGAGGTCTGCACTTGAGCAAGAGACTCTGGGCTCCCTTTAGAGTCAGTGGAGGACCACAGGCACTTTGGGACATGATCCATTTGTGACATTTAAGGGAAGATAAGATGAACCATGCCCTAAAAATGCCTGTTTAAACCACAGTGACTACCTGGGGATGCTGCAGCAATGAGCTCAGATGGCCCAGCCCCATTGCCATTCCACCCAACACCATATGGCCAGATCGCAGAGTCCCTGTTTGCCATAGGTGGACACAACACATCACAGCTCACGCTGAAAGTCTGGGCAGGGTGGAGAACTGAGCACAGATTTTACATGTTTTGGGTCAATGCATTACCAGAAAAACACTGTCTTCTCTCTGACCAGTTTTCCAAACCTGAAGCAAGCAACAAGTCCCTGAGCACAACCAGGCTTCACTTAGCGGCACACAATGGCATCGCTGGGATTTTAAATATCTCCCAGCAATTAACAATCCTGAAACAGGCTGAGCTTTTTCCTTTGGATGCCACAACAACAGGAGCAAGGGCAGATATTGGAAGAAAAATGCTAAACAGCTGATGGTGGCCAAAAGGTCTTTGGTCAGAGTACTGGTGTGGGGCACTGAAACTGGTTGCATTCTGGATATTATCAACCATGTTACCTGTGACAACTGCGTTGGGAAAGAAATAGAGTTTTGTGCTTAATCATTTAGTTGGAAATCTTGTCAGTAATAGGAAGAAGAGATTGGATGTCGGGTCACTCTGGCATGTTCAGTGGTATTTATCCCTGCATGCCCCTGACCTGCACTCATCCCATCTCACTTCATCCTCCTGAGCTAGCACTGTACTTGCTCTGTCTGCATCTGGTAGGGAGAAAGGAACAATTCCCAAAGGGATTTCTGCTCACCCAGAATTCAACATCTATCCAGAAGGTACCGCTGTGGCTTCTCCAGGACATCAGGAGATGAGATGGTGCCCTGACTTAGGCACTAAACTTGGGCATGTACAGTGAAGTTGGCTGAATTAATGGGTTTGCCTATACTACCAGCTTAAGTCCCAGCTCAAACCCCCTTCTGAGACCAAAGCACATCTCCACCCAAGGGGAGAGAGCCCCCTAAAACTTAGCAGAGAGGACTCTAGACACCTTAGCTTATGCTTTCTAGATGGCTCTGGGACACTTTAATCATTGGCCCATTCACCAACAGAATAACCTGCAGCTGCCCTGGCCTGTGCATCATGTGGACATGCTGGAGTCAGGGCGCAGCTGGGTTAATCCACAGGGTGTAGGGGGAAGGCTGGTGGTTGCTCTCAAAACCACACTCTGCCCCACAGTGCAGAGGACTTGGGACAGCAAAGGAGATGGCTTTCTTTTCAAGCCACATCCCTACCATCCCCTCATACCCATGTATTTTCTCCTTTTAAAGGCTTCTCTAACTCCTACTGTCCCACCAGCTCCCTGATTGTCTTTACTTACAGCTTCTTTGTCACCTCCTTGTTTCAGCTTTTGCACTTTTCATGCTTTTCAACACCTGGAGACATTTCCCATGTCTTGGCTAATAGTGAACCCCCACAAGAGTATCTGTACATGCACACAGGTTAAGGGCACAGCACGACTCATCTTTCCTTGTAGTTAAATTTCCTCATCTCTGCCTGAGCAAGCTGGTCCCCAGTTAGCAACAGGGATGAGCATGTACTTGCTCACCCTGACACTAAAATTAGCTCCTAAATCCCTCCCTCCCCTTCTCCATTCACAAATCCCACCACATCCTTGGAGCGATTATGGCCATAGCCTGGAAGCAGCATCCCAATCAATACAGCTAATACATGCTCTCACACCGAGCTCCCTTGTCAGTGCGCAGCAGAGTCTCAGATTAAGTAGTAATCCTCACTGCAGCCCATAAAGATGGAAAAAATAATAATTTCCAATTTACAAATAGAGAAACTAAGGCAGAAAGATTAGCCACCTTCCTTCAAGGAGCCCAGATTTCAGTCCTGAACTCAAATGAAATGAGTTTCTCTCTAAGCAGGAAGATGGAACAGGTTACAGCCATGGGCTGGGAATCACAGCATGCCTGGGGTATGATGGTGGGACAGGACACAAGATATTTTATTAAATGTAATAGGAAGCCTCTAAACCTGGCTTAGGTCCCCTGCTTTGTCTGAGGCCAAGACTGATAAATTGCTAGATTTCTTTTTTTTTTCCCCAAGCCAAAAAGTTACTTTTCCAAACACTTTAACTAACCTTTTGAATGATGCAGGTATCCTCTCTCACCTATATCTGGCTGAGCTACCAAAGATACAGGAGAAATCCCATTCACCCCATAGCAAGAACCAAAGGAGGTACAGATCCCACCATCCCTTCCCTGGGGATCTAGGGTTAACTCAGTGCAGCCTAACATACCTTTTCAGTACTTTGGGCTTGAACCTGTGAAGCTTCAGCTGGTCATGGCCCTCATTAGCCCTTCATCTGGCACATAACAAGCTGCTGGTACATAACAAGCTGCCGGCACACCCACAACCTCCTGCCTCTCTGCTCTGCTGATCCGTACAGGGAATTTTGCCTTTAGTACCAAGCAATATCCCATCCCGGGCATTTAAGTGGTGATTAGGGAAAGCTTTGAATGGAGTTCAGAGTGATGCTGGGTCTCCATGCAAAGGGCCAGGTGGAGAGCATGGGGCAGGAGGCTGATGAGCAAAGAAATGGTGCATGAGAGAGGACACACATCCTCCTTTCCTGGCCATGGGAAAGCAACAGGCACATTGTGGTTTATTTGACCTATTTCAGATGTTTGCCTTGAGAGGGATTACTCTCCCCTTGAGTACAGGAGGAGTGTAGATGGCAAGCTGAGATGGTGGTGTCTCTGCTGTGGGTGTCTGACCTAGATGAGCTGAGTCCCTTTCCTTCATCCACCCCATTGCTGCCACCCAGGCAGGAGATGCTCCCAATGTGCAGAAACACTGAGCGCCTTCAGATTTCCAGCGTGATATTTTTCTAAGCTTGTTGGCATCTTGAAAATCCCTTTTCATAGTAAATTCTGCATGTGCAACTTCTTGCCAAACTGGTTTAGAGAAACACGTTGCAAAGGGTTGGTGGTGCCCTCTGACACCCCCTCAACATCTTCCAGCTTCTTTTTTAGATTTTTTTGCTTCACATCAGGGGCCTATTGCCACTGTTGGGCAGAGCTGCTTGCCCCATACCTTCCCATGCAGGCTCTCGCACTTGCTGAGCATCCTTCCCTGACACCTGCATCTCCGGTCCCCAAGGCCTCCCTAAATCATACCCACTCCCACATGCACAGATGTCCCTTTTCCTCCCCTTAAGGCCTACATGAGCATCCCCCTGGATGGATCAAGTATATGCCCTGGCATATGGGGTGTTAATACAGCAGCTGGCGTGAGCGGTGTGGGCTTCAGTGTGGCGGGTGCATGTGTTTGCCACAAACAAGAAACCCATGTGCGTGATGTGACTGTGTCCTGCACTTTGGACATTCCTGCCCGGTTAGGGGGGTTGGCGGCGGTGGCTGCATCCTCTCCTTGCTGCTGGGTTTTACTCTGATGTCTCTGGTAGGGGCATTGGGAAGGAGGTTTTCTTCCTCATTGTTATTTGGAGTCATCCCCATGTTTTGTTCTCCCTTGTTCTTGCCTGGTTGCTTCAGAGCATCACCGGTGCAACATGGACATTTATCTCTGGTGTTGCTCACTGTTATTTTTGGGGGGTGTTGGCAGCCATCCACCCCTGGAAACAACCCTTTATGGCAGACACCTGCTACTGCAGAGCACAGTCTCCTGAACCAGCCATGGCCATGTGGGTCCCTGATGGCTCCTGCTGCTCTCACAGGCTCATCTTAGCATGGCCTACTTCAGAAAAGTCTTGTCTTGGTTACTTCCTTTTTCCTTCTTGCTCCAGATTTTTTTTCTCACTGGTGACTTGCGCAGTGGCCCACTGTATCCGACAGGGATGCTAGAGACAAGCAGATGAGGGTGCATGGGGATGCACTCTGCTAGCATTAAATTTAACAGACTGATGAAGCCATTGCCAAGGTTGATCACTCCCCAGTGGTGATTTGCACCCGTGCAAGGACCATGTGGAGGGGGTGGGCTGGCAGAGCACACTCAGATACTTGTGTGCTGCAAGGGAGCCATCAATAAATCTCTGTGCCTCCCCGTGCCTCAGTTTCCCCACCAAAAGGAGAAATAATACTGTCTTCTACCTGAGATCTAGTGAGCATAGCAGCTAAACACATATTATATGTATGTAGGTCTGCGTATGTATTTACACATACATTAGGGTTGTTGAATCTATCTTAAAGTAGATACAGTTATTATACAGCTTGGCTATTTCTGCTCCAGGGAAAAAGCATCCCTTGTGCTTGAAGCTACACTAACCTTTGTCATCGGCTGAGCTGATCAAACACAAAAGAGCAGGACACCAGCCAGCTGGATGAGGAGCACATCTGTGTGTGGGCTGCTGCTCCAGCAGTGGTTTCCCCATGGGAGATCATCTTCCACCTCCTGCGGAGCCCCTGCTCACTCTTCACTTTCCTCGTCTGACTCTTGTCTTCAGATTTCGGTGTGTCACAGCCCGGCTCCTTCATCCCTGCAGCAGCACTTGGAGCAAATCAGTGCTCACCTTTGCTTCAGATCCAAGGACCATGTCTCAGGAAGGTTGTGAACGCTGGAAGGCTGCAAAGTACCTGGCAAGAACTTTGTATTTCCAACTGATTTTTCAGTGATTATCATCAAAACCTCCCAGCAACAGTGAGGGCCAGAAACATCTCATAAAAGCCGCTTAAATGAGAACCCAGGTTCTGTGAACTTAAGGATGAAGCCGTAAATATTTCCTAAATGATGCAAAACTGCAGCTAACATGGCAGAAGTTGGTCCCACAGAGAAAACAGTATTCTGTTTACTCTGGAAACCAAGTTAACATCTACACCTTAAAGGCAGGCAGGTTCACAGCCATTGGTATAAGGATTTGCTGGAGGTTACCCGAGAGCAGAAGAGGGTTTTAGCTGACAGCCAGGGTCTGTCGTTAAAACCTCAACCCCTGCCTGGTCTGAGCAAGCCAGCGCCTTGTGTGCTTTCCATCACCTGCCTGCAAATTGGCTGCCTGAATTTAAGATGACCCCTGAGGCTGGAGGCGCTGCATGGACTATTAGGAAGCCCGATCGGCTTTGTGACATCTCAGTCAGTGTCTTCACTGCAGGAAGAAAGAAAATAAAAAACTTCCAATTATAAAGGGGGTTGTAGCTTGGCACTGCTGTTTGGCTTCTTTCTTGGTATTTGCATTTATGGTCTTAGCCTCAATTCCTAAGGAAATGAGCTTTATACAGTGCAAAAGTTTTATATTTGTCCCCTCTACTCACCTGAACTGGGCAATATTATTAGTGGTACCACGAGGGGAAGAGGGAAACATTAGCCGGGGCCATGTTGGGCATCAGAGGGTTCAGTCCTGGCTCACCCTTGGGCTGCAGGGAATAACCTTCTCAAAATTAGGGTCCCTGTGAGGTCACTGACAGTTGTGGGTGGGATGCCCCCAGCCTCACTGGCCTAATTATTTGGTTGTGGTTAATTAGGGCACAGAAAACTCAGACTCATAGAATCATTTAGGATGGAAAAGACCCTTAAAATCATTGAGTCCAACTGTTAAACTCCATCTTGACGTGGTTCAGCTTTGTAGTTGCTCTGCCTGGCAGGTAGATGTGGCTGGGTATGATGGGAGGCGATGGAAGATTGCGCCTGTTCTGGTGCAACTGAGACCCCCAAAATACCTCCAGATGTGGGTACTGCACCACCGATGTCCCCAGCATCGTTCAGTGGAGAGCTGTCACCGGGCCACCACACGAGGGCAGTGCAAGGGAGCTGCAGAAAGCAGATGAGCAGAAATGGGGAGAAAAGCACCAAATTGTGCTTATGGGTTTTTTCTGCAGACAGTTTTCATGCTGGGGTATTGAATGTCGCCAGGGGTTGCTCCTCAGCCCAAGGTGACAGCCCTGATGCCACATGAAGGGTCACCCTGGAGGGCCACTATGAGGTGGTCCATCACCCATCTCACCATTGTTTGATGCCGTAACTTCTCCATCCCCCAGCCCCACAGCAGCGTTAAGGATTCACCAGACACTCACTGCTTCAGGTAATAGTTTATTTTCTCCAGGGTGTAAAATGTGCAGCAGGTACGTGTATAGAACTGCTGGTTTTTTAGCCAAGAGGAGTCACAACCAAACGAGACCGAAACAAAGAAACCTAACAGTATCCTGCCCTACAGCAATTAGTGCAAGTCATTGGTTCAACACAAGACAACAAGGAAAAAAATAAGGCATTTCCAAGCCACAGGTATTTTCTCTCCTGCCACTGGGGTGGCGGAGGTCCTGGAGGTGGGGCTGGGAGGTGGGATAGGGCTGCGTTTGCTTGGGCTACACAGGCAGAGTAGGTGTATCTTCTACAAGAAGGGTGTTTTCTCATTTGTTCCCTTTTTCTTCTAGCTTGGAAAGTCACACGTGGGCCAAGGAGATGCAGGCTGTCAGAGATGCCAAAAGGCAACAGCAGACCCTAAAAACCCAAGCATGGGTGACCTGCTGTGAAACACAGCATTTTCTTAAAATGAGATGGTTGGGGTCTCACTTCATTTACTTTCTTAAAACTTTCCTCTGCAACCACACAATCTTCCTGCTTCAGGGCACCGAGACTGTAAATAAAGCACTAAACCCCTCCAAAATGGGTGTGAAAATGCCTGGGATGGGGGCACAGCAGGCCCCACAGGGCTGCAGGCAGGGCAGGAGTGGAGCAGAGATGGGGCAGTGTTTGCAGCCCCACTGGTGTCACAGGGAGTCCTGCTGAGGACCACACAGTCAAGTCTGAAGCATCTTAGGGGGTATTTTAAGAAATTGTTCACTTTTTTTCCTGCTGAATGGAAAAGCCTCTCAGTTCCCAAAGTGCAGGCTCATTTTCCTTTTTCTAAAATTTTTTTGGTATTTCATTTCTCCTGCACAACTGGAGGAAGAGGCTCATGTGCTGCTCACCAAAGGGTTTCAAGCCAAGGGCAGGGAGTTGCCCATCCAGCCCTGTGTGCTGCTCGTACACGGGAGACGAGCCTTTTGCAGCAACACCTGGTGCAAGCAAATGCTGTGTGCACAGCATCACCCCGGCACTGTTTCCCCCACTGTGGTCTGGATGATCCAGCAGATAACAGGAGCAAGAGCATAGCTATATATTGCTGCTAACAAGCATTTACTGAAGCTGGTTTCTTTCTGTGATTCCCACGTGCCTGATTAGCGCGCAGCTCCTCCGAGTGATTTTCAGATTTTTCATCTTCCCCCTGCAATTTTATATATTTTTTTGGCATTATAAGCAAACCAAAATATCAGCATAAAATGGGGTTAAAAGCCACAAGATTTTAAAAAAATTACAAATGTATTTAAAGAGCTAGAAAGTAATTAATTTTCATTTTGTATTTTTTGTGCTCAGAAACACACTGTTTATATATCCTGCCATGGTTCTGCAGGCTCTGAGCACAGATGAGCTGCTCAATGACTGAGCACCCGCCCTGGGAGGGGGATTGATATTTCCATCTTCTCAAGCCACATTTTTGGACTGTGCCCGCAGGTCCAGACCCCTGATGCTGTGGAGCACTCCTTGGGAGTGCAAGGGAAGGAAAATAACTGGTGGCTGTAAGAGCTCAGGGTGTTTTGCTGGGGTTACAGTGGAGTGTACAACCCATGAGCCTGAGTCCCTGGTCCCCAGGCTTGAGAAGATGGACTTGGACCCTTATTTCCCACTGCATTCCTGATGCTCGTGGAACTCAGTCAAAACAAACTGGGAAGAAGTGAAGCTGACTGAGCTGGGATTGGTCCCTGGGCTGTGCCAGCAACCCATCCTCCTGGGAAAGGTTTTGCCAGCGACTGCCCCATCAGCTGAGCAGAGAGGAGGGAGCTGCAGTGACAGGAACATCCCTCCCCACGGTTAACCTTATCTCACTGTAGCTATGGGAAAGGAAAGCAGCTGAGCCCAAGCTAGTTTTTCCAAACCATGCTGATAGGTAGTAGACAGGTGCCATTGAAAGTAATTCATCCCATCCTTGGGAGGTCCAGTGTAGGTGGGGTGAATCATCCTCCAGCAGTACGTGCCTCCCTCCAGAGCTAGGTTGGCTTCAGAGGAACGCTGGAAATCACATTGCAGGTTAGGACACCCAAAATTAAAGTGTCAACATGTAGGTGTCTCAATATGCATGGGGTGTCAGTTACTTCACTTCCAAATGTCTGTATGATGTGGGATGAGTCCCACCATTCATACCTGGGACTTATCTTCCAGGGTTTTGCACCTTTCACAAATAACAAGAAAATTCTGCAGCACCATAGTGGCTACATGAATTATGGGGCTCACATTCATGTCAGCTGTATTCATAGAATGGTTTGGGTTGGGACTTTTAAAGATCATCTAGTCCAACCCCCGCCTGCAGGGACGTCTTCAACTAGATCAGGTTGCTCAGAGCCCCGTCCAGCCTGACTGTGAATGTTTCCAGGGATGGGGCCTTGACCACCTCTCTGGGCAACCTGGGCCAGTGTTTCACCACCCTCATTGTAAAATGTTTCTTCTTTATAGCTAGTCTGAATCTCCCCTCTTTTAGCTGAAAACCATTAACACTTGCCTTATCGCAACAGGCCCTGCTAAAAAGTTTGTCTACATCTTAGAAGCCCCCTTTAAGTACTGAAAGGCCGCAATAGGGTGTCCCTGGACCCTTCTTTTCTCCGGGCCAAACAACCCCAGCTTTCTCAGGCTGTCCTCACAGCAGAGGTGTTGCAGCCCTTGGATCATTTTTGTGGCCTCCTCTGGACCCGCTCCAACAGCTCCATGTCCTTCCTGTGCTGAGGGCCCCAGAGCTGGACACAGCACTGCAGGGGGGGTCTCACCAGAGCAGAGTAGAGGGGCAGAACCCCCTCCCTCACCCTGATGGCCACGCTTCTTTGGATGCAGCCCAGTGCTCATCAGTACCTGCTGCAGCCAGGCTCTAGGAGCCTTGGTGAGAAGATGAACGAGAAGCCACCACACCATGAGGTGGGAGAGAGCCCCCCACATCCTTCTAGCCCAAGGCTTGGTGCTCATCATGCCTGTCCCAGCTGGGGAAGGGGAGCAGAGGCCCAGGAAGGCACCTTCATGCTTAGTCCAGCTCCCAAATGGATACCTGTGGCCTGGACTAACTGGACAACATTGAAATGGGAAGAAATAGGGTTTTCTCTAGTTCTCCCTCCCCACCCCAAAACGTGATTGCCGCCAGCACCCAGCTCCATGCAACCCAACCCAACCCAGCGCAATGAGGGAAAATCAACCTTAACTCATTAACTGTCATCAGCATCACAACGCCAACAACTCCCTCGGGCTGGAGCCCATACCAGCTAGATGCTTAATTAATGTGTGGTTATTTTGGCTTTCCAAAAGGTGCCTTTGGAAAGCACCAAATTTGTGTGTCCAGCAAACATCCGTAGACCTGAGGCCATGGGGATGGCCACGCTGGCTCAAGAAGGGAGGCAGCTCAGCATCTGCAGTGGCTTGGCCTTCTCAATGTGGACACAAGCAAGAGAACCAAGTCCTGCTAATAATTTAAAGCATCAATTGATGCAGTTTAATAAATACATAAAAGGATCTAGTATCTTTTTTTCCATCCACCTTCTAGCATCAATGAAAGTTAAGGGTGATTATCCTGTAAGTAACTAAGGCAAATTTGTTTGTGTGTGTTTCTCCTTTTTTGTTTTGATTTTCCCCCCATTTTTTTGTACATAAAGCAATCACATAAAAATAATTATAAATAGAAAAACTGCAAAGGTCTTTCACCCCTAGACAAATAGGAAAAACAACCCAACCAACCCAACAAACAAATTGAGACAGAAAAACCACCTTGCTTCAAGTACTTGTAGGTTATACAGTACTTGGCATCTTTAGATGCTTTACAATGATTCCAAATCGTAGACCAAAACCCACCTGAAGTAACCAGTTATCTGCAAAATGTCGCCTGTGTAAGAAGTTGATACGGGGGAAAAAAAAGTTTGATGAAGCTTTCTTTAGTGCTTTTCTTCTTTTTTCTTTTTTCCCTTCCATTGACTTGTTGCATGTGGAGTCTTTGTGGATTTCTTTTTGTAGGAGGAAGTGAGCGTTGGGCAGTTCCTGGGGTTTGTTCTGCTGTGGATGGTCTCAGAGCAGAAGTCCTTCATGCCCTCATGGGGGCCTGTGGATCCTGGACCCCTTGCATCCCCTCCATGCTCCGGTGGGGAGACCCTCATCAAGCCACCGCTTCAGATCAACACCATCGATGGGCAAACTGAAAAATTAATGAACCCGTGGTCCTCTCGTTCCCTTTGATTCTGCTGATGTTGAAAGGTAACAGTAAAAAGAGAAAGAAAAAGCCCTAAATTTGTAACATTTACATTTTCTGAGAGATGGTTTCAGGTAAAACCAGCTTCCCAGGGCACCCGCCGCAAGCCATCTCAGCCAGTGGTGAAACTGGGGTCCCACCACATCCCAGAGGAGCCATCAGAGGCAGATGGCCATCAAAAGCCTTTATTCTCGGGAGTAGCCGAAGGAGGCTGACACGATGGTTCCAGCCAATCTGCCACTTTTTTTGCCTCAATAAAAATATTAGATAGGGGTGGCCAGGCCAGGGTCTGCAGGGATGCTGGGAAAGACCCCAAACCTGGTGGCCACTGTGGGCAACCTTCAGCTTGGAGCACCCCATCATATGTTACCACCTCATCTCTTGAACCAACAAATGGTGAAGAAAAATAGTATTTCTACTTGCTTGCAAGTAGACAATCTCATCTGCAAGACATCTTTAGTGGACTTCTTTTCCACAAAGATCCCTTGAGACAAGCAGCAGGGATATTTGCACACCCAACTTTTTCCCATCGACATTGCAGATTTGGGGACACTCAAGTGTTTTGTAAATTTTTGTCATCAAAATATATATAGGAATTAGGGGAAATTAAGGACACAAATCCAGACATTTCAGAACGGTCAGCAGCAGTGAATTCTGACTCTTTGGTTTGAAATGAATTTTTAATTTCAAAATTCCCACATGGTATATTTTCACAAAGCAAGGGTTTAATAAAAGCTCAGAATTGAAACATTTTTGATCCTTCCAAAATTTTTCCTTCACCTTTTCAAGCAACTGAAGTTAAAATACTCAAAATAGGCTTTAGTCCTCCTTCTGAAATTTTGAAATGGACAAAGAACCAAAATAAGTAAAAACCCCCTTTTCTACTGAGCTTTGCTCCTGGGTGATTTTCTACCTCTTTTTTTAAAAACTTTTTTTAGGGTTTCAACTCATTCTGCACAGAAGGGCTTTCACCAGCCCTGGAAATCTGAAATACTGCTGAGAAAGGCAATGGCCAGGATCCTCCCCCTCCCAAAGTGGCTGCTTGACCCTCCCCTTTATCCCTTGTAGAATAAATTTTGTTGCCAGACATGGGAATTAATTAAAAAAAAGTCCTTTTGACCAAAAAGGGCCAAGGGATTTAACATATCAAAACCAAAGCTGGATGGTTTGTTGCTGTTCAGCAGGCCCCACGGGTGGAAAATGGGGAACATCTCTCCCAGAAGAGATATCTCATGGTGATGGCCATGCCCTGGACTAAGGCAAGTGACGTTTTTGGGAGTGTTCAAGAGAGCAGCAGTTCTGGCCTGGCTTTTCCGGATGGAGCCATGAGCGGTTGGCAGCTGGATGGGGCAGCGTGTGCCCTATGGCCCCAAAGCCAAGTGCATTGCAGAGTCTAAAGTTCCAGTGGCCATGGGGTGCAGCACCTGCCCACCCACCTGGGGATGGTCCCATGCCCCAAGCCCCCCAGCAGGCCATGCCAGCAAGGGGACAAAGAGCTTCTTGGGAGCCAGATGATGTGAAATGGCAGGCAGGGACCCCAAGGGAGCTGGCTGCCCTGTTGGGAAGGGAGCAGACCCATGGTGGGACCAGGCATGGGTTTAGTTGCTTGCCTCTGAAATGGGAGCCACATGGCTGAGTCCCGCCAAGCCACTGAAGCCTGTGCTCCAAGGATTGGGAAGAGGGTAAAAGGGTTGGGCGGCGAGGTTTTCATTATGGCTCAGGGTGAAGGCAAAGACGCTCGCGTTCCTCTCCATGTCTAGCTGGGCTCGCCTGAAGAGCTTCATCTGGGTTTCTTCAAAGTGGCTCTCCAGCTCCTGCAAGCTGAAGGTGGTCTTGGCCCTGCTCAAAAAGTGCTTGGGGCTGGGGCCGGGAAGGCACATGGTCGCGCCGCTGAGGTGGCCGCTCAGCTCCTCCAATGTTGGTGGCATCACAAAGGTGTTCTCCATTGGCAGACCACCTGGAGTGAAGAGCAAGCTGGCCGCCCTCCACGCCGCTGGCTTGCGTCCTCGCCGGGGTTGTGTGAGCTGGCAGCTCTGGCGTTTTATGTGGCGATGGAGGTGGTCGGAGCGTGTAAAGCTCTTGTAGCAGAACTCGCACTGGTAGGGCCGGACACCCGTATGGATGCGCATATGGTTCTTCAGGTCGTAGTTGTACACGAATTTGGCATTGCAGTGGATGCACAGGTATGGCCGCTCCCCCGTGTGCTTCCGCATGTGAATTTTGAGCTTGTCCTGCCTGCAAAAGAAAAGGCGCTTAGTCAGGTGGTGTGGGTTGGAAGTGATGCAGTTGGGATTGCCCCTTGGATTAGGAGAGGGAAAGGTGATGGGAGGGTGGGGGGCTTATCCTGGGGTTTCCAGCCATGGCATTGCCCCAATATATGGCTGCTCTTGCAGGGTGGCATTTACATCCACCTCCTCCTTCCTGGGGTGACAGCACCTAAACATCGCATAGACCCAGTCCTCCATGTCAGGAGTTTGCAGCCCATCTCAGAGAATTCAAAACAGCCTAAATTGGAGGAAAAAACCCTCTGGAATAAACTCAAAACCCATATGGGAATATCTAAATAAGTACAGCTATATTTCTGCCTGCAAATGAAGAAATTAGTTGAGTTTTGAGAGCATGGAAATGTGGGGCAATACTGCTTAAATGAAGTCCCTCTTGAAGCTGATTTTCCTTTCCTTTTATCCTTACACTGACCATGTACTCTCAACTCTGGCCTCGCTTTATTTTGCAAAACCATGCCAAATTTGCCCCTGTACATCTCCCACTGCCTCTCCAGGATGGTGGGGCGTGAACATGCTGACATCCTTGCTGCCCCAAAGCCTCTGCCCCATGCCCAAACACTGGGGACTGCATTCAGCCCCACCCCAACAACGCTTCACATCCCCCAAAACCAACTAAAACCAGGAGAACATGGGCTGTAGGGCTGGGTGTCTCAGGAGCTTTTGTTTGAAGTGGGAGCATTGCACAGGGTGAAGCAGGCAGAGGTGTGGGCAGCACTGGGGCACTCTGCGCCCGCTGTCCTTCCCATCCATCTCCTCCAAGGCCAAGACACGCACATCCAGCCTCACACATGTTTTGGAGAAGGTTTTTATATACAGCCATGGGACTGCATAATACCCATCCCAATAGAACTTATTTACAAATATAGTTTTTCTTTTTAGGGGGAACATCTAAAAGCAGCAAGAATATTTTCACAAGCTGGCAGTCCAATCACTATTTTCTTTTTCAATGAATGTTTCCTTCTGCCATCTACAAAAATCACAGTGAAGGCATACAATAATAAAAAGAGAAGCTGACTGTAGCTGAACCAGGCCAAGTGCGCTGCCTAGGTTGCATGAGCAGAGTTCAAGTAAGTAAACAGCAAAGTGGGAGAATTCATATTTTTTTCCAAAATGCTTTCAGTATGATCCCACCAAGACATTAGTAATGTGGCTAAGAATATGGAGAATATATGGAATTCATATCCTTATTATATATAAAATATGTGAGCATGCAAAAAAAGTATAAACCACCCCAAAAATCTATTTAAGCTGGCAGGTCAAGCCCTCAAAACTTGCAAGGTGCTGCCTTTGCACCAATTTCCAACACCCTGCCTATGTGCATCTCAAAATAGTTTTTGGTGACATGACCGGCAGCACGCCAGTGTCGGCCACACCACAAGGAGCACAGTCCCGGGATGGGCATCCCTGCAAACCAGTCCCTCGGGATCAAGGAGTATCCCTAGCAGGATAGTCACTTCTTCACCGGATGATGCTTTATTGCCTTCAGGAAGCCAGTCCCAGCCTGGTCCTGCATCTGCAGCAGCAGCGCACGCAGTGGAGATGCTCCCTGCCTGTACGGAGGTTGTAACAAGCTCACGTGAAGTTTACAACTCATGCAGATTTTTAGGGAGACAAAAAAAGTCTCTTGGTCCCCATGCCAAGCCCAAGGCCAAATCCCAACTTCCCATTCTGAAATTTTCAAAGATGCTGTTTTCCCAAGATTTTTAACAAGGGCGCATTTCCCCCGAAAGGGCTGAAATTGGTGCTCAGCAGCAGACAAAGCAGCGTGGAAAATTTCATCCCAAACGGATAATATGCAGCGAAGTCATAAGCAGATGAATGCAGGGGCTCGTAATGCAAAGTGTTGGAAAATGTTAATAAAGAGCAGAGCTACCGGCCCCACCTATAATATAATTTAAACCTATATATGTAATGTTTAACCGAGGAGGATCGCTTATCCTAATAAACAGGCAGCGTGCCAGGACTGTAAAATGTAAATACAGGCAAAGCTTTTTTCAGGCTATTACCCATCTCTGGCAGCAGATGGGGAGAAACTCAATCCTCCCTGCCCTGGCAGCATCTCCATGGAATGAAAAAGAGGTTTTATGGCCCTACCTGGAGCAGCTCAGAGGTTGGGGGGGGTAAGATGCTCTGGTTGTGGTGACACACCCAGGGGAGGATGCAGCATGGGGAACACAGGGTTTGCGAGATGGGAGCTCGGCTCACAGGGTCTCCAAAGGAGAACTGCACTCCATGTGTGTGAATAACCTTAATGCAATTGCATTAGGAGAATGATTAGGGCCCTGGTCTAGTGGGGTCCTTGCCATGGGATGTGAAGGGGGAGGGATCTAATGGGGAGGTTGGGGGACTCCCCACCAGGAAAATCTATTTTCTCTATTTCCCCCAGTAAATTTGCTCCTCCACAGTTTCTCGAATGCAGAAATAATGCAAAGGACTGATTCATTCAGAAATCCCATCTGGGAACCTCTGCTTCCCTGCACCCTCACTCCCAGGGGAACCCAACAGGGACTGTCTGGGCTTGCATCTCCCCAGTGAAGGCACTGCTCACTTCCAAGGGTGTGAGTCTGATGCTTTCAGGAAGTGTGAGATATGCTCCCCCCCCCCCCAAGAGTAAAACACCTAATGCAAGTGGTGGAGTTTAGGAAATCCCGGCAGAAATCTCTTTTTACATCTCAGTCACTCCATTTTGCTTAAATACACCTTCCCCTAAAGGAGAGCTCTCACATTAGAGTCATGCTGAAAATGGCTAGAAAAAAAACCCAAATAAAACCACACAGTTGCATGCTATTCAAAATATTTCCAAATACATTTAAAAATAAACCAATGTTTTGAAATTTCCACTTTGCTCAGGGTGTTAAAGAAGGAAAAAACCCTCCAGCCTTTAGCTCTGTGCGGGGTGACCTGAACGAACAGCTTCATCGTTGGATTAGTCCCAATTTTCTTTGTGGTTATTTTCTTGGGTTAAAGCCCTTTGTATTTAGAAGCTGTTGGGTTTAACCCTGCATTAGTAATGGGCCACACTAGACCATCTCTGCGTGGAGCTTTTAACCTCCAAGAAGCTGATTTAACCTGTCTGGATTAGGGGTCAGGATACCTGAATTCCCACCTGAACCCTCCTACTAACCTTCACAGTGACTGTGAGTCAGTATCAACATCTCTCTGTGCCTCAGTTTCCCCAAACGAAGTCAATGATGCTGCCCTTGCTTGTAAAGCACTTTGGGAGCTCTCTGGGAGGGCTCAGCTCTAGTATGCCCATCACAGGGAAGGTGTCAGTGATGGGTCAAGCCAAGCTATTTCATTGTCAGCAATTAGCACCCACAGCATCACACCCAGGAGAGTGACGGGGACCGCAGGATGGGGCTGGCCAGGTGGTCCCTCCAGCCTGGGATGCAGCCACACTTGCAGGGCTGAGCCCATCCCGCTCCTCCCAGCAGCACCCGCCTGTCCGGAAGTAACGACCTAGCGCTAACTTGAGGATGCAGCATCATCAGGAGCCGGATACAAATTCCTGCAGGCAGGAGTTAGCACCAGGGAGTGGCCTTTCCCCTGCAAACACCAGGGTGAGCTGGCTCATGTTGCATACGCCCGCCTGAGGCACAATGCTCCCCGCATTATAATATGGTGTCTGCTGCGTTAATGGAGCAGAGCATGGAAATTTATTTTCAGGTCAAATCCTCATCATCTGCATAACTTCCACTTGAATATTATCACAGGGACGGGAGAAGAAAAGACAGGCTGAATGCAGGAGCACCCCAGGTGTCCAGCCATTGTCAGGAGCTCGACTTTGCCTACTGTGCATGTTATTTTCCTCTGGTTTGCTCGCCCCAGACTAATAGGGCTCTCTCTCTCACACACAGCCAGGAGCTGAAATACCATGCTTTTGTCAGAAAGCTTTATTATTATGGTAAAGATTGTACTCATTAGATATTAATTATACCCAGCAAGAGCAGGTCCAGAAATCTGTTTGTCTCTGCTCACTGATTAAGTTTGCCCAGCTTTTCAGAAAAGGGTTGCAAGCTGTAGCATTAGATTTCTGTATCCTACTCTGATTTATTACCATTGAAGGGTCTGCTGAGGTGGAAAGAGGTGCAAAGGCTGGGAATTGGTACCGGGGTGGATCTGGCTGGTCATGCCTGCCCTGGAGCAGCCCATGTTGGAGGTGGTCTCACCTAACTTTAGATACCTAAAAGTTAGGTGCCCTAATCTAAGCCCCACAGGTTGTCTTTGTGGTCAGGGATGACCCCTGCTCATCCCTTTTCCTCATCTACCTCTCTGAGGGTGCTGATCTCTTTCCATTGACCATGGAAGGAGTCGAGGTGCCAGGCTCTTGGGCAGCCAACATTCGGTGTGATAAATCATAGAATCACAGAATCATTTAGGTTGGAAAAGACCCTTAAGATCATTGAGTCCAACCATTCACCTAACACTGCCAAGTCCACCACTAAACCATGTCCCAAAGTGTCACATCTACACATCTTTTAAATACCTCCAGGGATGGTGACTCAACCACTTCCCTGGGCAGCCTGTTCCAATGCTTGACCAGTCTTTCGGTGAAGAAATTTTTCCTAATATCCAATTTAAATCTCCCCTGGCACAACTTGAGGTTGTTTGCTCTCGTCCTATCATTTGTTACTTGGGAGAAGAGACCAAGACCCATCTCACTACAACGTATAATAATTAGGATGGCTCCAGCCTCAGAAAGCCCAGGCACTGTCATGGCTAAATATGTGCAACTTGGTTGTGGTCTACACTGATGCCAAAAGGTGCAAACCCAAACTAATTACATCCCACAGCTATGTGGCCCTCCCAACTCAACACATCTCCCAGTACATTAGAGATGAAGCATCCTTGGCTGTTTGACCATCTATTTTACAGCTCCCTCTGATCCAACTGTGGTGAGCTATGGTGGGGTTGAAAATATCCTGTTACTTATTATTTAAGCTTTTGTCAAGCGAGCAGATGGATCCAGTGAGCTGTGGATGTGATCCACAACCCAGCAAAATCAGCAGGTTCATTTTCTTCCTCCACCCTCCCTTCCTCCCTTTTTTTCCAAAGGGCTAGAGATCATGCCCTGCTTTCTTTGCACATCTTTGAGATGTGTAGCTTAGGAATCAGCCATGGGTCATGATGTGACCCCTTCAACAACCACCACCCTGCACATGGCCACGCATGGCAGACGTAACCAATGCACACCTGGTAAAGTGGACTTCACAGATATTGCACATATATGGCTTCTCTCCCGTGTGGGTCCTCATGTGCCTGGGCAGCTTGCCAGCCCCCATGATGACTTTGTTACAGATGGGACATTGCTGGGATGCCTTGGGTTTTATCTTCCTCTCTTCCTCCAGGGGCCATGGGGGAAAATCTCCTCCAAACTGGATAGCACTTAGGAAATTGAGACGAGCGCTATAGTCAGTCTCTGTCTTAATATGCCTTAAGGGACCTTCTGGGGTGTTGGTAAACATGTCCTTGAAGAAGTCATTAGGGAAAGGAGGCAGAGGCAGGTCTTCCTTCTCCTCTTCTTTGATCTTCCTCTTTTTGATCACCAGATCCAAGGGGCCATTGTCTACTTGTAGCTCCTTGAGCTGGGAAAAGGAGCTAAAATCACCATTCCATAGATGGGGGAAGAAGCTAGGGGTGAGAGGAGAGCGAGCTGGCCTCCTTTCTGGGATGTTTGCCTTAGGGTACAAGTTTTCCCTTAGCAAGGACTCAATGGAGAAGTCTTGTATCACACCCAAGTGTCCAGCAGAGTTATCAGCTGGGTAGTGATTTGGAAAGTCTTTAGGTGCTTCTGTATATGCTTCTTTGGTAAGATCAGACTTAGAAGGGCTTTGGTGACAGCTTACTTCTCGGACATCAGTTAGGTTCCCCTGATTGACAAAATCTTCCACTTCCTCCTCCTCCTCCTCTTCCTCCTCATCTTCGTCTTCATTGTCATCTTCATCCTCTTTGTCATCTTCTTCTTCTGCCTCCATGATTTCAAGGCATACATTGATAATGCACTGGATCTCCAGCATCTTGGCAGCACTGAGGATGTGCTTGACATTTGAGGTGGTGATGGTGAGGGTTGAGGTGTAGGCAAACTCGAGGATGGCAGAAAGTGCTTCAGGCTTGACAAAGTCAATCTCGTAAACGTAGGGCTGGTCTGTTGAAGTTCTGGTAGTGAAGAGTTTTTTGAAGTACTTGCTGCAGGCAGCAAGGACGGACCGATGGGTCCGGTACTCCTGGTCCTGTACAATGAGGATGACATCACAGAGGAGACCGTCATGCCTCTGCTCATTTAAACCACATAAGACTTCACTGCTGTGGTTTGGGAATGGGATCCCAATAAGATCTTCAATGCCATTGGCCATATTCTCATTTAGTGCCCTAGGACAAAACACATAGTAGACCATTAACAGGGGATTCCCAATCAATGCCAAAATGACCCTGCCTTGTCTCCGTGTCCTCCTCTCCCTTGCCTCACTTGGACCTCTGTAATCACCTCCTGCTTGCACTTCCCCAGTGCATCTCCATGTCACCTTTAAGTCCTTCTAGGTCCTCTGTGATTTAACCTCTGCTTCCCTCTACATCTCTCCATCTCCTTCTTTGTCTCCATCCTTCTCTTCTCAGTTCCTACCCTATTCACGGTTCATAACCACAACAAGCTCCCTCTTCTCTTTCATATCCCTCCCCCAGGAACCTTGTGCAGTGACTCCCTCCCCATCATGTTTCTTCCACATCCTCCCAGAGCCAACATCTTTCCGGGCACATATTCGATTTGCCCTGCCAGGAGCTATGTGGGGAAAGTGTGATGGTGTATTGCTTCACATGGCCAAGTGCCAGCACCTACACCACTGAAACAAGATGAGCCAGGGAGTGTCCATCTCATCTACGCAATTGTTTTTCGTACTGGTACAACTGGACGTCCCAAACAGGAGGGACTGCTGGTCATGGCTGTTTGCTGCATCAGCAGAGCAGTCCTTATGAGGCAGCAGGTCTCCAGTTCTGTGCCCTCCTGCTACTTCTTGCCTGAAAACTATCCCAGGTCACCTCAGCATGTGAACAACCCACAAAGGGGTGTCTTTCTGAGGGATCTGGGAATGGGGGGGGTGGCAAGCGAGGAGTTGTGTACCTAAATGCTCAAAGACAACCAGAGAGCAAGGGCCTGGCCAGGGGCAGATGGCTGTCTGCTATCTTCACCCATAAGCTGAACTTGCTCCATTCCCAATCCTGTTTGGACTTGTTAGCATGGCATCAAATGCCCTGTGCAGCTGGCAGACACCTTCCTCTGCTAGAGCAGCTCCAGCTTCAAAGGGAAAGTCGGAAGCAAAAAGCCCACACCCAAAAGGAAAACCTGATTTTTTTGCCCTTTTTTTAATCTGTAAGATGTTTCCTCTTTCACATGGCTCCAGCAGCCCTTCCACATGAGAAATCCCAGGAAAGGAGAGCGACTTCCTCCAGGAGGCAACGAATACATTAGTCCCATCACACACAGAATACATCAAACAGCCAGAAGAACTTTGAATACACTAACCCTTTGGAAACCCCTAGGACACAGTGCATGTGTTCATGCAGTGTCACCTCTATGAGCCCTGGCTTGTGGTCCCACTGCAGGTAGACACTCAGTTCACAGCCAAGCAGTTGATCTCCGAGACAGCCCAGGGTGCACATAAATAAAACTGCAGCCCTGTTCCAGCCCCTATTGCAAGGTTGAGACCATCAGGTAGGTTTCTAATCTCACCCTCTGCATCTCTGGCAAGTTCCCAATCCCACCCCATGCCCCCTCCACATCTTCCTGGGATCCATAACCACGTCCTAGGTAGCCTTCTCTGCCCAGTTTCTGGCTGCGCTGACTCCAAACCTCCTTCCCACCAGCTGTGGGGACCTGGTCTGCCTCATGGTGTGGGACTGGCTCCCACCCTACCACCTGCCTCCAGCCCTTGGGGATGAAAAGAGCCTGGTCTGATGGAAGTAGTCCAGGGAAATCCTTGCTTCACCTTGGTTAGCAAGCCAGTGACCTCTGGGGGAGGCTGGGGAGCCGCAGAGGGGATCAGACTCTGCAGCAAACATTTCCGTGGGAAGAGGAACACTGTCTCCCTTCTCCTCCCTCTGCAGGATCAATCACCAGCTGAGACCTTGCAGCTATCTCCCACACACCTAATCAGCACTGCCAAACACTTGCTGCGTGGGAGCCGGCAAGCAAAGGCCTTGGGAAGACGGTGGGTTACAGACCACCAGCCTGGTGGGAGCAATGCAGGGATGGGGGACAAGCTGCCCCTGAGCTAGTGAAGCCTCACGGGGGTGCTGGAGGGAAGCCCCCACCATGGGAAGCCCTCTCCACCCACCTCCCCATGCCCAGAGATGGGAGAGGAACTGGGAATGACACCCCTCTGAGCTCCCCTCACCTCCAGCCACTGACGTCTTCAGCAGAAGGACGATGCTCCAGTCCCTCATCCCCTGGTGTGCCCATTAGCTCCATGCTAATTATGTCTGCTGTCTGAAGCAAATTGATTCATTACAGTGTGCTGTGCTTAACCATGTTAACTAGCTGCACTCCTCTACCAGCCCAACCAGCTCCATATCAAATCTTCCTTGAAAATCACCAATAAATGCAAGTAAATCCAATGTGTTCTTCAAGTGGAGTGTAAGACAATAAATAACTCCTGAGCCAGGAAAGAAGAGATAACTTCCTTCTTAGGGCTTTGTATCCTTAATAATACACATGAGCAATTAAAATTCTATTGCTGTATTTATCTTCTACTCATTTATTTTTCTTTGGAAGGAGCATTAGTGTTAAAGGAATTCCTTACATGATGGAACATGTCTTCCTACGAATCTATTTTGATCTTTTATTGCCAGATCACCCTAAGTGCAAAAGATCAGAAAAGCAGAATATTAGACTACCCTGACAACTGTTTTTATAGAGGTTTTTTCCAGACACTAAACTGCCTCCTCCCTAATTTGTGGATTATTCAGTTGGCATCAAGAAAGCATGAAAAAATTGAATTAGAAGATATGGGGGCATATGATTATAAGCTAAAATGATGTACAGCTCCCTTTGGTGGTAATGGATGCCTTTTCCTTTCTTTTCCCCTGCTGGTCCTTTTGAGATGTGTTTCTGTTAACCGAAGCACTTAGGCAAGCCGATAACTTTACAGGATCCTGGCAAAACTGAAGGTGATTCATGTCATTTAAATGTCATTTGCATACATTTGCATTTTTAAAACTTGCAAGGTGGTTTGACAGCTCTGGAGCTCAGCAAGCTTGAGAAATGACTTTATGGTTCCCATGCCTCTGGGGAGGTTGATGGCCACAGGCTGGAAGTGTGCTGAGCCTGATGTTTTCCTTCCTCCCTCTCCCTCCTCTCCCTCTTTCTGCATTCCCCCCTTCCCCTCTCCAAGCCAAGGGTGGGGTCCTCAAGAATAACAGGCCTAAAAACAGCATCTGATGGTGACAAATGTCACCAGTGCATGCACACACACGTGAAAATGCAGAACGGACTACATGGAGTTAAATGGAAAAATCCCATTTTATAATAGAAATTTACAGCATTGTTAAAATAAACCAAGGTTGTGGGGGGAAAGGGTGGAGGGCACCTAAAATAAATATATTCTGCAAATGACATCTCAAAACATTGCATGTATGGGCATGCTTAAAACTCATTCATTACTTTCTTGCAGTGAAAAGCCCCATTTATAAAAGAATGACCCTGGGAGATGCTATTTGGCTACAGAACCAATTCCCCCCGCACTGCCCGTGGGTGCATGGCAAGCTCTGCCAGTGTATTTAGGTACCTGAGGCTGCAACAGGAAAAAGGGGAAATCGGGGAGAGCTGAGCTTTATCCCCTTTTTGGGTGAAAACCCTTCCATTTTTGGGAAGGATGGTGTTTCACTGACTAGTGATTGATAGCTTTTGCTCCTTAGCTGTTTTGTTATTTTGGGGATATAGGGCTGCTGGGGCTCTGTGCCCTCATCCATCAATTGCTCCACAACCTTGAGCAAGTCCCTTGTGCAAGTGTCCCTGAGCGGAGCCACCCACGTTGACACCCCACCCGAAGCCAGCTCCACGGGGGTGACACTATTGCCTTGGCCAAGCACTTGACTCCAATTTGGAAGACACTTCTTTCCTACCAAGAAGGAGTTAGGATCCTTAAAAGCCTATTTGAAAGGCAGGCAGAGAGGTGGGTTTTTTTCCTTTTATGAACAAAAAAAAAAAAAGGAAGGTGTAAAACCCCAAAAAGGCAAGTATTTCCTTAAGCACACCTCTCCTCTGAACATCTTGTCTCCAGAAGAACATGTTATTAAACCACCCACACTAATACCTAGTGTTTCTCCCCTCTGGTGGGAAGGTGGGGCAGAGAGTGCTCCTCACCTTTCAATCTCTTCCCTGCAAGATGCCTGAAACAATGAGGAAAAACACAGTGACACTGTCTCCCTTGCAAGGAAATTGATGGATTTTTAGAGGAGATGAGCCACTTTGCAGACCCAAAGATGATGCTGCAGGAGGGAACCGGCTCACTAGCAATAGCACCAGGGGTTTACTGCCAGGCTGGGCACCTGCCCCAGCCTCTAATGACAGAGACCAGACTTCCCCCTGGGACCAGTCTTGCTTGGAGAGTACAGGGTTGAGCCAGGAAAGGTGGGGTGTTTGGTTTTTAAGTGGTACGTAATAAGCTCACCCACCCAAAACTGAGGATCCCTCCTCAAAAAGAATAAGGATTTTGCTTAGATCTGGATAAAGTAGTCAAGGGTAGGAGATGCCTTGATGAGGAAGGATGCAAAGAGGGTCACATTGGCCACGGAAGATGCTCGTTTGCATCAAGGATGGGGAGAAAGCCCCATAGGTGGCTGCAGAGGTAGTATCACCCCTCGTGGCTGCTGGCAAGGGAGCAACTCCATAAATGGAGCATGTCAGTATAATTTAAGAAGATGCTCCATAGGATGCCAGTGCCAAGGCTGCCTACAGTGGCCAGCCAGAGCCCCAGTGACGTTGAAACAGATGGAGACCTCCCACTGATGCTGGGAGGAGAGGAATGGCCAAGAAGCCCTGGGGGGACAGCCCAACGCTTTCTGGCCAGTCTCCACAATGCCAAGGATGTGTGAGACAGCTCCTAGCTGAAGGAAGAGCCCCGGAAGTCGAGCATGGTTTCATCACATAATTAAAGCAGTTACACTTCGGGGACTGAGATCACACAGGTGACCTTCAGCCTAGTATTTCTCCATTACCTACTGGCCTTTTCAATACTAATACTAATCTTCAAACAAAATCCTTGGGCATACAAGGATTCATCCTTAACAACATCTGGCTGGCAAAGTTGAGCCCATGTGAACCATATATATTTACACATATTATATAAAACTGACTTTTTTTGGCTGGAACTATTAGTTTCCTATTGTCATGGTTTCAGCTGGGATAGAGTTAATTTTCTTCACTCTAGCTGGTATAGTGCTGTGCTTTGAAATTAGCATGAAAAAAAAAACCTGTTGAGATAACACACAGATGTTTAGGCTGTTGCTGGGCAGCGCTTATACTAGTCAAGGACATGTCTAGCCTCCCATGCTCTGCTGGGTGCACAAGAAGCTGGGAGGGGGCACAGCTAAGAGAGTGGATTCAAACTGACCAAAGGGATATTCCATATCATGTAACGTCATGCCCAGTATGCTACCTGGGAGGGGCTGGCCGGGGGAGGGAGGGAGCAATCGCAGCTCGGGGACGGGCAGCATCGGTCGGCGGGTGGTGAGCGGTTGTATCGTTCGTGTTTCTGCGGTTTTTTTCCCTGTTTTCCCTTTCCTTCCTTTTCCCTTTTATTATATTAACATTACTGTCATTATTATCATAATCATTTATCATCATCATTCTATTGTAGTTATTAAACTGTGCTTATCTCAACCCACAAGTTCTTTTGCTCGTCCGATTCTCTTCCCCATCCCACAGGGGTGGGGGGGGGTGGTGAGCGAGTGGCTGCGTGGTGTTCAGTTGCCAGCTGAGGCTGAATCATGACACCTATAAGCAGGCCATCAGAAGCCATCTTCACCTGAAGTCCCATCAGAGAATCCAAAATAAAAAGTGTTGGAGAGCCACCTCCAGAGTGACCGATGAACTGGACAATGACATATTTAATGCCTGCTTCATTTTAGTGACAGCCACTCTTTCCAGTTTCCAAAATTCTAACAGAAGTTTAGCCAGCCAAGCAGACCTGGGGCACATCAACACTGGAGATCTGCTGTACGTCTCTGGTATGATATCACTTGGGAAGTACCACAAGGACTATTTGCTTAAGATTACAGGTGCTGCTCATTCGCTCACTGAGGTGTGGAGGCACAAGTGTCTGCTGTGCCCTTTGTGAATCCATCCTCAGGAATTTTTTAAGGCTCATTATACATTGCAGCAAATATTATGCATCTCTCAACAAATCTATCCCTGCAGGTTATCTCCAGCTACCGAGAGCCTACACCAGGCACCTTGCACTTCAACAACTTGTTTATGTACAGATGCAATCTGGCAAAATTGCAAATTATGAATTAAATCCTCCCCCAATGAGCTGAAGAGTTGGGTGCTGCCGGTTGTAATGGGAATTTGCCACTGCTCCGTTACCACCAGGACCCAACCCCAGCCCATGGGGTATTTAAGTTAAGGCCATTTTTCCTGGCCTCAGCTCCTCTATGGGCTTGTTGCTCAAGTTGGCCTCTCCATTGGCATGTGATGATGACCAAGTCGAGCGCCTCTCCTCTCCCCCTTGTCACTCATCATGGCAGGCACCAGATATTCAAAAAGCCCCAGCAGCCCCTTAATTCTACCCCAAGGTCTCCCACCCTGACATGACCTGAACATCATTTTATAACGAGCTCCCAGACTCTGGTATGAAATTTGGTGGCTCAACACCTTGCCTCTGGGTGAGCCTGCAGGGACCTGCCACCCAGCAGCTCTGCACACTGCGGGACTAATGCTAGGAAGATGCCATTGCACCACCAGGCCCAAGCCCCATGGCTGTCCTATTTCCTTGAAACCAGTTCTTGGACCCCAGATACATGCAAACAGGAGTTCTGGCAGGGCCAGAGTAGCGTTCAATGCTTCTTGTAATTGAAGAGCCATGTTTTCACTTTGGTTTCTTCTTTCGAGCTTCTTTAAACTACCTAGCACACTTTCCAATTTCAGAGTTTATATAAAACTCCAAAATCAGGAGCTCTGGATCACTTCTGGGTGCCAGTCTGATTAAGTCTGCATGCTGCATGGCAAGTCCCATCTGATGTGCTGAGCAGGTTTTGGCAAAGGGGGATGAATGGTCAAATAAACAGAAACAATTAGCAGAACTACATCAAAGGCACAGCCTTGCTCCAGATGGTGTTTTGAGGGCTTCATCTAAGCACAAAGCAGGGGGGATAATTAATTGATGACAGTGTCTAGGCAGGTGCCACAGGAGAGGGCTTTATAGGGTGGTCACATCTGACCTACCCAAGCATCTCCCTGGAGGTCTGGAGCTCGAGGGGATGGTGCTCTGGGCATCAGGTCCCTTTGGCTCCTCTCTGGTGTGGTTTCTGCAAGGCTGGAAGTGCTCAATATCCAGTTAGTTATGGGGCTTTCCCTTGGAAACGCTCAGAGGTCTCTCTCTACACGACTCTGCGTTAGCCCTGATGCTCTCCTGGCCATGCTCTAGTGTTTAGGGACTTTTTAAATGCGGTGTCACTGGTACAGCAAATGATCCTGGCTGAATATCTCCCTCCCTATGTATCTATATGCACACACATTATGTGTGTGTGTTTGTGTGTGTACACATCCTGTGGGAGGGGGAATATGTCAAGTGTAACAGAAAAGTTTCCAGTCATCCTGTGCAACCACTCCACTCTCATGGAAACTCGCTCACACTTCAAGTGATGCGTCTCCTCTCCCATGCTGTGTTCTACAAAAAAAAAAAGAGGAAAAAAGAGAGTGAGAGGAAAATCCCCACCAGATATATGCCCATGCCAGAGCTGGCCTGGCTGAACATCAGGTTGCTGGTCCATCCAGGACCTCTGATGTGACCTGGATGAGAGTTCACATGACATTATTGGTGGCATTTCTGTCCATGTGTTTGCAGCCACTCTCTTCCAACATCGCTTTCCCCCCTTGTACAAGCTGCTCAGCCACTGCTATAGGTCGCTATGTAGGATATATATACACCTTACATATATATACACATACACATACATATATATACACATAGGATACGTCCCTACGGGTGCACAACATTACAACCCCATGAACCCATTGGTGGCAGATACCTCCTTCCAGCACAGCCTTAAAAATAGCAAAAAAAGTTATTTCCTCCCATTCTGAGCTCCCCTGGGAGAACAGGCAGGCCCCTTTGCTCCCTCTCATTCTGCTTTTCTCCAGAGCCAGAAAAAGGAAGAGAAATTTTAAAAAAGCTCCTATTGAACAGCATGCACACACTGGGTGGGTTTGCTTCCTGACTAAAAAACAAAACAAAACAAAACCACAGCAGAAAAATGTGCCCAGCTTAACCATGGAAAACTGGTTTGGCTGGCGTCCCTCCAGAGTGGACAGGATTGCAAGGGACATGGACGTGGATTTGGGTAAGTCTGTCACCAGGTTGCATGAAAACACTGCTCCAAAATAAAATAAAAAATTTTGGGGTGCTCCAAAAAAGCAGGGGTCAAAGGATGGGGATCCAGCTCCCCCTTCTCTTCTCTCCCTTTGCCCCCAGAAAGCCACTGAAGGGAGGACTTTGAGAGTAAAAATAAAAGGGTCAGAGTGTCTGCATGTTAAATCAGAAGCAGATGTGTGCCTGCTCGCCAGCCTGAGTCACCACAGGAGGGTGGGGAAGGGTGGGGGGTTATCGCTATTTTGGTGCTGGGTGTGGGGTACAGAAAACAATGCGAGGAGAAGGCAGTGCAATGTTTGAGCAGGCTTAATATCAGCCTGGGAGCAGGTACAGGCAGGCTCCAGAAGTGGTGGGGTGGGAAGCTCAGCTCAGCGGCGGTGGCATTGGCAGCAGCCACACTCCACCCCCTGCCCACATAGGGCTGCTCTTCAGGACCCTCCCCAGGCTCCCCTGCATCATCGCTGGATATTCCCCGTCATGTGCATCCCTCTTTGGGGGAGTTTATTGCTGGTCTTTGTCACGTTTTCCAACATCATCCCTCCAGGAGGAGTCCCCATCCCCATGCGTTGGCCAAGATGTGCCCACTGGCAGACCCACCACATGGCCAAGGCATCTGCAGCCTTGCACCAAGGCAGTGGCAGAAGCCTCATCCTACCGCTCACAAGGACCACCTCAGGAGCTAGCATGTCTCTAAGATCCAGCTTGCTTTGGGCTGAGCCCCATAACGCAAGCTCAGCCTCATCTTTTGCCTCCCACTGTGCCCTCCATCACTCACACCATGTTGGCTTTTGTTAGGCTTGCAGTGCCATGAGTACTTATGAGGGTGGTACCTCAGACTGGTGGCACACGAGCTCTGCTGCTGAGCTGGGCCAGAATAGCACCCATGTGGACATAAAGTGGCTTTCGGAGAGGTGTGTTCATGGAAGGTGCCTCTGCAGAGCATCTCGCCCTGTGCCAGTGATCCAGCCTGCAAAGACATGGCCCCTCCAGCACCACCACCCCATCATCTGTACCACAGGCAGAAATCTAGCCCTGGGCTTGGACCATGCTGTCACAGTCAACCCCAACACAGGATAAAAAATTCAAGTCCCTGCCTTCAGAGAGGGGACCCAATACACCCAGTTTTTATCCATGAGCGTCTCCTCAGAGTCACATACAGCCCCAGCTCCATCACAGAGGGCTGAATATTGCATCTCCCCATCCTTCGCTGACCCGAGGAGGAGCATCATGGATGCCCCATCCCTGGAAACATTCAAGGTCAGGCTGGTCTGGTCTCTGAGCAACCTGATCTTGTTGAAAATGTCCCTGTTCATGGCGGGGGGTTGGACTAGATGACCTTGAAAGGTCTCTTCCAACCCAAACCATTCTGTGATTCTATGATAATTTTTCTGCAAGTCAACACTTACTTCTCTGAATTAGACGTCCCCACCATGCTGAAACCCCAGCGAGGTACATCATGTCTCTAACCCTTGAGCTGGGTGTTTCTAGAGGAAATACTGCTGGGCTTCAGTGGAGGACACTCAGGGACAGGGGGATGAGACTTTCATCCAGACTTCTTGTATGTAAACCAACCAACTAATTAGCTCTCTGAAGACCACAGGTAAAATATGAGCATAACCTTATGGTGTGGCCCAAGCACTGAATATCCAGAGGCAACTCCCTATCTTCAGAGGACGATTTAATCCAGCTCTCAAGGTTACAAAGCAATTTAACTGAACATCAGGGGTCAGATTCAGACCTCATTTGTATCTCAACTCCTCCTGCGCACAAAGACCCTGGTTTCTCTGCCAACCTGCTAGAAAGCTAAACAGCAGCTGAGTCGTCAGCTCAGCCCTGATCCTGCAAAGCCTCACCCGCCTGAGCAATCTGTGTGATTCGGTGGGGCCCACCCATGCCCAGCTTGGTAAATATAGTCAAAGCTGGTGAGGATCAACAGAAAAAAAAAACATCTGGACTCTTCCTGGAGGAAGGAAAAGAAAAATATTTACTGACTAGACATTTCTGCTCAAATGCATGGAAAAAAAAATTAAAAATCAGTAGGCTTAATTTTTCAACTGATGCTTCTGCAAGCATGGAGGGGGTTTGCAGGATCAGGCCCCCAAGCAAGGCAAGTCCTATGTCCCAGCTGACTACACATGCACGCCAACTCAGTCTGATTCGATTTAAAACAGCTGAGTTGTAAATGAAGCTTATAATGGAATTGGCAAATGACCCTTCAATATAGCATTGCAAACTGACAGCATTCAAAAATAACCAGGGCTCGAGTCAGGATTCAGCTCTTGGCCAGGTGTGAGTGCAGGATTGGGAGTGCATTGTGCCATCGGCTATCAAAACAGCCCAAGCAAGCAGGGAAAAACCCCAGCCTCTCCCCTCTTAAGGATTTTAGAGGGGCAACCCTTCAAAAAGAAAAATAACAGGCAAAAGGAGGAGAAAATGCAGCCCTGCCATGTAAAGAGAGACAGTCTTGCCTGTTTGTTTTGGCCTATCTTGAAATCCAGGCAGTTTCCAACTGGAAACCAGAAATGCTGATGATGTTTGGAGTCTGTCTGCATCTCTCCTGTGACGTGAAGAGGCTGGGATTTTTTTCTCCTAACAACTATATTTGCTGTTACATTTTGAACTCCCCATGCTGTCATTACAATGTCAGATGAAATTACATGTGCAATAACCATAACATCAATGCATGCACAAGTTCAGAAAGGCTTTACAAGGAAAACTTTTCAAGGGAACCTGCTCACATGTCAGGACTCAAAGGGGATGTCCAAAAGAGTCTGAATTACAGGGTGCTGGCTACGGTCAGAACTTGGCCTCGTTGGAGCTGCACAGATGGATTTTACGCTTTTTTCAGGCTTTGCTGGATAAAGTGTATTCTTATTTATCCTGGTGTAACTATGGATTGACTCCAGGGATTTAACTATTCTGGATTTGCACTAGTGTAAAGAGGACGAGGATGTTACAGTGGTCTGCAGGACAGTCTTGCAGATGGATCTGAATTGCACCATCCATTGCACTGAGCTTCTGTGGTAGTGCCACCATGAAGATGGCATGGGATCCGCAGCTAGTTCGTGACTTACAGAAAGAGCTGCATGGGCACAAGAGCTAGAACAGGAACAGCTATACCATTACAAAAGCATTTTACACCACTGTGGCTCATTCCCTTTCACACAAAGGACTATGTGTGCCCCTGTATAGCACTTGGGCGCTGAGGACAGCTGCTCTCTCTTGGTCCAAGATGTGCTAGAGGCATAAGAAAGGACCCCCAGCTTCCCATCCACTATCAGGCCAGAGGTAACTACTCCTCACAGATCTGCCTTTGAGGTTGTTCTTACGAAAATCCCAATTTCTGCTGGGAAAAAACAGCAACCAGGTTTCTTCCAACTGCTGTGGGCAGCTGGGTGAAGGGAACTTAACTGGTGCTCCTGGAAGACAGTTCCGGCAGCATAGTGACAGAGGCAGGAACCTCCAGGAGAGAGGCATCATCTCCCATTGGTACAGCTGGATGTGTAAGGCAACATCTGTACAGTTCTGATTGCATCTGCTTAGGGGGAAACGGTACAAGTATAACTAGGCTGGTCTAGTTAAAGTGGTACAACTTCCAGGCAAACCTATGGGATGTTACAGATCAACCTCGTGGTGCAGTGCAACCTACCCATACCTACAGAGGTTTCGGCTCTCAGCTGCTAGACAGAGAGTATCTTATAGAGCAGCTGCTTTGCTCTTGCTATCTTACACAAAAAAAGAAATGCAGACATCTAACACAATAGCAACCCCAGTCACCTGTGTGTTGGAGGAGGGCATTGCACATGCACAGGGAGCACATGGCTGCTTCTGCGTACCTTCACCAGGGTGCAGGTTTGATCCATCTCCTGAGAAAAGGACTGGAGGATGCTCTGGATGTGTGTTTAGGAAATGTCCTGAAGAGCACCAGCAGAAATGTGGAATCCCTCACACTGTTTCAGGACATACTTTTTGCTCTGGGTGGGAAAACATCAGCATTTTACCCCACTATCCCCATTGTTTCACTGTCTGTATTTTGCATCTCCTTTCACAGCACAGATATGTGAATCTTTGGTTCAATGTATTCTGTGAATTCTATCTAGTAGAGGAAAATTCATTAGTTAAGGGGCCACAATAAAAGCAGACATTTGGAAACATTTACCTCTCCATCCACCCACCTCGCCTCCCATCTCTGGCATTTCTAATCCACATTACATTGTTCCATATATGCATCACATTAGCAAAATACCCCTTGCAGCACCTTAATTTCTTCTCCCCATTTGTCCACGAAGACAGTCACCAAAAAGGAGCCTAAATGCTGTGTCTTGCATTTTATGTGTTTTTTTATATATATCTCCATTCAGTTCTTCCTAGGAATGAGCAGGAACCCACCAGCTTGCCAATGCCGCACTTCAAAGCCGCACACCAGCGCTCGATGAAACACCAGTGCCACAGCATACTGGGGACTTTCCTTTCCTAATCAGCACTTCAAAATATTTATAAATGCACTTAAGTCCCATTTTGACCACTACATCTATTTGCCAACCCTGCCCTGAGATTCATGTCAGGTCGAGGGGAGTTATGCTCACATTGTTGGCATACCTGAGGACAGGCAGAGGGACTCGCTCCCTGCACACAGAACAAAGCCCTGAGTTATTGCAGCTCTTTGCCCTCCACCAAGTGCAATTATTGTTAGAGAAAACCCTTGTTTATAGCAGAGTCCTTCCAGTTGGGGAAAAAAGAGATTTAATTATAAGGTAATGGTGCTGTGAGCATGTGCGCGAGCAGAGCACAGATGTGGGTGCGGTAGGCTAAGAGCACAGAAAAAGCCGGCACATAGCCCTGGTCCTCTGAATTCACTCTGCTCTGAATGCCACTGCATAAGAATGAGGCTTTATGGTAAAAAAGAGGGACATGTCCTTCTGCCGATAGGAGGGATTTCTAAGGGCACAGCACTATAAATAATCGTTCAAGCCATCTTTCACATGCCTCATGTAGCCCGTGATAAGCCACAGAACAGGTATCAAGACCACAAAAATGATCTGAGGGCTGGAACACCTCTGCTGTGAAGAAAGGCTGAGAGAGTTGGGGTTGTTCATCCTGGAGAAGAGAAGGCTCTGGGGAGACCTTATTGCAGCCTTTTGGTACCTAAAGGGGGCTTATAAGAAAGATGGGGACAGGCTTTTTAGTAGGACCTGTAGCGATAGGACAAGGGGTAATGGTTTTAAACTAAAGGAGGGTAGATTCAGACTAGATATGAGGAAGCAATGTTTTATGATGAGGGTGGTGAAACCCTGTCCCAGGTTGCCCAGAGAGGTGGTTGATGTCCCATTCCTGGAAACATTCAAGGTCAGGCTGGATGGGGCTCTGAGCAACCTGATCTAGTTGAAGATGTCCCTGCTCATTGCAGGGGGGTCGGGCTAGATGGCCTTGAATGGTCCCTTCCCACCCAAACCATTCTGTGATTCTATGAAGACCCAGTGGGTTCAATTACAGTGGAGGCTGTTGTGCACTCTCATTCATCACTGCTTTCCAAAAAGTGTAAGCCTTCCTTGGTGACGTACAGCCAGAGACGGCACTGGTCCCCCGGATGTGTACACACCCAACCCTACACACCGAGGTACTATGCATGCAAATGCATCCTCCTCCCCCTGCCCTTTACATCGTGGGGACAGTTGCTGTAAGGCAGGGGATGATGCCATGCTCACGCCCACACCATGCAGACAACCCATCACTAAGATCTCATACCCACCCCAAATCCAGACCAGCACCAAATAAATACAAATATCCTTGGAGGCAAGAAGGGATGGATGGAAGTGAAGCATGTGGATGCCTCCATAAACCAGTTTATTTTCTCATTATTGCCAACTCTTGCTGTTCAGACAGTGTTTGTCCTCTCTGCAGAGCAGAAATCCACCTCTAGCAACCCTGATAAAGTCCTAAATGACCTTCATCTCTCTTTGACCATCATCATGGGCAGGTTGCACCTCTGCTCTTTAGGTGCATTTGAGTTTGAAGGCATTGGAGAAAGCCCTGTGTGAGAATATAGAGGAGGCTGCTTGTGAAAATGCACGCTGAAATGAGAAAATGAAATGAATGGCCAGTCCTTAAAGAAAAAGCTCCTGCCATAAAACAGATTTTGAGAAAAAAAAGAAGAAATTGTTGTGCACTACCTAGGTTTGCTAAACAGGCAGATGGGACCTGTATTTCTCTTCTGAAACTTTAATGGGAAGGATATGATTCTGCTGCAAGCCTATTTTATATGCCTGCAAATTAAAAAGGAAAGGGCGGGCATAATTTATAAAATTGTGAAACACAGAGGATAGCTTTCTGGCTGCAATGTTTCTTTATTTTCTTGTTATTCCTTTTATTCTTCCTTTTGCTTCTAGGCTTGTGAAAGGTGATGGATGGGCAGTGGTGGAGACAGAAATCTTCCTTTTATATTCACAGGGCAGGTACCGCATCAGCAACCGCAGCAGATGCACAAGCTGTACCTCCTCTGAACAAGAACAATGCTGAGACCAGAAAAACAGCACTCCAGTGTATCCTCAGGCTTTCCACAGTGTTTTCCTGCTCCTACAGCCATCTCACACCTCAGTTGCTAATGGGCTTCACACTTTCAAACAGGAAAGCTGAGTCAAGTCTTGCTGTAGCCAGCAACACACAACATGGCCAAGCTCACACCCCGTCTGATTCTCCAGACCCTGCATCTCCAGGAATAGCCTGCTCCTCACCCTTTGAGCTCTGCCAAGACCCTGGCACTTCCCATCCATGCCACCTTGGTAGGAAGAAAGCACCACCTGTGTTTGGCTAGAAAGCCACCTTGTAGAAAAAGACCTGCTGGTCCCGGTGGCCAATGAGGTGCCCAGGAGTCAGCAGCATGTCCTTGCAGTGAAGATGGCCAGACACACACTGAGTTACATTAGCAAAACTGCTGCCCAGAGGTCAAGGGAAGTCATTCTTCCCCTCTAGTCATCATTTGTGAGACCACAGCTGGAGCACTGTGTCCAATTTGGGCTCTCCAGACAGAGACTGTCATTGTGGAGGTACACCAAGATGTTTAGGGAGCCGGAGCACACGCGGTAAGAACAGAGGTTTGTTCAGCCCAGGGAAGAAGGTGTTAATGGGAAATCTAATTTTTTCATCTACCAACCTAATGCATAACTATAGAGAAGATGGAGTCAGACTCTTCTCAGAGCACAAGAAGCTATGGACAGAAGTTGCAGCAAAGGAAGTTTAACTCTTATGTAAGAAAAACATTTTTTATTAAAAGGCTGGTCAAGCATTGAACCATGAAGCCAGAGAGATGATGGGATTTGTATCCCTGGAGATATTCAAAACTCACCCACACAAAGGCATGAGCTTGACCTAGAGTAGGAAGTTAAATCGTGAGCCTCCAAAGGTCCCTGCCACTAAAACCATTCTCTGACTACATGCTCTGGTTTTGCAGATAGGGAGCCAAGGCATGAAGGAGATGAAATAATACAACCACAGCTACGCAGGGGACCTGCACCTGAGACCACATCTCCAGAGAGCAACCTAAAGCCCTCCCCTCATTGCTTTTGGGTAAATTAAACACATCACCATAGTCGTGTGTGTATGTTGGGCTTTCTGGGGTCATCTACTCTTCTTGCTTCCCTGGTAGAAAGTAGCACTTCTCTAGCTGCAAAATTATTTAATTTTTTTTCATCTTCTGGGCTAATTCAGCAACTCATCTTTCTACTAAGACTGTCAGCAAAAGTGTCAATTGTATGGCTGATTTCTGTGACGTGGAATCATGCCCACCCAGACTTGGACCAAGACTATGCAGCCCATTTCACATAAGCCACCAACCAGCCCACACTTGGCAAGAACTGAAGACCATATCAGCCATGCCTGCATGACTTCTGGCTTTGGGCCATTTTTCTCCAACCCTCTGAGCAGCCACAATATAAATCTTGCTCTTCTTTTGCTAGTCTTTGCCATGACAACACAATCACTTGGCTCCTCATGCCACGTTCTAGTTGGGTGTTTGCCAGAGATGTGTCAGTAGAAAAATGAACTTTGTACCCTGGCAAGAAAGGAGAGCAGTTCTTCATAAAACCAACCACTGCTGCCCTTTCTCAGCGCACATGTTTGCTACAGGAGTAATTCAAGTCCTTGTGAAATCACTATGAATATTTACCTGCACAAGGAGCAAATCCATATTCTTCCCTCCCAGGAAATAAGCAAGAAAACCTTGCCCAGATAAATGCTGGGCTAGAGTTTTGCTTCCCCTCAAATTCCAGCACTCTCATGTCTAAATATCTCCATGAAACATGTGTGTGCATGTGCACACATCCTTTATTCAGAGCTAAATTTACTCTTTAGAAAGAAGACAGCTTGTCCTGTTGAAGTCAGAAAGAAGGAAGCAATGTTTTATGATGAGGGTGGTGAAACCCTGTCCCAGGTTGCCTAGAGAGGTGGTCGATGCCCCATCCCTGGAAACATTCAAGGTCAGGTTGAATGGGGCTCTGAGCAACCTGATCTAGTTGAAGATGTCCCAGCTCATGGCAGGGGAGTTGGACTAGATGACCTTGAAAGGTCCCTTCCAACCCAAACCATTCTGTGATTCTATGATAAGTCAGTTGAGTCCTTCCATACACCCCAGCAAAGCTACAACTCCTGGTAAGCAGAGAAAAGCATTTCCTGAACTGGTAAAATTGAAGTTTTGCAGCAATTTTTACATACTACCTAAATGATCTTTTTTCACTGGCTGAAACCTATTTTATTGAATTATTCCAAACTCTGACTTTAGAGCATTCCTAGAGCCTGCTGATGAGATGGTGGGACCCCACTGTGTGCTGGAGGGTGTAGGAACGTACATCCCCAATGACCACCTGTAGGGGAATAGACAGGGATCGGACTCTTTATATGTGTATAAATTAGTCACGTCCATGAAACGAGAGGGTGTACCACACACGGAAATTGCCTTGATGCTAGAGGTTGCTTTATCGCAGTGAGGAGCAACTGTGACAGTAATTCACATTCGCAGTCATCAGACGGGGCCTGGACCACTGATTGAGGGGAATCGCATGGCTGATGAGGCAGCCGCAGGAGTCTGGACCTTGACGGAGGCAAAGAAACTGCATGAACAACTGCACCTGGGTGCTAAAGCCTTGGCAAAGGAGTGTGGCATCTCAATAAGAGCAGCAAGAGAAGTAGTAGCCACCTGTCCTTACTGTCAGCACTCGCCATTGTGGGAGGCAGGAGTCAACCCTCGAGGACTGGAAGCAAATGCTATCTGGCAGACTGACTTTACTGAATGTCCACAGTTGGCCCCCGGATGGCACCTGGCAATTACAATTGATACATATAGTGGAGTCATCATGGCTACTCAACATCGGAAGCAGACCGCAACGCAGTTGGCTGTACGTTGGACCACGGCGATGGCATGGCTTGGAAAGCCCACCGAGATAAAAACAGACAATGGACCATGCTTTCGGGCTCGAAGTACCCAAGAATGGTGTAAAGCTTGGAATATTGTATTAAAACACGGCATTGCTTACAATAGCACGGGGCAGGCAATAGTTGAACGCGCTCATCGCACCTTGAAAGCAAAAATAATACAGCTTGGGGAGGGGGAGGGGTATAAGGGAGCTATACCCGTAGCAGCTCAGCAAACTATTTTAATGTGTGCACTATATTCGCTTAATCATTTTATACGCGGGCAGGAGCAAGTTACAGCAGTGGAGAAGCACTTTGGCAAAGCTCAAGCAGGCGAGCGCTATCCGCAGGTACGAGTAAGGTTCCCAGGCAGTGAGCAATGGGAGAGAGGATGGAAACTGAGATGCCTGGGGAGGGGCTACGCCGCGGTTGAGAATGAAGGGCGCATAGAATGGGTGCCTGCAAAGTGTGTGAAAGCAGAACTGTGCAAGGATGTACAATGAATAATCCCTTTCTGAGTTGTCTCTTTGCAGGGTCTGCTGACATGGATCCTCATGCTAGCCGTACCATTGGGAAAAGAAATGAGCTCCTTGACAAGATCGCAAGCAATATTGCAGCGAGAGCGACACTGGGAAAGGGCAGCAAAACAGAGATATGAACTGGGATTGGATAGTAATAATTGGGGGGATCTTGTTGTGTGTAGTAACCATGGTTACTTGTGGGCTGCCATTGTTATGCTGTGTTATAAGACAAATCAAAGAGCGCCTGTGAGAGTTACATGAATGAGTTACCTGACCGCAATATGTATCCACTTACACAAGTAGCTTTGTAGAACTTTTAGCAGCATGGAGAGGGGGAGATGTAGGGGAATAGACAGGGATTGGCGACTGGAAGATTACGGGATGTGACGGAAAGATAGACTCCTCCCCATAGGAGTGGCAGGAACAGGAAGCGCAAGAGCTATATAAGCGTGTGACGCAGTTAAATAAACGGACATTTTGTATCCATCATATTGATGTCTCTGCATCACTGTCCCCAGGGTGGGTAGAGCCCTGTGTCCCGGAGATATGCGGCCCAAGATAAGTTCTCCCATAGAAGCGTACAGCAACAACCACCCATGGGGAGAGCATGAGGCCAACAGAGAAGACAGTGGGTTTGGACATGATGTGGATTCAACTAGGAAGGTCACACAGTTATTACACTATTAGCATGTGTATTGGTTTAGCTGGCAACTCAGCCCCACACAGCTGCTCACTTACTCCCCCACCAGTGGGACGGGGAGAGAATCAGAAGGGTAATGCTCGTGGGTTGAGATAAGAACAGCTTAATAATTAAAATAAAACAACAAAAATGCAATGAAAAGGGAAACAATGAAAGGCATGCAACCCGGGCGGGGCGGGGGAAGGGAATGAACCACCAAAACAAACCACACATGATGCAGCCGCTCACTGCCCGCCAACCCAACACCACCAGTCCCCGAGCCGCAACTGCCCTCCCCCCCCACCGCCCCCATTAATATACTGGTCATGGTGTCACATGGTATGGAATGAACATCGCATTGGCTAGTCGGGATCAGCTGCCCCAGCCAGCGCCCCGCCCCTCCCAACCTCCTGCCCACGTGGCAGAGCATGGGAAGCTGGAAAGGTCCGTGACTGCTACAGGCACTACAGTGAAGAGAATTAACCCCTTCTCAGCCAAAACCAGCACAGCATGGGAGGGTGGAATCCTACTTCTGTCCAGAGAGAGGGTAGAGAGCCCACTCCCTGCTGAAAGCCATGGGTGGACATATTGCACTTGGCCAGCCAGAAGATTAAGGCAGGTCACCTAATTTAACATTTCCCAATGGAAGGGAGGAAAAAGCAATTCAGAGGGTGGAAAGAGCCCAGGTAAAAATGCCAGCTGGAGAAAACAGGGTGGGTAGGAGAGGCTCCTAGCAGAGAAGAGCTGGGAGGAAGGCTTCCAGGGGCAGAGCAGGCTGCTGGCTGCATGAGCCACCGAGTGCTTCAAACACAGGGCACAGATTAAGTGGAATCATGGGGCAGGGTGGGAGGAGATGAAGGAAGCAGGCAGGAGAGAAGATTACAGGAGTGCAAGGAAAAACAAAGAGGAGGAGAGAGGAGAAGGAAAAAGTATGCAGGGCCTTGAAGGTCAAAAGAGTCAACTTCAAAAGGATTTCTTAAAAGACATAAAGCCAATGCCTTCATGGTCAATTATTTAGTTTTCACACAATTCTAAGTAATATGGGATGGGGGTGTTCCCTCCCAACGCTCAGTTTAGCACAAAGGGACAATGAGAGAAGTCTGGGACTCTTTGTTTTCCTAATGGACCTGGACGGGGCTGGAGTTGGCACTACCCCCTTGCAAAGGCTGCAGAGCAAAGGAGATGAGGCTTTTCTGGTTCATGGGAGCAGGAGGGTGGGAGTGAGCAGCACTTCTCCTTTGTGGAACAGAAAAATGTTAAAAAATTACTTGCTTGTCCTGAAACAAATGTTTTCCCTAAATTCTGGGCATCTGTTTAATTAAAAACACAGGAAATGTTGAGGAATACAAATTACATTGCCTGTGAAAGTCAAGACTTTTGCTTTGAAGATGCTGAAATGAAATGCTTCCATTCTTCACAATTCCTCTATTAATCTGACAAAACTGACCCACACGCATAGTAGGTTTTTTGTCACCAAAAACTTCACTTTGTACTAAAACATATTTGACTGAATTATCTCTCCCAACTGTACTTAAGGAAGCTAAAGCTAAGTACAAAGCTGAAAGAGCCAGCTCCTGTATCCTGGGGCGTTCGACCCATCAACACAGTTAAAATCACTGACAAGCTATGGCAAGCTAATGTCAGTAAAATGGTACCCAACAGGAGGTTTGAAGCCAGCATGGTGAGCTCTACAGTAAATTCCAGTCCATTAAATACCAGGCTTAAGTAAAATAGTACAGCAGGTCATGTTTTAAAGCAGACAGAATAGGTTAGGGAATCACTGAGGACCCATGAGGATGCTCTTGGAGGAGAACAGAAACTCTGCCGTACTCTTTTTCAGCTCCCTGCCCTAAACACCATCATTTTATTCCTCACTGTAGATGTTTCCTTCCACTCAACATAATTGTTTTTCCACATGCCTCTCCGGCAGCAGGTGGCAGCAGGGACTTGTGCCACCAAGACAAAGCCACAGTAATGTTACATCAAGCATCTGCAGGGCTACCACGGTGCCCACCCGAGGTGATGACCAGCCACATCGGAAGGAAACCAGAAACAAAGTGACTTGCTGAAGGCCATGTAACAGTTCAGTAGCAGAGCAAAGAGCAGAAACCATGTCCTCCGGTTTCTGCCCACCCAGATCCCAAGTGGTTAGTACTTTTCTCTGTTCAGCTTTGACCTTACGAGTTCCCTTAACCTTCTCCTGGCAGCTTCCTAATGGGCAAATAAACCTCTAGAGAGTATCTTAAATTCTTTTTTATCACAGACTGTATCAGTGTGATAATAAGATCAGCCTTCAGACTCCCCATCAAGTCATAGAAGGTGTGGTCATCAGTCATGCTTTTCCCAGCCTTAATTGCCAGACGGACACTTTAAATGGAAAGTCCATCTAATGAGCCCAATCATTAAAACATCCCTGGTTCCCATTTGAGATGGAAAAATATATTACTCTAACAAGGGGGGGTTGCATCTTTGCCCCCCTATTCAATCATGTGGCACAGGGAAAAGTGAGGCTTCTCTGCAAGTTTGCCTTGGATGTGTTTCACTTAAATACAGCTCCCTACTTCAGGTGAGAAAAAGTAATAAAAACCTTTACAGAAGGAGAGCTGGGTGGTTGGAGAAGATGGCGGTGACCTTGAGGTGGGCAAAGGGGTCACCATGGATGGGGGGGGTCACCATGGATGGGGAGGTCACCAATGACACCACAGATGCTCCTGAGGGCTGGTGGAGCCTGTCAGGTGGAGATGGTGGAAGAGCCATCACCACGGTAGCCATGCCAGGGTGGAGACTATGTGACATCTGGTGTGCTTATGAAAAAGGCCATACGGGATGCATGAAGTGAGCTCTTCAATGGGACATCTCTTTCCTAAACATTTTGCAAGAAAATGCTTTATTTGGGGTAAGAATTGGTTATACTGGCCACCATCAGGAGCCTGCACCACGTGGGAAAAGCAGTTGAGTAGTTACTATGATCCTTGTCTCACAGAGAGGTGGGACAGCACACAAATTCAAAAGCTCTTGCATGGAGCAAGTCCAACCAAAGTCCCTAAAACAGGACTGAGGCTAGAAGTCCTCTGCAAAGGGGTAACTCTGTCCTGCCCTGTCCAGTACCAACAGAAATACCTGACTTTCCCACCTCTCCATCTCCTACCGCTACTCATCACAGAAAGCTCCACCTAAGTAAGCTCTGTCTAGGAGTTGAGCCTAGGTAAGATCAGCCCAAGTCCCCAGTGGGGTGGTCTCCAACTGTGATGGATGTCTTTGGTTACATGCCAATGTGCCCATCACTCCTGTAGGGAGGAGATCATAGAACCATAGAATCATTAGGGTTTGAAAAGACCTCTAAGATCATCAAGTCCAACCGTCAACCCAACACCACCATGTCCCAAAGTGCCATGTCATAGGCACTTTGATGCCCCAATTGACCTGCTCCCACCACAAAGCATCAGCAGTGAGAGCCCCTCTGCAGGGAATCCCAGTGGGAAGCCCAGACAAGCCTGAGTTATGAGCTCCACATCCAACAGCAGCTTTGCCAGGTGCTTGGAGTGCTGGCTCAGAGCTATCCCTAATAAAAACAATGAAGCACAGAAGGGTGCGTTACTTTTGGGTAATAATACATCTGAAAACTGCATGGTGAGGCAAAGACAATGCCGCGCCCTAAGCCACCCGAAGGGTGTGGGCATTATACAATGATTTACCCACACCCAGAGCCTCTGATGACAATTAACATCTTGCCCCGCGTAAGAATCAGTAAATACTGCATCTCAAACCAGGAAATGTCGACATTTTCCGTGCGCATGAAAAAAACCCCAAAGATATGTCTTAACATGAATGTCAGTCTGGGCAGATCTGCACCATTGCAGTGCACGGTGATTATTTTCTGCTGTTCTTCTGGAAGAAGCCAGTGTAAAGGCAGTTATATTTTGAGTTATATTAAGCATTAATTTCTTAGTTTTCATAATTTCCCTCTTAAAAAAACCCCAAAACAAACAGAGATGATGGAAAAATCTAAATGTATAATTACATTTTTATAACTACAAAGTCATGCAAGATGCTTTATAGATAATAAAATGACAAGATCTCATTATGCCCAAGTTTATTTTCATAGCTGTAAATCTACTTCTGGTAAAGTTTATGTGAAAAGATTTTACTATTGAGTAATAATGGAAACAAAATAGCAGTTATTAAAGGGAAATGGGAGCAAGAACTCATCTGATGTTGCAGAACAACAGAGGAAATCAGTTTGTTATTAGGAGATAGTAGAAATAACTCTTTTTTTGCTGGTCTGAGATATCAGCAGCGAGACCAGTTGGTTATTAAGAGAACCCACTTTTTTTCCCCCTAAACCACAGTTGCCATCATACTCATGAAAACAGCAATTAAAGATGCAGTTCTGGGGCTGCACCTCCAGCTGCCAGCAGCATCTTAGAGGAAAAGCAAAAAAGCACCAAAATGAGAGTGTCTCTGGACCTATTCCTAATCATTTCTGAGGTCAGGAAATTCAAGTTGCTTTTCCAACATAAATTCACCTGTTCATTAAAAAAAAAACCCAGCAGATGAAGATTATGATAAATCTACCTTCTGGGTGATCCCAGGAAAAAGGCAGAGCTGATGCTCCCGGCTTTGTGTCTGCATGAAGGATGTAGCGTTGCCATGTACCTGCCTAAAAGAGGGAGGCTGAAAGCCTTCCCCAGAGACAGGCGGTGCTCCTGAGGAGGAATGCTTGCTGCAATATTAACGAGGGAGGAGATGGGACCGCCAGGGAGAAATGAAATATATCTTCCTGGCTGACACAGCAGGGACAGTTTGGATAGCTCAAGAACAAGGGGGTTATGCTGGACTTCGCTATTTGCCTTCAGGGCAGTCAGTTGGGGCAGATCAGATGTTTGTATGGATAAGAAAGTCCTGCTTGAATTTCTGAATCCTGATTGTAAGCAGGAGAAGGGATGGATTTTAATTCTCCAGATGTATATCCAAGTAACAAGAGCAAAGCATAGCCCTACCAGTATATGTACAGGCAAGGGAATAAAAATATCCACTGCTGTTGTTTGCTGATGATAGCTCAGAGCATCTTCAAATGAGATGAAGTTTCTACTGTGCAAGGTGCAGGATTTATTATTATTATTATCTTTTACTAATTGCAGTGACCATTTATACTGCACCAGTGTCTTATAGCTACAAGGGGGACGCTCATCCCCTTACAAGCACTGTATAAGCAAGATCAAAAAAGGAGCAATCCAAATGCTTGTGCTCCAAATAAACAGTTGGCGAAAAAAGAGATTACCTCATTTGCACAGATGAGGAACAGAGATACTCAGTGATGTGCTGAAGGCCATGGAGGAAGCCCATGATAGAGCCAAAATTTGGAGTTAGCTTTTCCAAATCCCAACTCACCACCTTATCTTGATGATCAGCTGGCTCCCGTCTAAGGTTCAAGTTTATCCTTAGACTAGAGCCAGCCTAAAGCTCGGAGAGGCTCCAGATCGGGGCCATCATGAGAGCTTCCCATGCCAGGTGGTTGCCATGTGCTGAACCTCGTGCCCCCATCTCATGGTTGGTGGCACCAGCCTGGCAGCTGGCTGGCTCAGCCCATTGCTGGCAGTGTTTTGGCAGCCAGCAAAGCCAGAGGATTTTAGTTTGCACTGGGACAGTGTAAATCACCCAAAGGAGCTGGGATGGCAGGGTTTGGGCTGGTGGTACCGCTGGGAGCTCAGCATTCTCACAGCTCACCTGGGATTTTCACTGAACAAAAGCAAAATTATTTGGGCACGAAGGAAAAGTGGGTTTCCAGGGAGGGCTGGAAGAGAACTTCCAAGGGGAAAACGGGAGTAGTCAGAGAAGCTGGGAATGACAGCTCGTTGCATCCAACATGCAGCCTGGCAGGGCATTTGGGGAAGGAGGGGGCAGGGAGGCTTTGCAGGCAACCAGCAATGCTCAAAATAAGGTACCATCAGCAGCAAAGTGGGGTTTTTCAAAACAAGCAGTTTTGGGGAAGAAACAAGAATGGCGCATGAACTAAAAATAAGCAGCAGCAAGTGAAAAAAGGATTAAAGGAGCCTGAAAGAAATAGCAAACAGCAAATTGCAGCAAAATGTTCAGCAAACAATAAAAGGCTTCTCACCATCTCCCTGCAAAAGGCAGGTGGCACTGGGAGAAAGCAACCCACGACAAATGATAGCTGCAAAAGGGGAGGTGGAGGGGGGAGAAAATTCAGACCTGGCAGATGTGTTAAGTGGTTATTTTCCCTCTGTCTTTGCAGAAGACAAAGGGGAGGTAAAGCTCCCCAAGACAGGGACTGTATTTCACTCAGTGGTCGAGAAGGCTTTCGAGTGTCTGCAGAGAGCAGCAAAAAAATGGTCCTAAAAAGATTAGCGCTCTTAAGGTAGGGCAAAATACTATATCCAGATGTTGTGGTTTAGCTGGCAGCTCAGCCCCACACAGTCGCTCGCTCACTCCCCCACCGGTAGACAGAGGAGAGAATCAGAAGGGTAATGCTCGTGGGTTGGGATAAGAGCAGTTTAATAATTAAAATTAAAAGAAACAACAATAGAAATGCAATGTAAAGGAGAACAACGAGAGGCGCAAAGCCCCGGGGAAGGGGGAACGAACCGCCGGAACAAACCACATGCGCCGCAGCCGCTCACCGCCCGCCGACCCGACGCCGCACCGCTTCCGAGCCGCAACCTGCCCCCCCCTCAATATACTGGTCATGGAGTCACATGGTATGGAATGAATATCCCATTGGCCAGTCGGGGTCAGCTGCCCCCACCATGGCCCTGCCCCTCCCAGCCCCCCCACCACCATGAGACAGAGCGCTGGAAGCTGGAAACGTAGCCAAACCCCACAGTGAGGAGAATTAACCCCTTCTCAGCCAAAACCAGCACGTTCTCCACCCCTTATTCCATACCATTTACACCATGCCCAGGTCCCATATGATGCAATACAACCGTACCAACCACCACCCCTCCCATCCTTTAACATAATACACAGATGACATTCCCTTAGTTCATGGACCTTCCCTGTAAAATGTCCATTAAAACGTCCATTGAGTTCACCCAGTCCATGACTCTGGTCTCCATCTGTTGTATCAGTCTTTCAGGGAGGGAGAGATGGTGTGTGGCACTGGGTTGCTGCATACCAAGTCAGTCATTGTTCCATCACTGCTGCACTGCTTGCTTCACAGTCTATCTTCCATGGGTTGGGAGGCTCGTACTCTGATATCATTGATACAACACAGAGGTGACACACAATGTTATATAGCAGTTCACATTGTGCCATTCAGTTCATTGACTGTTTTCACCCAAAATCAAATCCCCTTGAGGCACACATCGGATTTCTCCATCCTCCCGCATCACCCACCAAGTGCACCCAGGTCCTCGAGCAAAAGCAATCCCATGAATGGGTTTGCCTTTGCCGGAGGCAGGAAGAACCCAGACTGTTTTGCCCAGCATACTTTTTGTGTGCACTACAGGGACTCTATCCCCTTCCACAGTATGTAGGATTTCTGACTGGGCAGGGCCAGCTCGGTTGGCAGATCCCCTCGTGTTGACTAACCACATAGCTTTTGCTCAATGTGTATCCCAGTGCTTGAATGTTCCACCCCCCCATTGCTCTCAGTGTAGTTTTTAACAGTCCGTTGTACCGTTCAATTTTCCCAGAGGCTGGTGCATGATAGGGGATGTGATACACCCACTCAATGCCATGCTCTTTGGCCCAGGTGTCTATGAGGCTATTTAAGAAATGAGTCCCGTTGTCTGACTCAGTTCTCTCTGGGGTGCCATGTCGCCACAGGACTTGTTTCTCAAGACCCAGGACTGTGTTCCGGGCAGTGGCGTGGGGGACAGAATATGTTTCCAGCCAGCCAGTCGTTGTTTCTACCATTGTAAGCACATGGCGCTTGCCTTGGCGGGTCTGTGGGAGTGTGATATAGTCAATTTGCCAGGCCTCCCCATATTTATATTTCAGCCATCGTCCCCCATACCACAGAGGCTTTACCCACTTCGCTTGCTTGATTGCAGTGCATGTTTCACATTCGTGGATAACCTGTGCAATAATATCCATAGTCAAGTCCACCCCTCGATCACGAGCCCACCTGTATGTTGCATCTCTCCCTTGATGGCCTGAGGTGTCATGGGCCCACCGAGCTAGAAATAGTTCACCCTTATGTTGCCAGTCCCGATCCACCTCAGCCACTTCAGTCTTGGCAGCCTGATCTACCTGCTGGTTGTTTCGATGTTTTTCAGTGGCCCGACTCTTGGGGATGTGAGCATCCACATGACATACCTTTACAACCAGGTTCTCTACCCGGGCAGCAATATCTTGCCACAATGTGACAGCCCAGATGGGTTTGCCTCTGCGCTGCCAGTTGCTTTGCTTCCACTGCTGCAGCCAGCCCCACAGGGCATTTGCCACCATCCAGGAGTCAGTATAGAGATAGAGCACCGGCCACTTTTCCCATTCAGCAATGTCTAAGGCCAGCTGGATGGCCTTTACCTCTGCAAACTGGCTCGATTCACCTTCTCCAGTTTCTGCTACTTGTCGTGTAGGACTCCATATAGCAGCCTTCCATCTCCGGTGCTTTCCCACAAGGCGACAGGACCCATTGGTGAACAGGGCATATTGCTTTTCATCTTCTGACAGTTTCTTATACAGCGGGGCTTCTTCAGCACGTGTCACCTCCTCCTCTGGTGATAATCCAAAATCTTTGCCTTCTGGCCAGTCCATAATCACTTCCAAGATTCCTGGGCGACTGGGGTTTCCTACTTGAGCCCGCTGGGTGATCAGTGCAACCCATTTACTCCACGTAACATCAGTTGCATGGTGTGTAGAGGGGATATTTCCTTTGAACAGCCAGCCCAGCACTGGCAGTCGGGGTGCCAGGAGCAACTGTGCCTCAGTACCTACCACTTCTGAAGCAGCTCGGACCCCTTCATATGCTGCCAATAGCTCTTTTTCAGTTGGAGTATAGCGGGCTTCAGACCCTCTATATCCCCAACTCCAAAACCCTAGGGGTCAACCCCGGGTCTCCCCATGTGCTTTCTGCCAGAGGCTCCAGGTAGGGAGGCCCACCATGGCCCTGCCCCCCCCCCCGCCAAGTGGCAGAGCGCAGGAAGCTGGAAAGGTAGCCGACCCCCACAGTGAGGAGAATTAATGCATATAAGAAATGCAGGTTTATGAAGGTCTTCAGGACCATCTGAATCTCATTTCAAATTTGGGATTCGGTCTGAAATCTCCCCAGCAATGTTCACTTCCTCCTCCCCTCCCAATTCATGCTAGGCAAAGCCTAGCTACAGTAACGATTTTAACCATCAATGTTGTTAATACTCTCAAGAGTGATGGAAAGAATTATCAGCCCATAGTATTTCCAAGCTTCCCTGTTTTTCTTTACGTCTTCTTTGCCCAGCTTTTAATGCTTCCCATTTCAATGGCAATTAATACCAGCCTTTCTGAAGATCACAGAATCACAGGTTGGAAGGGACCTCAGGGATCATGTAGTCCAACTTTTCTAGGAAGAGCACAGTCTAGACAAGATGGCCCAGCACCCTGGCCAGACGACTCTTAAAAGCGTCCAATGTGGCCGAGTCAACCACTTCCCTGGGGAGATTATTCCAATGGTTGACTGTCCTCACTGTGAAAAATTTCCCTCTGGTGTCCAATTGGGATCTCCCCAAGAGCAACTTGTGTCCGTTCCCCCTTGTCCTCTCCATGGGACTCCTTGTAAAAAGGGAGTCTCCATCTTCTTTGTAGCTACTCCTTAAGTACTGGTACATTGTAATGAGATCCCCTCTGAGCCTCCTTTTCTCAAGGCTGAACAAACCCAGCTCTCCCAGCCTATCCTCATATGGCAGCTTCCCAGTCCTTTGATCATCTTGGTGGCCCTTCTCTGGACCCCTTTCAGCCTGGCCACATCCTTTTTGTATAGTGGGGACCAGAACTGTACACAATACTCCAGGCGTGGCCTGACAAGCGCTGAGTAGAGTGGGATGATGACTTCTTTCTCTCTGCTGGCGATGTCTTTTTTGATGCAACCCAGCATCCTGTTGGCCTTCTTGGCCACAGCAGCACACTGTTCACTCATGTTGAGCTTCCTGCCCACCAGGACCCCCAGGTCCCTTTCCACAGAGCTGCTCTACAGCCAGGTGGATCCCAGTCTGTGCTGCTCCCAGATTATGTTTTCCCAGGTGCATGATCTTACACTTGTCCTTGTTGAACTTCATAAGGTTCTTGCTGGCCCACTCTTCCAGCCTATCCAGATCTCCCTGCAGAGAAGCTCTCCCTTCTGGAGTGTCTACTTCCCCACTCAACTTGGTGTCACCTGCAAACTTCATCAGGCTACACTTGATGCCGTTATCCAGATCACTTATAAAGATATTGAATAATATTGGGCCCAATATCGATCCCTGGGGGACTCCACTAGTGACAGGTTGCCACTTGGAAAAGAAGCCATTTACCACCACTCTTTGGGTGCAGCCTGTCAGCCAATTCCCCACCCACTGCACAGACCACTTGTCTAGGCCATAACGCATTAATTTCTCCAGGAGGAGGCCATGGGGGACTGTGTCAAAGGCCTTGGAGAAGTCCAGGTAGACAATGTCCACTGCTTGCCCCATGTCAGCCAGGCAAGTCACTTTGTCATAGAAGGCCACCAGGTTTGTCAAGCATGATCTGCCCTTAGTGAAGCCATGTTGGCTTTTCCCAATCACGTGCTTCATTTGACTTGTGATGGCCCCCAGGAGGATTCATTCCATAACTCTCCCAGGGATTGAAGTAAGGCTGATGGGCCTGTAGTTACCCGGAGCCTCCCTTGAGCCTTTCTTGTAGATAGGGGTAACATTTGCCTTCCTCCAGTCCTCTGGGACATCCCCCGTTCTCCACGACTTCTCGGAGATTATGGAGAGTGGCCTTGCAATGACATCAGCCAGCTCTCTCAACACCCTCAGGTAGATGGCATCAGGGCCCATTGATTTGTGGGGGTCAAGCTCCTGTAGTAGTTCATGTACTAACTCTTCCTTCACTGATGGTGGGTTGGTGTTTGAATCAACCGGCAATTTCGTTCCCAAAGCCTGGGACCTGGAAGTGTTGGTAAAGACAGAGGTGAAGAAAGATGAATCCTACAGGCTTTCAACCAAGTCTTTGCAGCCAAATCAGCACAGATGTGCTAGAGAGTGATGCAGATGGTCTCTCCTTCCCCTGAATCTCAAGACTCTGCTTCTGCTCGATGCTGCCGTGTTTTGCAGGCTGGGGATGTCAGGAGCACGTCCCTCCCCATATGGCAAGTGAGAAGTCATCCCAGGACGATTAAAGCAGAGAGAGACCTGGGTTGCCTCCTGCATTTTTCAGCCCTTCTCCATCAATTTGTGCAAGCCTGGTGCTGTTAAGTAACTACATAAGAGATGAAAAATGTCAGGGAAAATCAATAACACATAAATGCCAAAGTGTGTTGCCAAGGCCACCTCCAGGATGGATCTGTATCCAGGCATGCTCCCCTCCAGACGGCTGCCTGCTCCTGTCCTGGAGAGATGTCACTGGGAGTGAAATGGAGCTGCTGGGCAAGATAATGTTTCAGAGCAATGCATCGGAGAACCTTGCAGGTGAGAGCCAGCAGCCTGACAAAAAGGGGTCTCAGACCCAGTGTGAAATGCTACAGATGAATTCTTGGGATTCAGGGAGGCAGCATCTTGTGCCCAGAGGCTGCAGAGACCCCAAGGGAACTACGCTGCACCCCACCAGCTCCATCCTCACATCTTTATTTCAACAGCAGCTTGGCCACATCTGCCTCTATTTTTCTCAACAAACCCCTAAGGGGTCGATGGCTCTGTAGCAGTAAGAGATAACATATTGGTCACTTAATACATGATAAGAATGTAAAATAAAAGGTATGCAGTGTGGCTGGATGCAGCCACGACCGTGATGTGAGCTACACAGTCTCGTAGCATGGAGAGCCGGCTGTACCATTAGTGCCAGCAGACTGCTGGAAGGGGTCCTCTCCCCACTTTGTCCTTTCCATGGGTTAGGAGGTGAGGCATCACCCCTGGAGCGGTGATAGTGGAGCTAGAGTCCGCCAGTGATGATAGTGGAGCATCCAGCCCTGAAGCACAAGGACACTAGGAGGTGCCCAGGATACTGGGAGGTGTTGGTGAGGAGCGTGGTCCTTGGGGTGGCTGCTTCCAACCTTGCTGTGATGGACAAGTCATGACACCCCCCCCCGCCTCACTGTCCTTGCCTGGAAAACAGCTGCAACATCCCCAGCAAAGCACTTTGCAAACCACTAACCCCCCTCTTCTCTCCTGTGCCTGCTGCAGAGGGCAGCTGGAAGGGCTCAGGAGACACAGCACACGGCAGAGCACACAGGGATGCTGCAGGGACTCCAAATGAGATACACCAAGATAGTCTAACACCTCTGCAAAACCTGCCATGTCTGCTAGGATCAGAACTGGCCACAGAGGTTGAAGATGCACGAGAAATATTAGTAATAGCTGTGTACCTGTATTTGCGTTATTAGTATTCTCTAGTGGGAGATTATAATGTGACTGGGAAAAGAGGGGGAAAATACTCTCCTTGTTTAGCACAAAAATATAGGTAAAAATTATTAGGCAATAATTGATTCATCCGATACTTTATTAACTGGAGTTTGGGTGTGTAAGTGACAGGCTCTGCAGTGAGCCTTTCATGTGACATGTTATTAAAGGCTCTTTTTCTGGCTCCAAAAGGCAGTGGCTGGCAGATCAAAGGTCAGATATTTCAAGGAGTAAATTGGTTTAATGTGGCTGCAGATAGCCTCACAAAAACCTAACAAATATGCAGTGAATTGTAAGGAGAGAAAATTGTGGACAAGAGAGAATTACTTTGAAACTAGGATAAGAGCAGCACGGGCTCAAATTAATCAGCATACAGGCTCTTTCTCTCTGTCTCAGGGTGTAGTATTCAGAGCAGGAGCCCTGCTGCTGGTGGGATGTGCTGGGGGCGGGGGGAGCACTGGTACCCAATGCCAAAACCTGCCAGGGAAGGATGCTCAGCCCTGAGCCACAGCCAGGATGGTGGTGTGAACCACTGTAGGGGAATAGACAGGGATCGGCGACCGGAAGATTACGGGATGTGATGGAAAGATAGACTCCTCCCTATAGGAGTGGCAGGAACAGGAAGCGCAAGAGCTATATAAGCGTGTGACGCAGCTAAATAAACGGACATTTTGTATCCATCATATTGATGTCTCTGCATCACTGTCCCCAGGGTGGGTAGAGCCCTGTGTCCCGGAGATATGCGGCCCAAGATAAGTTCTCCTGTAGAAGCGTACAGCTACAAACCACCACGGCTTTCCAGGTGCGCTGGGAAGCCACCCATCACCCATAGCAAAGGACATTCATGAGCACCATGGGATTTTGTGGTGCCTGGTGGAGAGATTATCCCTCCATGGCTGAAACCCTCAGGGAGCCCTTGGTGTGAGCAAGTGGGCTCATGCCAGCACTGGGACATGAGCAGAGAGTGATGCTCAGCCCAAACCCCAGCATTCAGTGGTAGAAAATGAACACAGAGGAGTTTTACTGTAAGAACTGATGCTTTTAGCTCATCTTGTTGTTTTTCACTTGATCTCCTGACTTTTTCAGAAGCATACCTCGCTTATTTTTAAACTCCAGGCAGCAATGCCTGGATACTTCAGGGGTTTTGTTTGCATTTCTTGAAATGCATTAACTCAAATGACCTCCAAATGGTTGCAAAGCATGATTTCTTTGCTAAAAAGTCACAGCTTCACTCCTTTTAATTAAAGGTGAGAAAACACCTACTCCAGGGACTTCCCGCACAAAAACAAAGCACGATATTCCCAGTATGGCTGAAAACCAGAGTGGAGGAAACAAAGCTTTAAAACAAAATGCCTGGTCCCCTTTGGAGAAGCAGATAAGGGCACAACCTCTTTGTATTCCCGTTGCAGGTCACTTTCTCCAGCTGAGTCACTGTGCTTCAGCATGATTTATCATGGCGACACCAGATAGCCCTGCAAGGATCAGGCTGCCTGCAATTTAGCAAAGCCAGGCCTTGCCTCCTCACCCACACGGGGGCTTTCTGCGTGCATGAAAATGTTGGGACCCAAAGGCTAAGTTGCGCCATCAGCCATATTGTCCCATAGGCTGGACCACCACGGGTGGATGAGATCCCTCTGCCCACCATGTCCCCATTGGTGGCTTGTCACCGGCTGTGTCCCTCTGCCCAGGATGGAGCTGCACCCAGGGCAGCTTTGCCACCTCCCTGGTGAAGAAACCTCATTAGAAGCCTTGAGGATGGGGCAGAGGGGGACAGCCAGTGCCACCCATGTCCTGCTGCCCATGGGACACTTCAAGGAGAACCCACACTTCAAAGAGAACCACACACTTTATGGACCACCCGCAAGGAGAACCGATGGGGCATGGACCTCCACACCTGCAACCCACGCAGGCCCTGAGTTATTTGTGCGTATATCGCTACACCATAAATCAGGAGCCCTGATGGTGTAATTTGTATCTGGGGAACCTGGAGCAATTACAAAATCAGCCCAAACACTATTTGTTTCACAAGATTTTGCCCTTAGTTAGCACTGTTGTTATGCTTTAATTACACTGTAATTAATTGTAACAAAACTGTTTGTAAAGTGCGTGTGCATGGTGGAAAGGCTGGAATATTGCAACCTGCCTGCTCCTCTGCAGCCATGAGCATAAAATCTCTGATCCTCTTTCAATATAACACTTGGCATTCATTTTTCCACCCTGTATCCACAGCATCGCCAAGTCATCTCAAAAAAAGTCCAAGACCCATGGAAGGTGACTACTGACTTATTTTACATCCAGGAAAATTAAGGTGTAGAGGAGCTAATCTCTAATTCCTCTCTGCATAGGACTAAGAGGGCAGAAGTTGCCAGAAGTGAATCAAGCTTGGGCCTGGATGTAAATCACAACCTTTTTCTCTGCCCTAGGATGCTCAGATGTTCTTATGTTCCCTTGCAGCTCTCAAAGCCACCTACCACCTTGAAGGGGCTGGGACCTGTCCATGGAGAAGAATGTCTCATCCCTAAAGACAGAGGCAGCAAAACCTGCTCACAGCACAAGGACCTGATGATAAAGGAAAGCAAATCTGACCCATTTCTTTTGCAAATTTTCCCCTTTTAGTATTTCCAGCATCTAGCCATGGCATGGAGGTATTAATTCTGGCTGAGGCGAATCTTCAGAGTCCCCTTTCAGCTGGCATTCAGTCTCTCGGTGCAGGCTATAAAAGCAGCCGTAATGCAATCACTGAGCAGCCACTAGGAAACAAGAAGTCGCCAAATGCTTCTGAGGCTGCCTTGAGTTTCATCCTCTGACCAGTTATTCCTGTGCAAGAAAGGCAGCTGCACCAGAAGTCTGCATCCCTGCAAGGTTAGGGAGAAGTTCTGGAAAGGACACAACAGTCAGGAGATGGGGATTAGCCAATGTGATTCTTCTCCTCTCACACACCACCAGCAAGCAACCAGGGCAATGACTTGCCGGCAGGATAGGAGGGGAAATTTCCCATTTTGAAATTGCTCTCCATTGATAATAAAAATGTATTTTTTTTTCCAGATAAATATGTTGCAGAAAAAAATATGCTGGCTTGCTTTTCCTTCCTCTTTGCTGTTTTCTTTTTTCAGCCTCTCTCCTCTCCCCTCCCCTCCCCTCCTCTCATGTCCTCCAGGGAGGACATCAAACCTTCTCACCTCCATTTTGCTGGTGGCAGATGGAGCAATTTGCCCCAAAACACAGGAGTAGCATGACAGAGAACATGATAGATCACCAGCTGATCACCCAGTGATGCACCCAGATCCCATGTATTCCTGGAGGTACCACCAGGCTTTGGATCACTTCCCAGCAGCCCACAGCCACAGCCACATTGGGGAGAAGGGCCCAAGTTTTACATCAAGGCAGCAGTCCCAGCACAGGGGAGCTGTGAAGCCACCTCTCTGGCTGCCTGCCTGGCACCATGGTGCGACACAGCATAAGAAAACCCCATGGCAGAGGTGAGGATGCACCTGCTTTGAGGAGCTCATGAGTTCATGGAAGACAGGAGCTGGCCAGGGATGGGGCAGGCAGTGGTGGGGGTCCAAAGGCAGCAGCAAAACAATTGGGATTATCTCAGTAGCAGTATCTCTGGAAAATCCAGCAGATCTAAGAGACCTCCCAGACACATGCCTAGAGAGCCTGGGGTTTGGCAGAGGATCTGCTCCATCAGTTTCAACTCACCTTGGCAAAAGATGCCCAGATACCATGGTGACAGGCTTGGCAGGGATAAACACCGAACATGGGTGTGGGTTGTTTGCATAGTTAGGAAGCTGGCTGGTCTCCATCGCTCCACCCTGCCTCCTCCCAGCGGTGCCAGGATGCCAATCCAAAGTGGTCTCCTACCTCCTCCTGGGCTGGCTCATCTGCGGGCAACACAGGCACTTCCCAAACTGGTTCCCTGCTAGGCAGGGCAGGGTGGGGGACGGCAATGCCATCGGGCGCATGGCTCCGCTCAGGCTTTCAGTAAGGAGTAAAAAAGCTCTGACTAATATAAAGAGGCCTCCAAATCATTCTTGGCAGAAGCATCCCATCCTTGGAGCCTCTCCCTCTATTCATCGCTAAAGCTCTCAGCCAAAATAAACCGTGCAGCTACCTCGCTGATCCAGCATACAGCATGGTGTAGCTGGGTGTCGGCTGCCCCTTCTGCACCATTATACATGAATATAATACTCATATATATATACACACTTTATACATTATATAAATTTATATACTATATGAACATTTATTTTATCTATATATAATATTTATACATAAATATATAAATTATATGTGGGGCTGCATGGGTGGCCCCATGCTGATGGGACCTGGCATGATGCTGCCTTCCCATCCCCATCCTGCCAGGAGGGCAGGGGCACGGGCAGGGGTAGGGATGAGCCCTCCCATCACTGCCCCGTTTGCTAGGATCACCCACACAACACGTTTTGATGTGGTCTGAGATCCTTCACCTTTTCTAATTAGTTCCAAATTTATAAAACCATTCCACCAGCAACACTTAATGGGGATATGACTAGGACTATGAACTGGGGAGGGAAGACTTCAGTGTTTTGAAACTATTTTAATAGCTTGCTATTTAATTAAGAGCAATAGCTCTGAAATTATGTCAGTTAAATTTGCCACTTATTTATTAATTAGAGGAGGAATTTCAAAGGAGGCTAAGGGAGTTAGGTGCCGGATAGCCCTGGGCTCGCTGGAAAATCCCAGGTTTGTACAGCTAATGCTTGACCGCTTGCTCAGTGCTCAAACATGCCAGGTCTGACTGCTCATTGCTTGGCACCTGAAGTAAACTGCATCAAGGACAAGTGTAAAATGGGTGTTAAATGCTGCCTGCTCCAGAGCACGGGTTTGAAATGTCCTTTTTGCGGTGGTGGAAGTGATGGAAGGCATTGAGAAGACTGGAGAAAGATGGCAAAGCATCTCATCTGCCTTTCCAGGAGTTATTTGCTGGGCTGTCCTGGGGCGTATACACAAGGATACACATTGAGAAGCCCACAAAAGGCTTGCTCTTCATTGTGGGGTGTTGGAGATGTTGAAGGCAGCAAGGGCTGGCCGCGCCCACGGCATCCACTCCCTGTGACAGGGATTCAGATAGACCCAGCTGTCTTTGCTGCTCCCAACCTCCCAGCCCTCCCAGGAGGAGAAACCTCCATCCGATCCCACTTCCACCAAGCAGAAAGGAGGGGAAAATCCCACTCGGTCTCATTCCCCCAAACATTGTACCTTAGTGAACTGGAAGGTAGATGCCACATCCCCTTTTCGAGGGCAGAACAAGCTGCAGGTCCCCGCACAACCGCGCCAAGTGTTTCCATCTACCCGACACACTCTGGAAAGCAACACCAGGATGGCCAAGCACCGGTTACTCCTCTGCTGAGCACACTCCTCCCCTCCTGTTTTCATTCAGCCTAACTTTAAACAAAACCATGGCTGTTGTTTTTATTGGCAGCACAGCTCTGGGAATTACCTATGCAGGATCAGGGGAGCTGGAGAGGGGGTTTGTGCTGCTGAAATAGCATTTAAACTCAGGAAGGAGCTGTTAAAAATATTAAAGCTTAACTGGGTATAACATATTGTCCTGCTGCATCCTGTTTGCTAGTAAAGAAGCAAAAAGTGCCTGAGATAGACTGAGTTTTAAACCCAAACTCCAGGTAGGGGGTCTCCAGATAAAGCACCTCTGGTTTACCCATGTGATCCCTGCTTCTGGCATGGGCAGTGCAGAGCAGGTCGGCTTGAGCTGGGCTTAACCCTGCACCAAGCAGCAGCCTCATCCCAACCACGCTTCCCAGACTGTCTTTAATCGCAATTTCTCTGCCAGCATTAAATCTGCTGAGACGTTTTAACTATTTAAGAGGAGAGAGGTTTTTTTTTTCAAGTTTTCTGCAAAGAACAACTGAAACAAAAATTACTTTAAAACAAATATTAATAAATAAGTATTAAAATAGAATAGAATAGAATAAATATTCTATATTATATATTTCTATATATTCCTATAGAGAGAGAATATATATTCTATTCTATTCTAAATATCATCTAATATTCTATCTATTCTAATAATCATCTACCTCATCAGAGCCTTTCTGCCTACCCAGCAGGAGATGTTAGCAGATGTGTTTTTGCACTATTTCCTATCATAAACAAGCAAGCAACTAACTAGGCCGGACTTACAAAAAAACCCCACAAACTGAGAGGTTGTATCATACAGGTGTTGATACACAGCCAAAATCCCCGGTCTTGGTAAAGATTCAAGATACCAAGCAAGGAAATCGGAAAAAGAATCACAAGTTCAAGTTCAAACAGCAATTAAAAACACATGTAAATGGCGATAGATTAGTACAGAGGATTGCTACAACGTGCTGATGATTTCTAACAAAACACGATTAGCTTCCAAGCATGAAATTCAAGCACCTTCCCCTCCCCTCAATAAACCGCAAAAGCCCTAAAAGTGGGGGGAAATTTTTTTTTTACATATTTTGGAAGCCAAAAAACCAGCATCTGACCCACCTTCCTGCTCCGGGTGCCGACCCTCGTCCTCCCCTCACCTGCCTTGGCTGCATGGGGAATCCGGCAGTGTCACTCCCCAGGTGTCTTCAGCCAAGCAGAGATTGTCATTGATTTGTGTGTGGAGAGTTAAGCCTTTCTAGGCGCAGTTAGTAGAATTCACTCCCATCACTCCCTCTAAACCAAAAGTATTTGGCACAGAGCCCTCCTCATCCACCTGTACTATTAAGGTCTAAACAACATGGGGGACACGGACTGATTTTACCAGGATCTTTTCATGTTTCCTTTTTAAACAAGCACACAAAGTTCTTTGGAAAGAAAAACTTGGGATTTTGTTGTGGGTTTTTTTTTATCTAATTTTTCTTAAAGCAGATTTATTGCATCCTTTTTGTTTTCTACTCAGTGGGCCAAGCCTTTCCCTGGTGTAACCGGTGACCCCTGACCATGTGCTGATTTGCCCCTGCAGAGGTGACTCCATGGGTGACTTTCCTACTGATCTGCTCCACTTCCCCTGCAAACCGTGCACCCGTTTGGCTGAGACAAGGTGAATCTGGGGGGGATGAAAACCTCTTTTGGAAAAGAACTGGATATAATTTCACTAAAAAAAGCACGTTTTGTGCACGAATGACCCAAGAGAGCAAGAAAATGGAGGCAAGACCTCTTCAAAGGGGGGTTTGCTTACCCAAGGCCCCAGTTGCTGTGTTGTCCAGGTGACAAGACCTCAAATTGGGTGCCCAATCCAAGGAACAAGTGACTTTGAAAACCTCTCTGAAGTGTCCAGCACGGTGCTTCAAAGTCCCCCTGGCACCCAGATTTGGAAGCCACCTCAGCTGCACCCATGTGGCCAACAACCCCATCCCACACCCACCTCCTGCAGTCCCCATTCATGAGGATGCTCCTGGCGGAGGAGTCACCCCACTGGAGCCCAGCTCAGCAGAGCGTGCCACCTCCACCACTGTGAGCAGCCTAACCTTGCTAAGCCCGGCTTGCTGGCATGCATGCAACCCCAAAGGGTTGGTCATTGTGTTGAGTGATAAATAACAGGTCCCTCCTCTTCTCCTCATTGGGTGCCCTAGGGATCAGCTCGTTCTTGAGATTCTACCCCAAATTAAGCAGCCACATCTCCGAGCAGTAGGTTTAACGCTGCAGTTAAAAAAATACTAGCTCCTTTCTGGCACAGGTATTATGGCAATGTGGAAACACAGATTTTTTTGTTAATGCAATAAATCTGATGAGAGCAGCTGGACACTGGGTTCCACGTTACATGCCTTTCTGCTGGTTTTCCTTTTAAGAAGCACATTAAAAAAAACCCAAATCACAACCAAAATTGTTTATACAAGGGAAATCTTTCTGAAGCACAAGGCAAAATCAAGCGTAAGAGCCTGGGGCAACCTGACACTCCCAGACACGGCTTGTAAGAGCTCCGTGCTTAGAGCACTATTACTTTTGAAACTTTTATTACACGCTTTCTTCATCTGTAGGAAAAGAAAATATACTGCTTCCATCCCCACACCCAAACCACTATCTGCAGTTCCTCTGACTACTGGGTTTCTAAGGAGTGTCTGGGTAAATCAGTAAATGAAGTTGGTGCAAACAATATGTCTGGCCCCAGCTAAGGTTAAAGCAAAACTTCGGCAGCATCCAGTGACTGCCAAGCTGGTGCAGAGAGGAACACCAATTGCCACCCACTGCTTTTCCAGGTACTCCCACAGCTTGCATCCCCCATGGGATTGGAGCACCCATCTAACCACACACCCACAGCCTGGCCAAGCTTCCCAAGCACAAAACCAAGCGACTCTTCATTTCCTACAAAAATTACTTATTTTTCCCATCAAAATGGCTTGCCTCCATCAATCCACCACAGCCAATGTGTTGAAGAAACAATTACATCCATCCCATGCTCCTGAAGCACATTGGTCATGGTGCTGTTTCCCAAGGTGGTTTTATGGAAGTATCCCCAGCACCACTGAGGTGCTGGAGCGTGTCCAAAGAAGAGCAATGGAGCTGGTGAAGGGTTTAGAGCACAAGTCTGATGAGGAGCAGCTGAGGGAGCTGGGGTTGTTTAGTCTGGAGAAGAGGAGGCTGAGGGGAGACCTTATTGCTCTCTGCAACTACCTGAAAGGAGGTTGTAGTGAGGTGGGGGGTCAGTCTCTTCTCCCTATTAACAAGCGATAGGATGAGAGGAAACGGCCTCAAGTTGTGCCAGGGGAGGTTTAGATTGGATATTAGGAAAAATTTCTTCACCCAAAGGCTTGTCAAGCACTGGAACAGGCTGCCCAGGGAAGTGGTTGAGTTACCATCCCAGAAGGTATTTAAAAGACATGTAGATGTGGTGCTTTAGGGACGTGGTTTAGTGGCGGACTTGGCAATGTTAGGTTTATGGGTGGACTCGATGATCTTATGGGTCTTTTCCAACCTAAATGATTATATGATTAAAAATGCCCCCACATTCCTGGAAGACAAACACAACATTTTCATACAGAAGAATTCTTGGGGGGGACACGACACGACAGGGGGACGGGACAGTGACAACTGAAACATCTCTGTGATGACTTTGAGTCCAAAACCACTGCAGACCAATAGGTCCCTACTGAACCCTGGAAATTATTTCCCATTTTCCATGTGAAATTGGTTCCCAGATTTTGATCACCGTTAACAGAGGGATGAACTGGTGTCCTAGACTATAAAGGAAGAGAGACTAAACTACCTCTAACAAGGGTCTAAAATCAGAATAGCAGGAGAAAGAAGAGAACAAAGAGTTGTACCAGATGCCAGCTTGGTTCTCAAGCACAACAGGAAACACCTAGTGAAAAAAAAAGATAGAAAAGGTTGCAATGATTATTTATCCCAGGTCAGGAAAGCTCTAATTACAAGTATATTGAATAGAAAGCTTTCTAGAAGAAAGAACACTTGAAGTATGCCTGTCTAATCAGAAAAATAAATTATCATCAAACAAAGATTTTCATGGGCAAAATAAATTTTGTCATAGCTTTGCTTTCTACGGGTTTTTTTTTGTTTGGTTGGTTTTATGAATTTCTGCAAATTTTCCTTTTGAACCTGAGATTTTCAGGTCAATTTTAAACTTTTGCTAGTTGGAGCCCAATAATCAACCTCAGTTAATCCAGCTCTCTGAGAGCCAGAGGAAGATGTGCTACAAGATTTGCTGCACCAGTCACATTTTTCAAAGGAAAATAATTTTCTTCCTCAAACATCCCTATTTCATTGCCAAAACCTGTTGATAAAAAATATTATTTTTTTTACAGGTTAATTTTGGTAAGAACCAAAACTCAACAACATAGTTCTCCCCAAATCTCACAAGAATCTGCTTGCAAAAGGAAAACTTGGAAAAGTCCGGTGAGTCCCACACAGCCACACATGTTTCTGTTTGCCATGGTACGTATCCCCATTAACTTCAACACTGCTTTCCAGGCAGTAAAGTTAAGCCTTGCTTAAGTGCTTCCAAATGCTGGCCTTATTTTAAAGGTGATAGAGTAAATGGAAGGAAGAGATGTGAGCCCACAACCTTGATGCACACCCTCATCGCTGAGGTACCACTACGTCAGGAGGAAGGAGGATGGGGAAAGGACCTATCTGGTTTAAGGTCTCTGTGCTCATGACCTTGATAAGAGCTGCTGGTTTTTCATCTTTAAAAGGTAATTTTGGACACTGGGAAAGGGTGAATGGGTGACTGGTGAAAGGGATTTCCGTGCTAGTAGCCCCATGCTTTGCAGACAAGGAGCAGCTTCCAGCGAGAGACTGAATTACGAGTTGCCCCGTGGCATGGACTGGGCAGATTTGAAGGTCCAGGCTCTGTGTACATGCAAAGCTGCTGTCACAATATTCCTAGCTTTAAAAAAAAAGCTCTAAAGCAAATCAATGAAAACCAATGTCAATTAAGTGCTTTGCTAAAACAATCTAGCTAGAGTCTCAGTGATTCCATATTTCAAACCTTAATGGTCATAATCCAGATCGATCCTAAGGGATCTCCAGTGCTTTGCTGAACGTGGATGGTGGAACTCAATGAGGCTCCAGTGTCTTCAGTGGAAATAAGGTTGTTTATGCTACCCAGAGATTTCCTTGAGAAATGAATACACAATTTGATTCCTATGGAACAGGGCTGGATGTAGCCAAGATGATATTGTATAGGTGTACAGGGTGTTAATGTATATGATAGTATTTTAGAATCATAGAATCACAGCAGAGTTGTGTTGGAAGGGACCTTTCAAGGTCACCTAGTCCAACCCCCCTACCATGAGCAGGGACATCTTCAACCAGATCAGGTTACTCAGAGCCCCGTCCAGCCTGACCTTGAATGTTTCCAGGGATGGGGCATCTACCACCTCTCTGGGCAACCTGTTCCAGTGCTTCACCACCTTCAGCATAAAAAATTCCTTCCTTATATCTACTCTGAATTCACCATCTTTTAGTTTAAAACCATTATCCTTTGTCCTATTGCTACAGGCCCTACTAAAATGTTTGCCCCACCTTTCTTCTAAGCCCCCTTTAAGTACTGAAAGGCTGCAATAAGGTTTCCTTCTCCTCTCCAGGCTGAACAACCCCAACTCTCTCAGCCTTTCCTTATAACAGAGGTGTTTCATCCCTCAGATCATTTCTGATCCCTCCTATGGACCCACTCCAACAGGTCCATGTCTGTCCTGTGCTGAGGATCCCAGAGCTGGACACAGCACCACAGGGGAATCTCACCAGAGCAGAGTAGAGGAGCAGAATTCCCTCCCTCACCATGCTGGCCACGCTGCTTTGGATGCAGCCCAGGATATGGTTGGCTTTCTGGGCTGCGAGTGCACATTGTTGGCTCATGTCCAGCTTTTCACCCACCAGTACCCCCAAGTCCTTCTCCACAGGGCTGCTCTCAATCCCTTCATCCCCCAGCCTGTATTGATACCAGGGGTTGCCCCGACCCAGGTGCAGGACCCTGCACTTGGCCTTGTTGAACTTCATGAGATTCACATGGCCCCACTTCTCGAGCGTGTCCAGGTCCCTCTGGATGACATCCCATCCCTCAGGCGTGTCAACTGCACCACTCAACTTGGTGTCATCTGCAAACTTGCTGAGGGTGCACTCGATCCCACTGTCTGTGTCATTGATGAAGATATTAAACAGCACTGGTCCCAGTACAACCCCGGAGGAACACCACTTGTCTCTGATCGCTATCTGGATATTGACTCGTTGACCCACTACCCTCTGGACGCCACCATCCAACCAATTCCTCATCCACTGAACAGTCCACCCATCAAATCCATATCTGGGAGAGAGAAGGATGCTGTGGGGGACCATGTCAAAGGCCTTACAGAAGTCCAGATAGATGACATCGTAGCTCTTCCCTTGTCCACTGATGCGGCGAGCGAGGAAAGCAAGCAGCCAACTCAATGTGAGTGATAGAGCAAGCTTCAACTTTATTTTTAAGTCACTGCGCTTTTATATGCTCTTGTAAACAAGCTTCAATAACTGCTTAATTAATGTCACAGGTTATGATTCTTCCTTAGCAAGCAGTCTAGTTCTGCATTTCATACCAAAGTTCCTTGTTCTTGTTTATCGTTTGCTCTCAAAGTCGAAATGTCTTTTGCCTTTCTTCCTCCTCTTTAGTGACTTGCAGATTCTCTGTAATTTTCCATCAGCGGGTCTGACGCCGGGTCTGTAGTCAAGCTAATTCCATCGCATACCCATAATCCTCCAGCCCGCTTTCTATCTCAAACAACTTATCATGAAACACACATACTGATTCAGTCCTATAGTTTCCCACATATCCCCCTTTTTCTTTTGTTCCTTGAGAAAGGAACACGGCATTCATACGTCTTTCCATCATTCGTTGCATACATTGCGATATACAAGGAACACACATTAATATAATGATAAACATTACAAATATCATTAATCCCATCTGCAAAATACTCTTGATCCAATTGCCAATGCCCCATCCATTAAACAAGCTGTTAAACCAATGCCATGGATCATCCTCCCTAAGTTCTGAGACCCTCCTTTTTAAGCTCTCAATACTTGCATGTATTGATTCCGAGTGATCTGATAGATTCATGCAACACATCCCTTCAAATTCAGCACACCCATGTCCTTGGGCTAAAAGCAAAAAATCTATGGCTGCGCGATTTTGCAGCGTAGCGTGTCTTACCGAGGCTACATCTAGTAATAAACCAGATAATGCCTTTGATGTGGCATTTGTTTGCTTAGCTAGCCAACACCCTAGCTTGTTTAATGTCGTGAGGCTTTGAGCAACACCAACTCCAGGAGCCAAGAAGGAAACAGCTACGATTTTTGTAGGATTCCAAAATTCAGCTGTAGGGTCACAGTTATCCTCAAACTTATGAGTGCTCCTTTTGCTTCTCATCTTTCTATAATGTTGATAAATCATTGAAGTGTTAGGGGTAAGAAACGTTAGGCGACCTATAGAGCAAGGCCCTCCCTTTATATGTGACGGGATGCCAGGCCAAGCCCGATCGCCACAAATTAAAAACAAACCTGTAGGTAGCGCAATAGGCATATTGTTAGAGCGTGATATATTAACAGAGGTATAGTTACACCAAGCAGTAGCATTTTTATATATACTTAGGGTGGCATTCACAGACCAAGAAAGGGACTGGTTTTGTCCCGTATAATTGAAGTATAAACAAGCATCCATTGACAAAGAACCCAATAGCTCAAGCTCTTGTGGCTCAAGATTAGTTTGAGGGCGATGGACTGCCCATCTGTCCCAATTATTCACACAATTCTGGGGAGTATCACAAAGGCTTCCTAAGTATGGTGTATTTTGTGGTATCACTAGCGTCCAATTATCAACTGGCACTCCAACCAAACAGGTGGAGAAGGGATTTCCTGGTGATGACAATGATAGGCAGATGGAATCTTGGCCTGTTAGATTTGCCAGGGTAACCCATACATTCTGTTTTGGCTGGGGCGGTATATATATGCCCTCGGTGATTCTTATCACGATACTTACGATGACTAATGGGAGTACTCTCGTGTACATTTTTTCTTTGTCTTTTCCCAGTGCTTCGGGGCTACTTCCCATATTTCAGGTACCTGGTTCTTTACAGCACACTCCTGGCGCAGCACTAGCAAAGGAGCACTATTGATTTGTCTGACCCAGTCAAGGGTGTGCAATTCATATCGTCTAGAACCCTCTACTTCGTGGCCTGTGATGATTAAAACCTTATGTGTCTGTAAGTGGTGATAGTAACAACTGTCACACCACCTCCTAGCCCGATGGGTTTTTACCCACCTGCGCTGTTGACAGCTATGACACTCTCTTAGTACCCAGGGTCGGCACTTATTGCATTGGGGACATTCTATCCGTATCCTGTCTACCTCTACCGGTGTAGTCATACGCCTTCACCGTCTACTTCGCAGATTTCGTTCTTCTGTTCACTAGACATAGCCTTTACCCACCTACTGGGTATCCACCTTGGACCTGTGAGGGTAAGCACACACATGTAACCTCGACCAAAATATTTGACTTCTACGGGCCCTTGCCATAGACCAGTGGAAGGGTCTCGATACTTCACCATTACTGCCTGTCCTGACTCTTTCCCATCGTCATTTCCATGCACCCACGCAGGAGGGTTATCGTGTTCTGCAAATATACATAAGTGATTTAATACAAACAAAACCTTTGCAAGCCGTTCTTGTACATCTTTTACGTCTTGAAATTTGTTTAGATATTGTTTTAGAGTCTGGTGCGCCCTCTCAATTATTGCTTGCCCTGTGGGTGAATGTGGAATGCCTGTGAGATGGCATACCCCCCATGTCTGTAAAAATTTCCTAACCTTCTGACTACAGTATGCTGGCCCTTTGTGTGTCTTAATCTGTGTTGGAGTTCCCATTACAGCAAAACAGACTGTTAAATGACGTATAACATGGACAGCCCTTTCCCCTGACTGTGCTGTTGCCCATAAAAACTTGCTATAGGTATCGATAGTGACATGAACATATTTTAGTTTCCCAAATTCTGGCACATGTGTAACGTCCATTTGCCATATTTCCCTGGCCTGAAGGCCTCTGGGATTAGCTCCTAGCCCTAGGCCTGGTCCGTGATGGCTGCAAGTAGGGCAGGCTTGTATGATTCCCCTGGCTTCTTCCATGGTGACTTGAAATTGTTTCCTTAAACCTCTTGCATTCTGGTGAAAGGTTTGGTGAGATTCTCGTGCTTTAGCGAATTCGCTCACTGGCGCCGTAATGGCGACGAGCTTGTCAGCGCGATCATTTCCCTCTCCCAAGCCTTCCGTCCACTGATGGCTTCGTATGTGAATAATACAATATGGCAATGTTCGTTGTTTAATGGTGGATTGAAGCTGTCTTAGGAGTTCAAACAACTGTAGGTTTTGTACTTCCTTTATACGTGCATCTTCAATATGGTTAACAATTCCAGCCACATAAAGAGAGTCAGTTACCACGTTCAACGCTTTCGTCATCCAGCGAGAAAATGTCCATACTACAGCGGCTAGCTCCAACATCTGTAAAGAATCACATGGCTCGGCATGTATTAACTGATATTTCCATTGACCATCTTCATGCCATGTCGCTGCTGCTCTCCTGGAACGTTTACCAGCATCCGTATAGACAGTCACTGCTTCTATTATGGGTACTGCTTTGCGTTTTGGCCTTTCCATCCAGCTGTTATTGCTGATCCATTTAAGAACAGGAGATTTTATTGACTCTAGTTTGATTTCTACTGCTTCTGTTAATAAGCTTGATTGTAGCGCTGGGGAATTCCTCAGCCACCACTCCAGATCCTCTCGCTTTACTGGCAGGTAGATAGTATGTGGTTCTGCTCCTATTATTTGAAGGATACGAGACCGACCTTTTTTAATTATCTCCGCCAAATCTTCCATCTTTTCTTGAATCGGTGTCTTCGGCTGTAAGCTTGTAAATATCCATTCCAACACCCTTATCTTCTCCCCCTTTTTCTTTTTGCACTGAGTAAATGCACCCAAAATGTGAGTAGGACCATAGAGTACGGTGAGATCGATGGGGAGATCGGGGTCCAGCCGGTCTACTGCTCTCTGGACGATCTCGGAGCTAAGACGTTGTATCATAGTGTTTTGTTCAGCAGTCGGTCGGACCGTCGTGGCAGGGTCAGTGCCCTTCAACAGTGGGCGAATAACTTCCAAGTCATCATTAGTGATTCCAGCTACTGGCCGTAGCCATTGCAGGTCTCCTAACAGCCGTTGAGCATCATTAAGGGTTTTGATTGCTGTGTGCAATGTAAGTTTCTGTGGACTTACTTGAGAGTCGCTGATGTGCCAGCCGAGGTATTTCCATACTGGTGAACGTTGAACCTTTTCTGTTGCTATTACTAGGCCGTGTAGCTGGAGCTGTTGCTGTAAATATAATTCTTGCTGTGCCGAGAAAGGTTGTTCTTGTGCAAACAAAATGTCATCCATGTAATGGTAAATTACAGTGTCCGGCCATTGCTGCCTCACGTCTTTCAATGCAGCATCTACGAAGAGTTGACACAGAGTAGGGCTATTCTGCATGCCTTGTGGCAATACTGTCCATTCGAAACATAAGTCAGGACCCTCTCTGTTGATTGCTGGTAAAGTAAATGCAAATCGCTGGGTATCCTGAGGATGCAGCTTTATAGTAAAAAAGCAGTCCTTTAAGTCAATAATTAGTAAATGCCAACCAGTTGGCAGCATGGCTGGATTTGGAAGGCCAGGCTGTAAAGCCCCCATCAGTTGCATTTGCTGATTTACTGCCCGTAAATCATGTAACAGTCTGTATTTCCCTGACTTTTTCTTGATAACAAAAATAGGGGTGTTCCAGGGGCTTGTCGACGGTCGGAGGTGCCCTTGATCTAATTGTTCTTTTATTAATATGTGGGCTTGTTGTAGACTTTCCCATTTGAGCGGCCACTGCCCGACCCATACTGGCTCTTCCGTGAGCCATGTCAGTGGGATTGGGAAAGTCCATGCGGCAGTGACCCTCTTTGGTTACTGTTAAGAGTTTTTAGCTGGACCCAATGGGGCGAGAGCGGCACAAACTTGTTGCTGAACCTGTACCATTCCCTGCCCAACTTCTCTCAATGCTTCAACTAACATAGCTTGAGGGCCGGTAGGTATTGACGCAGCAATGGGCCCTTCATAAAAATTTTCCAATCAAGAGGATTATGGTGTGCTAATAAATTTTGATTGTTAGCAGGGTCCGGTTGATAGATGACAGGGAAAGCCTGAGCTAGCAAGTCGGCGGTCTCTAGGTCCTCATTCTGTAATGCCTCTAACGCGATTTTCCGCCAGTCAACCTGGCCGCGCGCAGCAGGCACAGAACGGTGACTAGACAGCGTGCTCGGCTTATTTTCCTCCACCGGAGAGACTATATCACATAAATTTTCAATATCTTCACCTCTCTTTCCCAAGCTTGTTCCTCCTCCGCTAGTTCCTACAGATGTAGATTTATCAGGGGCGGGGGGGGGGCTTTCGAGGTACGACAACTGGGGTCCCCGAGAAGGGAGGAGAGAGATTGTCTAAGCCAATTCCAATCTTTCCAGCATTGGGGTCACAGTTGTCTAGCCGATCAGAGGCGGCTGTTGCTAATCTTTTTTCAGTTTTATATTTTTTCATACAGTTAATCACTTCCCGCCAAGGTTTCATTAGCTTTTTCGCTGTCTTATCATCATCTATCACCAAGTCCCACAAACAATCACCATAGGCTCTCCACTCCTCTACCTCAAAAATCGACTCCGGTTCTTTAAAAAACCCTTTCGCTTTACCCACTGCAACTAATCCTGACAAGTCTTTTAACTGACTTACTCCCCGCTTTTCTAAAAAGCACTTTAATAATTCAGAAGCTACCTCGACCTCCATCGCCCGATGTGAGGAAAATCAGTGTCTTTGTACAGCTCTCGCTCCCGGGTTAGCTTCAATTGCGGAAAGCGGATCCCCTCTTGAATTCCAAGGTTGAATCCAGGCCGGAGGGTCGGGACGTATCAAAAATGATGCATAAATCGACTCCTTTTTGCCCCCTGGCTGCCGTCTGCCAGTGCATCTCCATCTCTCGCTGCCGTATCAGAAATAGTCCTTTTCAGGTCCCTGTTCGGGCGCCATTTGCGGCGAGCGAGGAAAGCAAGCAGCCAACTCAATGTGAGTGATAGAGCAAGCTTCAACTTTATTTTTAAGTCACTGCGCTTTTATATGCTCTTGTAAACAAGCTTCAATAACTGCTTAGTTAATGTCACGGGTTACGATTCTTCCTTAGCAAGCAGTCTAGTTCTGCATTTCATACCAAAGTTCCTTGTTCTTGTTTATCGTTTGCTCTCTAAGTCGAAATGTCTTTCGCCTTTCTTCCTCTTTAGTGACTTGCAGATTCTCTCTAATTTTCCATCAGCGGGTCTGACGCCGGGTCTGTAGTCAAGCTAATTCCATCGCATACCCATAATCCTCCAGCCCGCTTTCTATCTCAAACAACTTATCATGAAACACACATACTGATTCAATCCTATAGTTTCCCACACACTGATGCAGTCACTCCATCACAGAAGGCCACTAGGTTGATCAGGCTGGACTTGCCCTTGGTGAAGCCATGGTGGCTGCCTCGGATCACCTCCCTGTCCTCCCTGGGCCTTAGCATAGCTTCTAGGAGGAGCTGTTCCATGATCTTCCCCTGCACAGAGGTGATGCTGACAGGATGGTAGTTCCCAGGATCCTCCTCTCTACCCTTTTTAAAGATGGGCACAATGTTTCCCTTCTTCCAGTCCCCAGGGACTTCACCTGACTGCCATGACTTTTCAAATATCATGGAGAGTGGCTTAGCAACTGCATCAGCCAATTCCCTCAGGACTCTGGGATGCATCTCATCAAGTCCCATAGACTTGTGTATGTTCAGGCTCTACAGGTGGTCACGAACCTGATCTTTTCTTACATTGTGAAAGACTTTGCTCCCCCAGTCCCTGCCTTGAGGTCCATCAACTGGAGAGGTGTGGGAAGAGAGGTTGCCAGTGAAGACTGAGGCAAAGAAGCTGTTGAAGAATATGATTTTGCTACATCGTATAGCTTCACTGGGAAGCTCTCAAAGGAAGAGCTGTACCCTGACCTCCCTGTTCCCCCAGTATATCTGCTCCAGCAGGGACTGGTACCAGCTCTGGAAATGCAGCTACCTCTGGGTGAAGCTGGCCCCACAGTTCCCACTCCTTCTTGCTCCCCTGCATCTTCATGGTGCCACAAGAGAATAAGAATAAATGCACGTTAGCAAGAATGTGTCAAAACTTCTACACAAACTTTGAATTAAACCTGTATTTTGCTTGGAAAACCTTTCCCCATGAAGCCAGGCAGAGCTGCTGCCTGTGCAATTCTTTCTTGGTGGGAGAAAGATCATCTTTAAGGGCAACAGATTAGCATGTGGAAGGCTTGGTGTCACGGCATCGGAGAGGTGCTGTAAGTCTAAATGCATTAAAGCCTCCTCCATCTCCCAAAACAAAGCCACATTTTGGCAGATTCATCATCTGCTCACCGGCCTGCCCAGCCTCACAGCGAAGCGTTGCAGCAGGATGGAGGGAGAAAGGAAAACACAAAATTCAGCCATTCTTCCCGCAGAAAAATTGACATTGTAGGTCATTCTTTTCCTTAGCAAAAGCTAAGCTTTTATTTCCTCTGCTTTCACACCATGCTTGGGAGGGAGGACCCGAGCTACACACAATATTGAACACAACTGATCAATCCCCCTTTAGTGGGTACAAGAGTATTTTCCTTCACAGCTTGCATCTTTGCTTCCCAAGCTTCCCCATCCCTTGCTGTCCCAAATTTTACAGGAGAACATTTTTCCTCCTTTGCCTACTCCTCCTAATATTCACTCTATTATTCAAGATTTTAACATCCATGCTAACTCTATGCATGGATTGCAGACCATACTTCATAGGAAATTTAGGCTACAAAACAAAGGTTCATTTCATACCGGTATTTTCAAGAAACAGGGACTGTTATGATCATGTATTATGCCCTGCAGCTTCATACAAAATAAAATACTTCACCCAGTAATTTCTGAAGCAAGGCCCTCGTTCCTGCCTGCCTTCCAACATTTAGAAGCAGAGGCAATCTTGGCTGAAAGTTTTCAAATCAAGGGCAAGTGTTTCTAGCATTTTATTAGTCTCAGTATTAAAAATAATTGCATATTTTTCTTTTTTTTAGCCTGAACGTGCCTAGCTCTAGTTTCTGAGCATCTCATCACACCAAGTCCTCAGAACAGGACAGACATGGACCTGTTGGAGCGGGTCCAGAGGAGTGATCAAAAATGATCAGAGGGATGGAACACCTCTCCTATGAGGACAGGCTGAGAGAGTTGGGGTTGTTCAACCTGGAGAAGAGAAGGCTCTGGGGAGACCTTATTGCAGCCTTTCAGTACTTAAAGGGGGCTTAGAAGAAAGGTGGGGACAGACTTTTTAGTAGGACCTGCAGCAATAGGACAAGGGGTAATGGTTTTAAACTAAAAGAGGGTAGATTCAGACTAGATAGAAAGAAGAAACTGTTTATGCTGAGGATGGTGAAACCCTGTCCCAGGTTGCCCAGAGAGGCGGTAGATGCCCCATCCCTGGAAACATTCAAGGTCAGGTTGGCTCTGGTTGAAGAGGTCCCTGCTCATGGCAGGGGGGCTGGACTAGATGGCCTCTAAAGGTCCCTTGCAACCCAAACCATTCTGTGACTCTATGATAAGCCTTTTTCTGCTAGACTAAAGAAAACAGTTTGGCTCTCTTCCTGAAGTGGGAACTTGAGACTTATGATCCCATGAGCAAACATGAGAGCTGTGAGCATCTCCCTTCCATAGCATCTCACTGGTGACTACACACCTCTGCTGGCAATGGATGTGGCTGCAGAGAGCTGGACCACGGGTGAAGATTTCTCAGGAGAAAAGCCATGGATAGGTGGGTTGAGGCTTGTACTGATTAAAAGCTGTATCCTGTGGTCTCTCTGCACTGCTGTGTCCACTCAGCTCCAAGTTTCCTCTCTCCCCATGTTGGGGAAAGCCTGAGGGAGAAATGTGAGCCGCAAGCAATGCCCAGGAGGAGATGGCACAGCCCTATCTATCTTCACCTAAGGAGGAGAGATGAAGATGCCATCTGCCCACCTCCTCCCAGCCTGAATGGGCTGGAACCTGCCATGAGGACAACATGGGGCAATGAAACACGCCTGCTATCCATGCCTACCCTCTGTACCCCCAGACTTCACCACCAGACCCCGTTTTTCTCCACTCAACAAAGAAAAAACCAAAATACAGCAGATCCAGGAAAAAAATGCCACCAAACCCAAAACATGATCCTCCTATCTCCTAGCTTGAGCCCACCATGGATTGTAACTGGATTGCCCTTTCAAGACCATTACATTGGACTTATAGTGGGAGAAAAGGTATTTATATAATGACCTCTTTAGTACAGAATAAATGAAAACAGATACATGTGATCCTGCAACACATTCACTGAGGGGAGTGGTATGAACAGGGACAACACAAGAAGAAATTCATACCAGCCAAAAATACTAACAGCCCAAAATCATGTTGCCATGCTGTGGATGGGCTGTCCCATCACTTGGGCATTCTTGGGCACTGTCCCACAGCATGTGCAGTAATTGCAGGTCAGAGCCCCTTCATCACCTCCCACATTGCTGACTCAGCAGCAATGAAGGGGATAAGAGCATCACAGCAGAAAAACTCAATTTCTGTGCATGGGAAACTCATGTTGTCCTTGTCTCTCAGAGCTGCTCAAATGTGCGAACGAAACAGCAAATGGAAGGGAATCAGTGAACATGGGTTGTACATGGAAATAAGGCTGCCCTTTCTATAGGGCACCTGCCACCCCTATCTCACCCATACTGCTAACACCAGTCCCAGGGCTCTGCTACCTGCAGGAGAACCCCTCGAAGAGCTCTGCCCCAGCAGCAAGTGCATTTGCTCTCCCTGCCCCAAGCCCTGGGATTTATTATTTAAGAAACCCTGAGCAGGAGGGAGCTGGGGAAAAGGGAGGAAAGGAAAAGGGCAAAGATAAGATGGGAAAAAAGAAATAGCAGCCACCTTCTAGGTTGGGGAGAGAGCAAGCAGTCACAAACTGCTAAGGAGAGATGAGAATTTGTCCATCCAGGGCTGACTAACATAAAATGATCATGGCAACATGGAGGCGGGGGGTTAACAGATATGTTAAGATGTAGAATGTCATGACTTAAAAAAAATCTGAACCCTTTGCGGGCAAATCTCATCTTCTGTGGAAGGGCTGGGGGGGTCCAATGGTTTTGGAGCTCTTAGAGCTGGCCCAACTGCTCAGCAACCCAAATGGATGGGCAACAGCACAGCAAATGAATAACTCCTCCTTAATAAATGCAAAGCGATGCAGGGCAGGGAGAGGAATTTCTGCTCCTCAGGCACCTTCCAGGGTCCTAAATTGTGTCAAACCAAGGAAAGGACCTCCCAGCAATGGAGACAGCACAGCGGAGACCTCTGCTCTGTGTACAGCTGCAACTGCAAAGCTAACAAGATGTTCAGCTGCATATGGAAAGGGACAGCGAATAATCCTGGAAATATTATAATGCCTTTGTATAAATCAGTAGTGCAGCCTCAGATGGGGAGAAAAGTAATGACACAAAAAAGGCAGAAGTATTCAATCAATATTTCTACTCCACATTTGGAAAGAAGCAGGATGAGATGCTTGTATCACATGAGGAGGATGAAGTAATTTCCAGTCCATTAGTAACCAAGGAGGTTGTTAAAGAGCATCTACCGGTGATAGACAATTTTAAATCAACAGGCCTGGATAACTCGCTCCCAATAGCCCTCCAACAGCTGGCTGAGAAGTTCTCTGGCCCGCTGATATTAATTTTTAATAAATCTTGGAATACTGGGGAAGATCCAGACGGCTGGAAGCATGCAAATGCTGCACTGATCTGCAAAAGGGGCAAGTGCAACGGCCTGATGAACAGGTTGGCTTGTCTGCCATCAATCACGGGTAAAATAATAGGAACCCTCCTGAGAGTCAACCAGAAGAGAAATTAAAGGACGGGAAAACAGTTAATGCTCATCAGAGAGGTTCTGCGGCAAACGCATCACATCAAAGCAAGCTGATTTTGTTCTTTGAGGAGATTACAAGTTTGGTTAATAAAGATAATTGCCTAGAGATAATATACATAGGCTTTTGTACAGTGTTTGATTTACTATGACATGACGTGCTGATTAAAAAATGAGCACTGTATTGTAAGGATAAAGTACATGTGCAGGGGATTCAGAGCTGATCTCAACAAATAACTGTCAGAGGGGAATCAGACTGTTTCCAGGGGGATTTCACAAGGCTCAATCCCAGCCCCAATATTCAACATTTTCTTATCTGGAAGCAAATATAAGATCGCTGCTGATAAATTGACCTGAACAGGCTTGAGAGCTGGGCCAGGGGAACCTGATGAAATTCAACAAGAGCAAGTGCAAGGTCATGCCCCTGGGGAGAAACAACCCCATGCACCAGTACAGATTGGGGGCTGAACTACCGGTAAGTGGCTCTGTTGAGAAGGACCTGGGAGTGCTGGTGGACAGCAAGCTGACCATGAGCCATCACTGTGCCCTTGTGGCCAAGAAGGCCAACAGTATCCTGGGCTGTATAAAAAGGAGTGTGGCCAGCAGGTCGAGAGAGGTTATCCTCCTCTATTCTGAGACCACATTTGGAGTACTGTGTCCAGTTTTGGGCCCCCCCAGTTTAAGAAGGATGGGGAACTGCTTGAGCAAGTCCAGCAGAGAGCTACCAAGATGATCAGGGGACTGGAGCATCTCCCTTATGATGAAAGGCTGAGACACCTGCGTTTGTTCAGCCTGGAGAAGAAAAGACTGAGGGGGGATTTCATCAATACCTACAAATATCTAAAGGGTGGGTGTCAGGATGATGGGACTAGACTCTTTTCACTAGTGCCCAATGACGGGCCAAGGGGCAATGGGCACAAATTGAAACACAGGAAGTTCCAGCTAAATGTGAGGAAAAATCTTCTTTCCTGTGAGGGTGACAGAGCAGCGGCACAGGCTGCCCAGAGAGGTTGTGGAGTCTCCTTCCCTGGAGACATTCAAATCCCGCCTGGACGCGGTCCTGTGCCCCCTGCTCAAGCGGGGGGGTTGGACGAGATGTTCTCCAGAGGTCCCTTCCAACCCCCACCATTCTGGGATTCTGTGAAATCAGCTGTGCGCTACACAAATAGGCGAGGCCAAGCCATCTGAGCAGAATGGAGATGATGGCAGCCAAGCATCTGGCTGGGGTCATCACTCCACCTCAGAGGATGAGAAGAGGACAGTCAGTGATAAAACAGAGGTGGGATGCTCAGAATAGATGCAGAAACTGGGAGGTGACACCATGGCAGGTGGTGGTGGGGATCATGTCCCTGCAGAGAGATGGGTATGCCTGGCCTGGCAGGACAGCAGAGGGTTGGATGCTATGCACACCCTACCACCTCCAAGGAAGAATCATTGGAATGGGTATCAGGAGGTAAAGCAGAACCTGGGATGAGAGGGGTTGGGATCAGTGACTCCATACTGCAGGATTTTGCAGCATCTGGGGCTGGCCATTGCCTAGGAGAGGACACATGACCCAGACCAACCTTTTCTGTGCTTCTCACAGGGCTTAATTCTGACGCTGACCTTTGTGACCCCAAGGAAATAAAAGTTTGATCCAGCTTTTTTGTAACAGAAATACTTCCATCTGGCCTTTCCTAGCTCTGAGCCCTGGATGGCCCTTGGGAAAACACCACACATAATGCATGGGTGAACACCTCAGTGACACCTTGAAGGCAAGCGCAGAGGTGCCAGGCACAGAAGTGAGCATCCCTGTGGGCAGCCCTGCAGACTTGGACATCTAGGTCTTCTTTGCTGCTCCAAAACCAGAAACCTAGCAGCTGAAAGAAAAGGTTTTTAGAAACCTTTAGCAAGAGAAAATTGAAATGCTTAAACAACCCTACATGAAGCAGCTTCTCTCATCCCAGTAACACTTATGCTCTCCCTAGAATCCTATAAGCACCACCACATCTCCCTCAACAGGTACCACCTTTTATCTGAGGCACCATCCAGCTCCCCATGAAGTCATGCACTACCACATCTTCAATTTTATTATGTTTTATTCCTACTCTCCCATCTTTCTTAGAAAAAGATAAATTATTCAGCAAAGGCAGTGCTGCCCTAAGGACCAGGTGGCTGATGTGGTACCAAGGAGGAAGGCTGAGTGATGGGCAGCTAGTGCAAAGGTGCCTGCACAAGGAGGGTGAAGGCGGAGGGCGGGGGGCACATGGTATGTGGGAAGAGCTGCTCATCTTGGGCATGGCCAGTCAATGTCCATCCTTTGCTTGGGTGAACCCTGGGCTCAGCAAATTTATGGGAGACCACTTTTCTCCAGGTTCAGAGTAGAAGAGGGCCCTGCAGGAGAGAGGAGGGTGCATGCCTATTGGCTGATGTGTGCGCTTCACTCTCAAGTCTCAAGGGTAGGTCCATGTCTTTGGTCTGCAGGGCACTGCAGGGGCAAGGAACAGGTCCCTTAGTGATTTGGACACACCAAGCCAGGTGCTCCCCAAAGATCTGAATTTGACCGCTCCAGCAGGACCTGACTTTTTCAATAGGTTGAAATTGTAATTGCATATTTTCCCCCTCATATTAAAAAAAAAAAAGAGGAGGAGCAGTAGGACAGACTCATTTATCATATGCAGCCAAACCCCAGGCTGGACTCAATGAAATGAAAATGAGTCTGTGACACTTTGTATAATGGCATTCCAGTTTGTTTTCCTAAATAATTTGTATTTTAATGAGTCCTTTTTGGTCCAGCACTAGTTTGTAGACCCCATACTTTCTCAAGTCCTTCTGTGCTTTAATTTGATTTAGAAAAAAGTTCCTGGTGTCATGTTTTTTTTATTAAAAAAAAAAAGAAAAGTAGGCTCACTCCTGGCTTAGATAGGAGCAGGTAATGAATCTCTGTGCACAGGAGATGGCTCTTACCTCCATGGCCTTGCCATTCCCAAACCTACTTAGTTAAACTCCCCCATCATGAGATAATGGGAACAGAGAAAGTCAGCAAAGAAACAACAATCAGGAGCTTTACAGAAGCAAGGGAGCACCATGATTTCCACCTGATCTTCTCCTGCTGGAGCAGGTCTTTAGGTCAAGATACTGTAAATAAAAAGAATTTGCTTTGGGGAGAATAATCATGAAAGATGCACTCTACATTGAAAAGCTATTTTGCAGCGCTTGGACTTGCTAAGGACTCGCCGTGGAAGTGATGGCAGCTCAGCCCTTGCACCCACCACATTGGTGGTGGGGTGGCTTGGCCATGTTAGCTAGGAGTTACACCCCACACCCAAACATCAGCTGCTCCAAGCTAAGGTGATGGTCCTGGCCATGGTAGGTCCCTGGGAGGGGCAGCAGGGCTCCGATCTCATAGCAAACCTAAGTGTGCCCCCAAACAGCCACAACCACAGCTAGGTGTGAGAGCATTTCCATGCCATTTCAACACAAAGTCTGAGCCGTACAAACACTAAGCCACACCTACACAACCTACTCCTGGAGGCTGCTCAAGCTAGAAGGTTTTTGGGTATAGTGAAAACCCGCTAGAAAGCTCAGCGGAGGAGTGGGAAACAAAAGCTGGGGGAGCATCTTCCCTCACCTGCCTCCAAACCCCATCAGGTGGTGATAACAGTGCATATTCCTCTATCCCTCCACCACCCCAAAGACAGCACGTGCTCCTGCTCCTGGTAGGGACAGCGTGGTGGCCTGCCAGGTGGCACCTCACTGTGACACCCTCTCACTCCAGCTCCTGGAGGTGTTGTCCTGCTTGAAGGATGGAGCAGTGATGGCTAAAATGGTCAGGAGGAGGGAAGGAGAGATGTAGGGAGGCCCTGAATGTCCACTCCCTCATGTTAGCCTAACGAGCCTCATTAATGGGGAGGACTTTGTCCTGCAGCTGGATGGGATGCAGGGGAGGAGAGATGAGGACTCCTTGATCCCCTCTGGGAAAGGAGGCATTTGGGAAGAGCCCCAGGAGGATGATGGGCTCCGGGGAGTCTTGCAGCCTAAATCAGGTCAGGGTGATACTGATGATCTGGAGATATCTGGGATAAGGTGACGCAGCTGGTCCACCTCTGCTGTGCTATCTAATCCCTTCAGACACTCTCTCCCTCCCCAGCACTCCCAGGTAGGAGAAAAGAGGCACCAAATGACTAAGTGAGAGGTCAGAAAAGCAGCACCTGCTCCACCCTCCAGTCCACCTTTCATTTCACCAGGAGACATTATAGAGAAGGGGAATTTATTAGCAGGGCTATCCAAAAGGAAGGCTGGCTTAAAAAAACCTGTAAAACCTCAGCAAACCTTGTTAACATCAGCCTAACCAGGCTCATCCGCAACTCTCGCCTTCAGACCAGGGGAACAAATGTCACAGGTTTATACACCAATATATTTCTACCCATTTAACAAATTAATGTTTCCTTCCCATCCTCCTTCCCTGGCATAGCAGCTGCTGCAGTTCAGAGTTAGTGTTACTCTTAGTTCCCAAAGCCTTGGAGATATGATTGACCTTCATTATTGCCCTGTTTTAATTTCCAGTCTCCCTTTGCTTACTCTCCTCTATGGAGCCCTGCCAGACTTTCTCCCTCCCTTGAAACCATCCTTGCTGCTATTTTACTTGGGTTTTAATCACCTTCTACTTTGATTACTTAACTTCGCTCTTCTACAGCCTTCCTCGGTGCTGTGCCATCTCACCAGCCTTTTTGGGAATACCAAATGGACCAACCGGCTTACCATTAAGAAATATCTGCTCTTTTCTTGGTTTCTTCCCTACCCTGGGAAGAGCTTCAAAGCCACTCTCCCCACTGGCAGGACTCCTGGGAGCAAAGTGTTGTGGACAGCAATGACCTGAAGAGCCCAAGCAACCTGGCGTTATGGTTTTAGGTCAAATCCAGGGTCCACCAATTGCCCAGAATAGCTCAACACCGGCAGGCTGATGCACCAAACTTTAGCTATGCCTCCAGGAAGGTGCTCTCTCAACCCCAACCAGCTCAAGGTTGTCTTAAACACTGAATAAGGAGGTCTAACCCCCCTTCCAAATCTCATGGCTTCCTGCTAATTTATAGCTCCTGTTTTCTTGGCCGTTCCCAAACAACATATAAGCCTTTTTGAGTCTTAAGTTCCCACCTTTGGCAGCATCTTGCGGCAGCGAGTTTCACAAAACCAACCTGATGGGAGAGCATTTTCTCATGGACACAGCTGTTTCCTTAAACAGACCTTGTGTTATAAGACAGGGAGATCAGAAACATCCAATGTACTTTCTCTGGCCACTCAGTAGGTTAAAGATGCTACTGTCCCCTTCTCTCTGCCTCTGTTTGGCTCTATGCCTCCTCCCCAGCTTTTTCCAGCTTCTCTCTCTTTCTCTCTCTCTCTGTGATATTTTTCCTCTGGTTTGTAATTGTTCTCATTGCCCTTCGCTCACAGATGGTCCTCAGAGAGCTCACTATTGATGCGGTGCCAGCTCTCCTCAATACCAGCTGCTAAACTGCATTAGGAGACCAGCTACCACTCAGCAGAGACTGCTCCTCCTCTCCATCTGCCCTTTCACACCTGGGCCATCGCTGGAAGAGGGTTTGCTCACCAGAGCTACCACAGCTGGGCAACCTCTTGGTCCCATCACAGCAGTTGGGTCACCCTCCAGACCCAAAATTTCCCAGGTCTATGTGGATCTCCCCACCCACCCAAACCCACAGAAGCCACAGGCTGGAGGGGTCCCCACATAGCACTGGGGATGTGAAGCAGGAGCATTGCCACCCAGCAAGGTGCCAGCCCCATGGCCAAAGCCAAGGCATCATGGAATGAAGCTGCGTCAGGGGAAGTTCAGATTGGACATTAGGAAAAGGTTCTTCACTGAGAGGGCGGTCAGGCACTGGAACAGGCTCCCCAGGGAAGCTGTCATGGCACCAAGCCATGTTCCAGAGCTCAAGGAGTGTCTGCATGACACTTTTAGTCATATGGTTTAGTTTTAGGTGACCCTGCAAGGAGCAGAGAGTTGACTTGATGATCCTCATGGGTCCCTTCCAACTCAAGATATTCTATGATTCTGTGATCAGTGCCCAGCACACCAGCCCGCTGAGACCCAACTAAACCCATCCATCATTGCTCAACAGCAAAAAAAACCCCCTAGTTCGCAAGTGCTGCGAGCCCAGTGCCTTTCACTAACGTGCGATTTGGCTTCAGACCAATACAAAGAAAGTGGTTTGACTTTCAGTTTCTGCTATCTCCAAATCTATCAGAGGGATACGCTACCTTACACTAACATAATGGATTAAAGCAGAAGATAAAATGCCATTCCATTATCTATTTATTAAAAGCACCACTTATTCGGCATACATCTCCTACTAAAGAGGCACTCCTTGACTGTGTAAATCAGCGAGCAATTGTGTTTTAACAGCCTTTAGAATGGCATTTCCCCACAGTTTTAGATGGACTATCAGACAGAAAACCTCTTCCAAAACTCACTTATAACAGGCGCAAGCACAGAGCTCTTTACCACTCCTCTACCACCAAGACAAATACAATAGGCTTGTAAAACACAAAGTATAGATCATTCCCACCTTTCACCCTGCTGCATGAATATCCTTAATGACAGGTCAAAATAAATAGTTTTTTTAGCAGCGGAGAAATATTCATCTCCCACTGACGGATGGGACTTCTGGTAGGCATTGAAATGCAGGCTGCAGTTCCCAACCCACTGATGCTACCTGTTCTGCAGTAATCAGTTCTGACAGAACTAGAAAGGATAAAGACACTTCAAATCTACCAGTTCCCTGGGCAAAAGGGGGAGAAATTATACTGAATTTTCAGTAAAAGATGTCAGGTGTGAAGATAACAATATCTGTGAACTGCAAAACAAAAGAGAGTTTGTTGCATTGTCTCTGCTCCACCAGAACAAATTGGCTTTTGGTTGGTTGGGGGTATTTTTCCATACCAAGAAATATTCCCATATTTTTTGCCAGGCTCTGTTGCTCCTGGTAAAAAGCTATTCTAAATGTTTTTACAGGGTGTTTTAATGAAGAAACCTGGAGCAACAGTATTCATGAGCTGGTTACATTTTAAATGGAATGCTGATGGGAGACAAGCACAGCAAGCTTCACCCTGCACTGTGGAAGTCAATGGAGGCTCTACTGTTGACATGAGCAAACGTCAGATCTGTTGAGAAGAGGGGAAAGGGATGTACCCACATGCCCATGGTCTGAAAACGAGCTGAGTAGATATATAGATACAGGGATGGATGAATAAATGGATGGATCCCTACCGCTCTGCTGCCATCAGAAGGACCTCAGCACACACCATGGCAAACTCAACGCTGAGGCTGATGTCTTTGTTCCCTTCTTTCCTGTGGCCACTCGCACTTTCTCCGTTGCTGCAGATAAACTGGAGCACTGCCTTGCTGGAGAAAGCACAGGGCCCAGCTGTGTCACCTGCAAGAACACCCATCCCTGGCTGGCTGGCTGCCCAACCCCATGCACCCCAGGCTCCTGGATGCCCTTACAGGAGTTAAATTGTGATGGGGCTGACAAACCTGAAAGATCATTTCAAACCATAATCGCTTCAAATTCAGCCTGCTTCAGCCTATGACCTGCCAAGGGCAGGATCTCCCTTCAGTGCTACAGCCCCAAACAGGAGCTGATAGTGCTTTGAAACCTTTTGAACCAGCACTCAGGTCCCTTGGGTACTGCAGGGAAGGTTTCTCTTAACAGCATGCAAGCTCCCTGGTTCTGACAGCCCTGCTCTCAGGCTGCCTAGAAGGGGACCAGCATCCCATTCCCTCCATTTGACAGTGTGAAAGGTCACCAGGGAAGGTGCAGTTGTCACCAGGAATAAACTGTTACACAGACTTTGTGTCACATCTTTCTGGGAGGATGGAGCCAGCTGAAGTCAGTGAAAAAGCTCTCCTAATGCCAGCAGGATTTGGATCTGTCCCAGAGCAGCAGACAGAAATGCCAAGCAGCAGGGAACAAAACCCCCCCTAAATGACATGGGTTACCAGCTGGTGTGGAGTGAGCCCCAGGAGACACCCAGGGCAGGTGTCCCTTCACACCAATGTGCCAACCAGTCCAGTCTGACTGTCTCACTAATAGAAGTCACCCCATGACCATACAGCTTCTAAAGTGCCCACTTCCCAGTCAAGCTAAATAAATCCCTTCCCTTTGCTTCCCCTGTGTCATGGTTTAGCCCCAGCCAGCAACTCAGCCCCACACAACCAGTCACTCTCTCCCCCACCAGTGGGATGGGGGAGAGAATCAGAAGGGTAAAAGTGAGAAAGCTTGTGGGTTGAGCTAAGAACAGTTTGATAATTAAAATAAAACAATAGCAACAACAATAATAATGCAATGAAAAGGAAAATAACAAGAGAGGCAAAACCCAGGGCAGGGGTAAGGGAGAATAAACAACCAAAACAAACAACATGTAACACAGCCAGTCACCACCCACAGACCCAACACCAGCAGTCCCTGAGCCACAACTGCCTCCCCCAGTTAATATACTGGTCATGACATCATATGATATGGAGTATCCCATTGGCCAGTTTGGATCAGCTGTCTTGGCTGTGGTCCCGCCCCTTCCAGCCTCTTGCCCACATGGCAGAGCATGGGAAGCTGGAAAGGTCCCTAACTAGTATAGGCGCCAATTAGCGACACTGAGCCACTACTTAACAACAACTAAAACATCAATGTGCCATCAGCACTTTACCAGCTGCAGTGAAGAGAATTAACTCTATCCCAGCTGAAACCAGCGCACCCTAACAGCACATCTTATCCAGAGCTATTCTGAGACAAGAGCCACCAGCAGACCTGTGGGAACTGGACTTTAGGGGTCCAGCTCAGGAGAGGGTGGATGACCCCCTCTGCTTCTGAGTTGTTTATGTTTCCCAGAGAAACCTCATAGTTTTCCACATTTTACTATGTTCATATATCAGGGTGACATTAGAGGAGATTTTATTTCTCTCTGCAATGGGTAGCAAACAAGAAACAGGACTACAGCAAAGACGACACACACAGAAGAGAAGGAAACATATCTGTGGGATATCTGGAAAACAAAGGACACGTAGTGAACAATCCAGGCTCAGACTGTGTGGACTTAATCTGCCTGGGAACAAGAAGGCCTCAAGAAGGATGTTGCGAGTTAAAACCAATGTATGTAGCTATTAATAACAGCTGTGATTTTGTATTTCCCAAGACTTACGAAGTAGCATTGTACAAGCTTACTGTGGGACCGTGTAGGAGGGCATTACGCCTTCCTGATAAGTTGCATTCCAAGATTGGCCACAGGTGCTACTTTGTCAACAGGGGACGCATCCCATACCATCGGCAGGAGTGTCTCGTTACAGGGTAGCAAAACAAGGCAGGAGTTGCCAATGCTGCTAGTAGCTATCTTTGGGATAAAGCCCAAGGCCGTGCTGACCAACTAATAACAGGCTTGTGCATAATAAACAATAGAGGCTTGTGTGTGATAAGGTGGTTACAGAGCTATATTAACCGTGGTGTGTCTGTAATAAACTGGCATTTGCTTGATCATATTGGTCGTGTGCAGTGTCCGTGACTTCTGCGTCAGCACATATCTTCTGGGAGGAAGAAACCAGGGCCAGCCGGCAGCAATCCCTGCCTGCTTACCTGGCTCAGCAATGTCCTAGGAACCCAAGCAAGGACCAGAGACCCCTTGCATGAGATGGACCAGAGATCCCCTGAATGAGATGCCCTGCAGAGGAAAAGATCATGCCCTGCCACTCTGCTTGAAGAACAGGAGAAAGCAACACAGCCCAGCACAGGGCTGGGAGGAAACAGCACCAAGAGCCCAACAGCCACCAGTTTTGTGTAGCCTCACCTCAAGAGGAGACCCAGACCAAACTCTTCCTCCCAGCTCTGCTGGTGCACACGTTTCAGAGTGACTCTTCGCCCAAGCTCAAGTTTAAGAGGTTGTCTGGGGGGTCACCAAGACAGATGTAGCTGCCCTTGGCACCGCTGCATTGGCACAGGAGACCAGCAAGACCAAATTCTCAGCTCACAGCAGTGGGCAGGCAGATAAAAGCTGTCTGCACCAACGCTGACACAGGCAGGGGTGTCACCATGCTAAAGGGCTGGTGAGCCCGCGTCCAACTCCTCTCTGCCCCTCATTTAAATGTAGGTCAAGCCACAAGGTGACAGTTAGTGCAAGCAGAGCCATCCTGCCCACAGAGGTGCTTCCAGCACTGTATGAAAAACTAAAGTGGAGCAATAAAATTTAAAAGAGAAGTAATATGGATCATAAAAAACAAGCACAAGACTAAAAAGTCCCCAGACATTGACGTATTGTTAAGGCAGGGCATGAACCTCCCCTTGCAGTGCTGCCAAATCCCCTTTCCACGGGGGAAATCCTTGATCCTGATTGCCACAGTGCCAAAGATAGGCCAGGCTTTCATCACCTGGCTCTCTGGCGTTAAGGAAAAAGGCAATGGAAAGGCTGGGAAGTGGTGTGTCATCCCCTGTACACCGCTTTTTGTGCCTCATCTCCTAACTGGGCTTTGTGGCTGAGACCATCAGCATCTTGAGGCAGTGACTGAGCACACCCAGTTCATGAAGGATGCAGTGGAGAAATGCTAAATAGAATCATAGAATGGTTTAGGCTGGAAGGGACCTTTAAAGGGTGTCTAGTCCAACCCCCCCTGCAATGAGCAGGGACATCTTCAACTAGATCAGGTTGCTCAGAGCCCCATCCAGCCTGATGTTAAATGCCTTGAATGGTTCCAGGGATGGGGCGTCTACAGCCTCTCTGATAACTCTGATAACTGAAATGACTAGGCCCAGCCTACCAGGGCTGCTGGGCTGAGCTCTGATGGGGAAACCCACCATTTTTTAAAAGCTCGCCATCCCCTAGCCTTGCAATGACAGATAATTCAAAGGCATCCTCCCCCATCCCAATACCTTGCTGTCCTTCCATCCCAGAAGGTCCCACTGAAACCGCAGCCCCAGCACCAGGAGTTTAATGGTGGGGAGATCAGTTTTGATTCATTTGGACAGAAAACTGATGTTTTAATCACACCCACAGCTGGCAGGAGATGCATTGCTTCCCCACTGCCCATCATCCCCATCCCCTTCCCTGTCTGACCCCAGTGACCCATTAAGATCCCTTTCTTGTACATATTGCCTGAGCACTCCTGCCTGCCCTCCTGGCCTCAGTTAATTGTGGCCTTGGGGAGAAGCAGGTAAGAGAGCACTCAAATTTAACTGATCTCCACAGATGGTAAAAATGGAGTTTGATGTGACAAGTGCAGGCAGCAGGGATGGGCACAGGCAGGGCAGGGAGGACAGCCAGCCCTCTGCCTCGCTGCCTGCTCAGGTCACGGCTGTGGGTTGCAGGCAATTTTGCTGATAGTTAAGATAATTATCTCTCAAGTGTTGCTTGGTGTCTTGGCTCCCCTGTCCTTGACACCTTTCAGAGTCAGTTCCCTGAACCACAGCTTGAATCCTCCTTCCCACTTCAAGCAGCCCCTCCCCCATGTTGGCAGAACCCTTCTTGCCTGAATGTCCTCGTGGATGCCCAGCTGTCCTCATCTCCCATCACTTCATTGGATTTGGAGAAATTTTCCATGCCATGGGGTTTGATTCTCAGGGGAAAACCCTGCTCTAGAGCAGGTTATTCCAACAGGCGAGCAAAACCTCCTCTCCACTGAATCCCATGCTCTCAGAGCCATCAGTCCTATCCCACCAGTCCCAATGGGGTGGATGTCCCCTCAGTCACACTCGGACCTGGCACTGCTTCTCATGCTACAAGGCAGAAATTGAGCCCACACAAGCTCTGCAGCTCCCAAGTCCCACAGAAGCCTTGTTAGCTGTGGAGAGTACTTCATGAGGAACCGCTGCATCTAACAAACCAAGTAATAGCAAGAGGCATTTCAGGACTCAAACAGCACCTTCAGCAACCCTGGAGACACCAGAAACATAACTGGTACCTTCAGTATGGTACCAGGCTCCCAGCTGCATGCCCAAAGGTGGTTTTGCTGGAACAAAAGCAGACCACACAAATAGGTTGTGGGTTTTTTTTTCCTGAGACGACATTAAACTCCATGAGCAGGTAGTGCCTCAGCATCCTGCAAGCATCCTGCAAGCAATGCTTTCAACGCGAAGGAACAAAAAACTGCGGTGGGGAGGGGAACAGTGGGAAACCTTACAGGCTCTTGAGCTTCATTTGACAACTGGTGCTTGCAGCACGGGCTGCATTTCATCTTTTCATAAGTAAGTCTTAACAAGAAACATTATAAAAAAGGGGGCATTTCAAGGCAGAAAAGTTGGTCTCCAAATGTAATTATTTTTAAAAAAATCTTTTGTTAGCAACTCTTCTGGGGAGTGAATCCAGCAGAGGCAATACAGTGCAATGTGCACTCCTAAATTAGTTTCCCGGAACTTGGGATGCTTTATTATTAATTTCCTCCAAATATTAGGTAATGCCTTTCACCCCTTTCAAAGTCTGTACAAGGGGTCTTTGATGCATTGTGGGACTTGAAAGTTGCAGGTCTAAAGAAGCATTTCTTTTAAGTCCTCTCTTTTATCAAGCATATTCTGTTCTGTTCGCTATAATGCACACAATGGCATGAGAATCTTGACCTGCTTCATGTCTTGTAGGGGAATAGACAGGGATCGGCGACCGGAAGATTATGGGATGTGATGGAAAGATAGACTCCTCCCCATAGGAGTGGCAGGAACAGGAAGCGCAAGAGCTATATAAGCGTGTGACGCAGCTAAATAAACGGACATTTTGTATCCATCATATTGATGTCTGTGCATCACTGTCCCCAGGGTGGGTAGAGCCCTGTGTCCCGGAGATATGCGGCCCAAGATAAGTTCTCCCGTAGAAGCGTACAGCTACAATGTCTGATGGGTTGAAATCTCAGATGCATAGGATAAAACAGCAATTCCTAGCAATGCAGCTTAAACGCTTATGGCTCTATTCAGGCAAATATTACCCAGGGGTCTGCCACGCCACTGAAAAGCTGCAGAAATTGGCTCCATAGATGGCTGACCAATTCAGCAGTGAGAAACGACCCTGCTACATTAACTCCCCTTTTCATTTCAACCTGGGCGAGCCAGGGTCTGGAGATAACCACAGCAGGAGGCAGGAGCTGGTTGAAGCCAGTTTCATTTTCTTTCTGTAAAGTAATTTTGTGTGTTTGACCATGAACGTCATTATGTGGATGTGCAAAAGAAGGAGAGTAATGACATTAGGGCACAGGCACAGAAATCAGTGGGGTTTTTGTCTTACAGTTGCATGGGAGCACTGTCACATCTTCCGGAGAAGTAAAATTTGTAGCCTTTAAGACATGGCAAACGTCTCAGACAACCAGGGCTCTGCTTCTGCTGAAGGTATGTGGACTTTGGTGGGTCACTTTACACCACCCAGCATCGGTCTCCTCCACATGTTAACCAGAATTAATAGCTCTTGTTCCATAATAATTCACCTTTGGGTTTTTTTTCTGTTTACACTGCAAGCTGGCTAGTTTAGAGATGGCTCCTGCCCAATAATATATAGGACCCAGAACAAGGATGTATAGTGAAACTTATCCTTGCAAAAGCAAACACATTTTGGTACACAATTAAATACTTTTGTCCTTTAGACAATCACACTGCTATATTTTTACAAAAGTACCAGGCTGCTATTTTAGAACATTAATGTCATCTTATCAATCTGCTCTTGACAGGTGAGAACTAGGAATGATTTTTTAAAGGGCAATCTTGAAATACAGGGGTAAAATTCAGTGCAAGGACTGAAGAGCTCCTAAATGGGTTGAAGTTGTTTGAATTGGCCTTGCATGTCTTATATCCTAGGAGCAAAAGATGTCTCTAGGGTGAGTCAGAAAAGGAGTGTCCAGACTATATGGGGAGATATTTGTAAGAGAGACGTGTCCTTTATATAAAAAAGGACTCTCCTTGTCTGTCCCAGTGCTACTCCCTGGTATGCCTGCAATACCAGCCTGTCAGCCTAAAACATACCTCATAGTCTTGATAACTCCAACATTTCACCAGGAAGACCATTTCTTAAGCTGTACAAAAAGGAAGAAGCTGATTTTGCATGACCAAAACCTAGATATGTCTCTCCTGACATTGGCAAAACGTCCAGCAGCAGCTCTGGAGCCTGTAAAGAGGGAGACGCATGTGACTGCAGCCCCCCGGCTCTGGTATGTGTGATTCCAGCAGGATTAGCTCTAAAAGCAAATCTGATCCACAGGGTTATGTTCTACCACCCCATCCACCTCCTCCAGGATCCTGCAGACCCGGGGAGGCGAGCACAAACCTGATTTCCAGAGGTGCTGAGCATCTCTCCCATCACTGGTACAGAGGTGGCAGCTCCACATACCAAAAATAATATGAGAAAGTCTCAGCTCACGCATTACACATCTGGTTAGGGGGCTTTTCAGGAGCCCTCTTAAGTATCCTTATTAAAATATACCATCAACATGGGGGTTTTTGCCCTGCTTGTGAGTGGCGCAGTGCTGGTCTGCCAGAGGAGAGTTGACAGGTCATTATTGTGTGGCCTACAAATTCTACAAGCCAATAAGGAAACTCCAACAATGTGATGGTTTATCAGTTTGTAAGTTGGAAAAGGAAATTCTTTCCATCAAGATAAAGATTCTCTTCCTTTGTGGCAAATGAGACTTTTTGCTTGGGGACTCCGGCAGGAGTGGACCAGGACAAGGATGGGACCCATCACTCACGAGTCAACAGAAAGATGCTGTCGCAGCCAACGGGAGCATCTGCACAAATTGTCAGGAGCCCGAAACTGCTACTTTGAGACAGAGAGAAAGAAAAAAGAAGCAAACATGCAGGAGAAACTAAACCTATTTGTAAAACCCAGGCAGAGTTGACATGAGACAGCCAGAGCAGGAGTGCAGAGATGATAATGGAGTCTGATAGATAGTTCACAGGATTATTAGATACCCTCCAACTCAAATATGCTGAGGAGCCAATTATTTAATGCTAAGGACAGTGCAAACGGATGTTTAATAAGCTGAATCACTCCAGGACTGTAGGAGCTCAAGGGACCAAACCCCTACTGATGTAAATCAGGAAAGCCAGCATTCTAATATACCCAGTGCTTCAGATACCTGCTGGTCCCCACAGTTATCGCTGTCTCTGCCAGGCATGCAGGGGCTGCAGTGCATGGTGTTTTTCCAAACACAGATTGGTTTTGAGAGGAGATGGGTGCAAGGGCTCCCTGGGGTGGGGGGGAGCACAGTCCAATATCGCCAGGCTGGTGATTGCACTCAGCTCTGCAGCTGGTGGCCTCCCAAGCTGCTTTGTTTACAGGCGAGGGGGTTGCTGCTCCTAGGAAGATAGGCTGAGTTTATTTTCTAGCTGATTGCAGAGAGGCAGCAGGGAGGAAGTGGGAGGTGTGGGAGTCAGAGAGCAATTTGGTCTCTGCTCCGGGCCTGATTAGCACCTGTTTTGGAGTCAGCGATGATCCCTGGAACAAAGCGTCTCTTCTCAAGCTCTTCTGCTGGGATGGGTGATGGGGGAAAGCAGGGTCTCAGCACCCTCTCTGCCTGCCTTGCCAGGAGGTGACCCTGCAGACACACCATCCCCTCACCTGGCCTGCTCTTGCAGCCAGAGAAGAGAGACAGGCTTCTAGCTCATCTAGGGCAGATGCCCAAACTAGATCAGATGTAACATGGGCTAAAAACATCCCCACTGACTATAAAGGGCTTCTATGTTGTTAAATGTCTGAAGAACAGTCCTTCCTGAAGCCCCTTCTCATCTCTGCTGGTGTCACCTCCTCCCTTCATCTAAGCTCACACTGTAAGGAGCTGAGCTGAGTCTTAAAATCCACATCTCCCCATGATGCACCTGCCACCAGCACTTCTGCACGTCCACATAGTCCAGGCTACAGCAGAGACCCAAGAACCGATATAAGGAAGCAATTGTTTATGATGAGGGTGGTGAAACACTGGCCCAGGTTGCCCAAAGAGGTGGTCGATGCCCCATCCCTGGAAACATTCAAGGTCAGGCTGGATGGGGCTTTGAGCAACCTGATCTAGTTGAAGATGTCCCTGCTCATGGCGGGGGAGTTGAACTAGATGACCTTGAAAGGTCCCTTCCAACCCAAAACATTTTATGATTCTATGATTATGTGATAACCCAGCACTGAGGTGCTCCTCAGCATCCATAACACATGCAGCGTGGGGCCCAGGGGCGATGTGGGGATTCAGTCCCTGACGGACGGGGACCCGTGGGGACTCACAGCACAGCTGTGCAAACCAGGCAGTTGTTCATGAGAAGATGCTGTAAAAAGACTGGCCTCCCACCTGGTGTCGGTTCAGCAACATCAACTCAGGAACTGGCTCTGATGTATTCAAACCAGCTCAGATGATAAAAAAGGACACGCCTTTCTTCCTATTCAAGACTTCTAAGCACATGCCCAAGCCACAGCCTCCTGCATGACAGCTGCAGAAAACAGGTCTGGAGAGGACCTTGAAATGTCACCCAGATTGCAGCCCCGTGACTGGGTCTGCAGTGGGCCCAAGCACAACAAAAGCCAAAAGCACTCCAAGCATTAACAAATACTGTTGCTCAGTGCACTCCTGTACAGCTGCCAGCATATCTGCCGCCTGCTCTTTCCAGCACTACAGCACACAGAACACACATATTTATGAGAGCATCTTCTACGGATTTACAGAAAGAGCAATTAGTGGTTCAGTCATTGACAACAGCAGAGAATCATGGTGGTAAAGCTGATTTGTGCTGATACATCAACACGACAAACTACCTCCTCTCCTGCAGGAGCCCCCACTAACTGAAGGGCAGGATCAGACCCCCAAGACCTCAGAAAGACATCAGGACATCCACTTGATACTGCTCAGCTCGCATCCTGCTTGCGAGGAGCCACTAGCTCTCCCCACAAAGCTACCAGCTCAGCACACCCAAATGCATACTGACTGGTACCCTTGTTTTTGTTTCAAATCTCCAGCGATGCTCCCTTTGCTCATCTGAGCATTTCCTAAGGAACAACAGAGAAGAAAAAAACCAACCCCAAACCAAAAAAAACCCCACCTTAATCAGATCCAGAACTGAGCTTCTGGTTAAAAAGGGCCGAGTCTGGAGAAACCTTGTGCCAGGACAATGAGAAACCACTGAACCAGGCCTACTGCTGCTCTCCTACCACCCATGTTTGCACGGTCAGTTCAGCTGTTTCTCTGCTTATCACCCTTCCCTTACGCCTGTATCACAAAATCACCTAGCAACATCGTGCCATGGAGGTGCAAACCCCACCCATCCTCCCACTGTATCACATCACCTGTGACAGCTGGGAGATGAACAGTCCAGAAACAGATCCTGTCAAAGCAATGTTGGCCGCTTCACCCATCCCAGCCCCCAGCTAAATGTTACACCTTGGTCCCTTTGGGATTATCAATTCCCTCGGTCTTCCTACACCTGTAGCTCGGTTGTCAGTGGTAGCTTGGTGATACCCGCAACAAACCCACATCCTATAGGCGATGGGGTGCAGAGGGGGAAGGCGTACAACCGGCATCCCCCCAACTCTGCCCGTACAAGTCCTCTGCCCCTCTTAGCTTGGGAAAAACTTTGGAAAAAAGCTCTACAGAAACTTCTGGCCATCACTTTGCACTTCAAATGATGGAGACAGTGGGCTGGCATTTCTGAACAGGGAGCTGACACCTCCATGCAGGAGATGTTAGGTGAATAGGTCTGTCACCAGCATGTGCCAGGGGAGATAATGAAACACGCAGACAGCTGCTAACACAGGCTACGGGGTGGCTGGTGAGGGACAAGGTGGCCAGCAGCTGGGCTGGAGGTGGGCAGGACTCAGAGGGCTGATGAAGGAGATCAGTGTGAGCATGCTTTGGGGGACCTGACTCCGCTTCAGCACAACCTCAAGGTGTGAGACTCCCACCAGCAGGCAGCCATCATATTAATGGGGTCCAGAGCCCCCCTAGTACAGCTGGGGGTGGTGGCCCAGGTCTCCTCCTGGGTAAGGACAGAGAGGAAGACCACCATGGCTGTTACAAAACCAGGGCAGCTGGCACACATGCTATGGGAGTGCATAGCTGGAAATTGCTCCTGTGGTTCAGCAGTCAGCTGGAGAAGTGGCACTTGCATGCAAAAGAAGCAATGAGCTCATGATCTGGGATATTTTCCCAAAAAAGTCTCCACCAGCTCACACCTATCCTTAAACCTGGGTTTGCACCTAAGCTTTGGCCAGGGTCAAGGGGTTCCCACCAACTAGTGGAAACTGCAAGGGAAAAGGGATCTCTCTGCTAAGGCTCGGTGGTGAGCAGTCAACTGGGAGTCACTCAAAGCGAGGAACAGCTGTTTATTGCATGCAGTCTCTGGATTTGCCGCATTTGGCATGGGCAGAGCCAACACAGTACATTCCCATTCAGTAAATTTTACATAAGAAGGTTGAAACCAAAGCAATAAGACACTTGTTATCATGGGTCAGCTGGAGATGGAGCCACTGCCTCCTTTTCCTGGGGTCCCCAAGTGCTGACTGAATCAATCACCCCAATATTTCCTCTTTTCCTTCTCCAGGCAGGCCTTGGCATGGGCTTACTGGGGCAGGGTCCACCAGCACTAGTTCCCACTACCTGTGACACAGGCAAGCAACTGGGAACCCTCTCTTACCCTCTCCCTCCTTTTAGATGGAAACTGCATCCACCTGAATCTTGTGTCAGCCTTTTTTGGGTTCTCTCTCATGGGAAAGTGCCAACAACATTTTTCAAGTCAGGTTGATGCCTGGATGACTGTCCCGGGACCGAGGAACCAAGGGGTTCTGACCACCTTACCCATTTTATTAAACTGGTAAGATAACCGCTGTGTGCACACTCAAGGAACAGAGAAAAACCACAAAGGGTAACCTTTGTGATGGCCTGTACTTTTCTTTTTTGTGCTTCTATGACCATAAGTATGAGGACGTTTAGGCAGTAAGCAATGCATGGAGCACAGGTTACTGGTGGAGCCCAGTGACTACAGCCATGCAGGCTGGCCAAGCTCTGGGGCCATGATCATCCCCAAGAAGGAGCCTTCTCTGCAGCTAATGTGTCCATCCGCTTTTGAGAGCATCCAGCTGCTCTGACCTTGTGCACTTAAGTGCGACCTCCTTCCTTAGCCCCAGCCCCAGTTCAGATCATTAGCTGATGAGTAACCACCACTGCCAATGACTAATGGCTTGTTTGCTGCTCAACAGCCAAAAGCGATCAGCAAGAGGGCAAAGAGCTTAATGCAGACCACTGTCAACATACCCACATGGGTGAGCACTATCGTCTTTATTTTGGGCAAAATTCCCAGGGAAGGCTGCAAAAATCTTGCAACGACCTGGCTTCATGCTGGAGCTCATCAGCTCTGCTAAGGTCAGTGCACAACCTCCTCCCTGCATCAGGGCAGGGGCTGGCACCGCGTTTCCCTGGTGTGATGCCGGGCTTCAGCCTTAACTCCTACTTAAAGTTGTCTCCTTCTCTCTGCAGGCAGAGTCCTGTATTGTGGGTTTTCCCCATGGCAAGGGGAACTCAGGGGCACAACAGCTTGCAACACATCATCTAAAAAAAAATCACTGTTTGAGGCTCAGGAGAATCCTCATGGGAAGAGGCTATAAATGGGAGTTTCTGGGCTAAGCAAAGGCTGCACCTGAGTTACAATTTCATTAACTCATTGCCATGAAGAGGGGTCTGAAGAACAGTGCCTGTGAACAACCACGCTGGAGAGGATGCCTTGGTGCCCTTGTAGCATTTTCCAAAATAGGACGTGCATTGCTGGGAGCAGCCCGGGCATTGCTGGGAGCAGCCCAGGCTTTGCTCTCCCATTCCCAAAACACATGCAGGATGAAAAGCTGTAAAGCAAACAGGCTTGCCTGTGGCTTTCCCCTCAGCCACAAGGTCCTTTTTAGCTTCTTGGGGTAGTTTCTAAATGAATCAAACACACTCTCCTGGATATGATGTTAAGGTTTCTAATTACTATCCTTGAATACATCACTAACATGCCACATCAGCTCACTTGCGGGTCTGTTCCTCTCACCACGTGTCTCTAGAAAGGGTGCTTCTGTCTCTCTAGCACGCTGACCTCTCCATCACCTGGCTGGGGTGAGCTGCAGAGCTCGGAAGGATGATTTCCAAGCAGCCTGGTGATGGGGCATGCTTGTCCTACTCTTGAGGTCAACCCCATATGAAGAAACAGCCCTTCTCCAGGGTGTCTACACTGGGGACAGCCATGCCCCAAACAGAACAAGCACTCACATACTCCTAATGGACCATCCTCCAAAGAGCCCATCCACGCTCTAGCCCTGACCATCCAGAATTTAGCTCACCTGAAGCACAGTGAAGCCCTTATCTGACAGCCAGGGACAGCCTGATAAATCTGCACCAGTCCCTGGTAGGATTCAGCTCCAGATTAAGGCATCTCAGTTGGGGTGCCCACATGTAAATCCTGGATTTAGTTGCCTAAATGCAGGTTCCCATCGCCACATTGGACTCCCTAAGCTATCTGAGACCTGTGCTTGGCTTTTCCAGATATGACTCTGGACCTGCATCCCTCTTGATTGACAGCTGGAGGCTAAATGATATGTCTTAGGGTAAAACCAAACACTTATGTCTAGCAGCTGAATCATGACCTTCATGGGTGCTGGCTTTCCCAGCTCTTACTGCAGTCCAAGTCAGCACAATCTGGGGTGTCTGCAAGAGCTATTCAGTTACTCAAACATCAGTACCTACTTTGGGGTGTGAAACACCCTCCAAACTCTACTGGCTGCACTGACCAAGTATCCACCAGCTATAATGGAAGATTAGTTCTTATTTTGATTTTCTACTGCAGCCCACCTCCAGCTCTTGGTCCAAGTTTCAACAGCTCTGAAATAAAACCCATTTGCATTAGAAGCAGATGCCCTCCAGCTCTGCACTCTCAGGCCCCTGCTGTGATGAGTGGCACAGTCCTGGCACATAAATACTTCCAGGATGGTTACAGTGTCTGTGTGCCTCCTGCATAATATCACTGAAGAGAATAAATTTGACAAAGAAATGAAAAGGAACAACTAATACATAAACCCATGTAATGAATCATTCACCAAATGGAATTTGCTCTCTAGTTTTCAAATAATCTTGGAGGTTGCTTCTGAAGTGCCATTTGCAAGCCCTCTGTTAATCTGGAAAGCAGATGCTGCTACAGGCTGTATTACAGCATCTTCAGTAAATCCCCATCAAATATTATTTTAAAATGCCCAGGACTTTTGCGATCAGTTTTTTTTCATCTTCTTGGCATATCTGAAAACCAAACATCATAAAACACTTTTGCTGTGATTCAGCTTTAATGAACGAGCCTAAGCCTGGGGAAGAGCTCATCTCACATCTCCCTTCACACCTGGGTGACCCCAGGCTCCTCCCAGAGGACTCTGCCCATTTCCTTCATATGCTTTCAGGAGTCTTTGACCTCACCAGACACATTAGTGAATTAGGAAGGTGCCAGAACTGTTTTCTAACAGGCTTAATAATTGCAAGAAAAAAAATGGAGCTGCAGGCGAACACTGCCATGTTGTCAGACAGAAATGGGAGTGAACCCTGGCTTCAGTGAAGACGAGGAGAAAACTGTAATGCTGCCTTCCCATGCCAGCCCGAGCATCTGAGGTGTCCTGCTAGCAATGAAATGACAGACTGTCCCCTTCATCATCTGCAAAAATAAAGCTATAGCTTCCTTTAGCAATGCTCACTGGTCAGGTGGGCAGACCAGGGTGGCCCCATCCCTTCTGGAGGTGCATGGAGGTAGGTAAGAAGACATCTGACCATGGTGCATCAGGACCTGCAGTGCAACCACAGAGCTTGGCCGTGGTGGAACACCAGAGCCCATGACATTGGGTGTGCAAAACCCATGCCACACTGCCTTTTGGGGATAATTCTCCTTCCAGACATTCAATTTTATGTTGGAATACTGAAATGCGTGGTGGAAAGGAGACACCCAGGGACAGAGACCCCTCCTGTACCTGCAGAAAAATGCTAGCTAGCTAGACCAAGCTTGTTAGCTAGAGTCCATCAGCAAAGGAGAGAAGCCACAGCAAGATACAACGGATCTCAGCTAGATATCCCAGGAGAAGAGAAACCACACCACTGAAATTGTGCTTACTGCTCTCCATCGATGGTGAAGGAAGCCTGGGCAACTAGGGAAGAGGTGGCTACCATCCACAGAATCACAGAATCCCAGAATGGTGGGGGTTGGAAGGGACCTCTGGAGATCATCTCATCCAACCCCCCCTGCTTGAGCAGGGGGCACAGGACTGCGTCCAGGCGGGGTTTGAATGTCACCAGGGAAGGAGACTCTACAACCTCTCTGGGCAGCCTGTGCCGCTGCTCTGTCACCCACACAGTAAAAAAGTTTTTTCTCACATTTAGCTGGAACTTCCTGTGTTTCAATTTGTGCCCATTGCCCCTTGGCCCATCATTGGGCACTAGTGAAAAGAGTCTAGTCCCATCATCCTGACACCCACCCTTTAGATATTTATAGGTATTTATGAAATCCCCCCTGTCTTTTCTTCTCCAGGCTAAACAAATGCAGGTGTCTCAGCCTTTCATCGTAAGCGAGATGCTCCAGTCCCCTGATCACCTTCTTAGCTCTCCGCTGGACTTGCTCAAGCAGTTCCACATCCTTCTTGAACTGGGGGGCCCAAAACTGGATCCAGGTATCTAAATGCAGACAGATGAATCCCACCTCAGCAGAAAATATTCTACTCAGCTAAAAACCTTATTTCTGTCAACTAACAGAGCAACTCCAGAGCCTGAGCCTTGCTGAAAGTCTGTGTTGCCTGGAATAGGACTGTGCCCTGGAAAAGCCCGCTGGAGTCAAGGGAACTGTCTCCCATAGCAGCCTCACAGGCAAGCTAAGGAAGTGTGGGTTGGATGAGTGGACAGTGAGGTGGATTGAGAACTGGCTCAACAACAGAACTCAGAGGCTCATGAACAACAGAGCAGAGTCTGGATGGAGGCCTGTCACTAGTGGTGTTCCCCAGGAGTCTGTGCTGGGTCCTGTCCTGTTCAATATATTCATCAATGACTGGGATGATGGGATAGTGTGTTGTGCTAGTTTTGGCTGAGAAGGGGTTAATTCTCCTCACCGTGGGGGTCAGCTAGCTTTCCAGCTTCTAGCACTCTGCCCCATGGGGGGGGCTGGGAGGGGCAGGGCCATGGTGGGGGCAGCTGACCTCGACTGGCCAATGACATGTTCATTCCATACCATGTGACACCATAACCAGTATATTAAGGGGGGGCAGTTTGCGGCTTGGGAGCAGCGCGGAGTAGGGTCGGTGCGTGGTGAGCAGCTGCGTCGCGTGTGGTTTGTTTCAGCGGTTCATTCACTTCTGCCCCCTCCAAGGGTTTTGCACCTCTCGTTGTTCTCCTTTACATTGCATTTCTGTTGTTGTTTCTTTTAATTTTAATTATTAAACTGTTCTTATCCCAACCCACGAGCGTTACCCTTCTGATTCTCTCCCCCATCCCACCGGTGGGGCAGTGAGCGAGCGTCTGTGTGGGGCTGAGCTGCCGGCTAAACCACGACAGTATTTTTGGCGCCCAACGTGGGGCTCAAGGGTTGGAGATGATAACAGCTGCTGGTCACAGCACCATGTTGTCCTTTTTGCAGTTGGTGTTAAAGATTGGTGTTGGTTTGTTGAGTCTGCTGTGTTCTGCTGTGATTAGTAACATTTTGCCTACAAGATTTGTTATACAAACACTCGTTTTCAGCTTTATCTGGTATTTGGGTTTTTGCTGAAACCCTTACTGTACTTTGGATACCACCTTGTTGAGGCAATTACCAATTATACCTCCTCCTCTGAGAGATTTTATATGGAGGAAATACAGAATAGTACCTTTGCAACTTTGTTCTATGATGTCTCTGCCTCTATTACAACAACCTTTTTGTATCTTGAACATCCTTGGGTGGTTAAGATATACTTATTGTTAGTTTTTGGGCATGTTGTTTAGGTTTTGACTAAGCAACTTAAGAATATCACCCAGAAATCTGCCCCGAGGCTTGATAGTTACGAGTGGCAGGGCATGTGGGATAGCATGGGCAAATACCTAGGGCAGTGGGCACCCCCAGTGTTTTGGAGTTTAACCCCCGAACAAGTGCAGAATCCTAAAAAACTAGTAGAATATTTGGAGAAAGTATGTTGTTATGCTGGGAACTCCAGAGAGACACAGATAACTGCAATGTGCTCCGGCCTGGCCCATGCATACCAAGCCCTGCTCAACAGTATTCAGTGTTCCCAAAGGTAAGAGAATGTCTTTGGATTGAAATGCAAAGTAACTGGCACTGTAGTCACTCCAGCCCTGACTACAGGCACTGCAGCCACTCAAACCCCCCCATGACAAGTACTGGAGCTGACTCAGAAAATAAACCCATACCAGTATCAGTCGCCCCCATACACAAGACAAAATCTTGGAAGCGGATGTCAACTCGTTTAGAACGGGATGATGAAAAAGCAGGGCGGTCATGAGGAGAGGAGGGAGAAGTCATGAAATAGAGACCACCAGGTCCCTGTCCTTAAGCAAGTTGCGAGATATGTGAAAAGATTTCAGCCCTCATTCAGGTGAGCACATTGTCACCTGGCTGCTCCGATGCTGGGATAATGGGGCCAGTAGCCTGGAACTAGAGGGAAAAGAAGCCAAACAATTGGGATCCCTTTCAGGGGAAGGGGGCGTTGACAAAGCAATTGGAAAAGGGACCCAAGCCCTCAGCCTCTGGAGGGGACTCCTGTCTGGAGTGAAGGAAAGGTATCCCTTTAAAGAAGATGTTACATATCGCCCAGGAAAATGGACAGCTATGGACAAAGGCATCCAGTATCTAAGGGAATTAGCTGTGTTTGAGGTGATTTATGGTGACCTGGACGATCAACGGTCATCCAAAGATCCAGATGAAGCCGAGTGCACATGACCCATGTGGCAGAAGTTTGTACGGAGCGCACCATCTTCGCATGCAAACTCATTGGCAGTAATGTCCTGGAAAGATGATGAGATACCAACGGTGGTGGAGGTGATTGATACACTCCGGGATTACGAAACAAATATCTCTTCCTCGCTCGTCTCTGCTGTGGAGAAACTATCCCAAGAGGTCCAGCAACTCAAAGAAGATATGTCCTGCTCCCCACCTCGACAGAGTAGTGTCTCAGCTGTTAGGAATAACCGTCCTTTGGCTCAAAGGAGGGGATACACACCACGGGCCACCCTATGGTTCTACCTGCGTGACCACGGAGAGGACATGATGAGGTGGGATGGCAAGCCTACCTCGACCCTAGAGGCACGAGTGCATGAACTGCAAGGAAGAAGAGTCACTCAGGGAGGTTCTTCCAGGAAAGCTGCTGCTCCAATTTGCAGTGAGCAAGTCCCCAGACAGAGGAGTAGAAGCGCTGATTTTATTTCTAAGCGTAATAGAGGGACTCCTGATTCACCTTTACAGGAAGTGAGTTGTGAGTGCCATGATCAGGACTAGAGGGGCCCTGCCTCCAGCCAGGTGGAGGAAAGGGATAACCGGGCTTACTGCACTGTGTGGCTCCGATGGCCTGGCACGTCCGACCCACAGGAGTATAAAGCTGTAGTGGACACTGGTGCACAGTGTACCTTAATGCCATCAAACTATATGGGGCAGAACCCATCAGCATTGCTGGAGTGACAGGGGGATCGCAAGAGCTAACTGTATCGGAGGCCGAAGTGAGCCTAACTGGGAATGAGTGGCAAAAGCACCCCATTGTGACTGGGCCAGAGGCTCAATGCATCCTTGGCATAGACTACCTCAGGAGAGGGTATTTCAAGGACCCAAAAGGGTACAGGTAGGCTTTTGGTGTAGCTGCTTTGGAGACGGAGGAAACTAAACAGATGTCTACCTTGCCCGGTCTCTCGAAGGACCCTTCTGTTCTGCGGTTGCTGAGGGTCAAAGAGCAACAGGTGCCAATCGCCACCACAACAGTGCACTGGTGGCAATATTGCACCAGCAGAGACTCTCTGATCCCCATCCATGAACTCATTCACTGACTGAAGAGCCAAGGAGTCCTCAGTAAGACCCCCTCACCCTTTAACAGTCCCATATGGCCAGTGCGGAAGTCTAATGGAGAGTGGAGACTAACAGTAGACTATCGTGGCCTGAATGAAGTCACTGCACCGATGAGTGCTGCTGTGCCAGACATGCTAGAACTTCAATATGAACTGGAGTCAAAGGCAGCCAAGTGGTATGCCACAATTGATATTGCTAATGCATTCTTTTCAATCCCTCTGGCAGCAGAGTGCAGGCCACAGTTTGCTTTCACATGGAGGGGCATCCAGTACACCTGGAATCGACTGCCCCAGGGGTGGAAAGACAGTCATACCATTTGACATGGACTGATTCACACTGTACTGGAACAGGGAGAAGCTCCAGAACACCTTCAATACATTGATGACATCATTGTGTGGGGCAACACAGCAGAAGTTGTTTTTGAGAAAGGAGAGAAAATAGTCCAAATCCTCCTGAAAGCTGGTTTTGCCATAAAACAAAGTAAGGTGAAGGGACCCGCACGAGAAATCCAGTTCTTAGGCATCAAATGGCAAGATGGTCATCGTCAGATTCCAATGGATGTGATCAACAAAATAGCAGCCATGTCGCCACCAACTAGCAAAAAGGAAACACAAGCTTTTCTTGGGCGTTGTGGGTTTTTGGAGAATGCATATTCCAAATTACAGTCTGATCGTAAGCCCTCTCTATCAAGTGACCCGGAAGAAGAAGGATTTCAAATGGGACTGAGCAACGACAAGCCTTTGAACAGATTATATGAGAAATAGTTCCTGCAGTAGCTCTTGGGCCAGTCCGGGCAGGACAAGATGTAAAAAATGTGCTCTACACTGCAGCCAGGGAGAATAGCCCTACCTGGAGCCTCTGGCAGAAAGCACATGGGGAGACCCGGGGTCGACCCCTAGGGTTTTGGAGTCGGGGATACAGAGGGTCCAAAGCCCGCTATACCGAAGCCCGCTATACTCCAACTGAAAAAGAGATATTGGCAGAATATGAATGGGTTCGAGCTGCTTCAGAAGTGATTGGTAATGAGGCACAGTTGGTCCTGGCACCCCGACTGCCAGTGCTGGCTCGCACTGAGGAAGCACTGGAGATTGAAGGCTGCTGTATCGAGTCCTACACGACAAGTAGCAGAAACTGCTGAAGGAGAAGGTGGATTGATCCAGTTTGCAGAGGTAAAGGCCATCCAGCTGGCCTTAGACATTGCTGAATGGGAAAAGTGGCCAGTGCTCTATCTCTATACTGACTCCTGGATGGTGGCAAATGCCCTGTGGGGCTGGCTACAGCAGTGGAAGCAAAGCAACTGGCAGCGCAGAGGCAAACCCATCTGGGCCGCCACATTGTGGCAAGATATTGCTGCCCGGGTAGAGAACCTCGTTGTAAAGGTGGGTCACGTAGATGCTCACGTCCCCAAGAGTCGGGCCACTGAAGAACATTGGAACAACCAGCAGGTAGATCAGGCTGCCAAGACTGAAGTGGCTGAGGTGGATCGGGACTGGCAACATAAGGGTGAACTATTTCTAGCTCAGTGGGCCCATGACACCTCAGGCCATCAAGGGAGAGATGCAACATACAGGTGGGCTCGTGATCGAGGGGTGGACTTGACCATGGATGTTATTGCACAGGTTATCCACGAATGTGAAATGTGCGCCGCAATCAAGCAAGCGAAGCGGGTAAAGCCTCTGTGGTATGGGGGACGATGTCTGAAATATAAATGTGGGGAGGCCTGGCAAATTGACTATATCACACTCCCACAAACCCGTCAAGGCAAGCGCCATGTGCTTACAATGGTAGAAACAACGACTGGCTGGCTGGAAACATACTCTGTCCCCCACGCCACTGCCCGGAACACTATCCTGGGTCTCGAAAAACAAGTCCTGTGGCGACATGGCACCCCAGAGAGAATTGAGTCAGACAACGGGACTCATTTCCGAAATAACCTCATAGACACCTGGGGTAAAGAGCACGGCACTGAGTGGGTGTATCACATCCCCTATCACGCACCAGCCTCTGGGAAAATCCAACGGTACAATGGACTGTTAAAAACTACACTGAGAGCAATGGGGGGTGGAACATTCAAGCACTGGGACACACATTTAGCAAAAGCCACGTGGTTAGTCAACACGAGGGGATCTGCCAACCGAGCTGGCCCTGCCCAGTCAGAAATCCTACATACTGTGGAAGGGGATAGAGTCCCTGTAGTGCACACAAAAAGTATGCTGGGCAAAACAGTCTGGGTTCTTCCTGCCTCCGGCAAAGGCAAACCCATTCGTGGGATTGCTTTTGCTCGAGGACCTGGGTGCACTTGGTGGGTGATGCGGGAGGATGGAGAAATCCGATGTGTGCCTCAAGGGGATTTGATTTTGGGCAAAAACAGTCAATGAACTGAATGGCACAATGTGAACTGCTATATAATATTGTGTGTCACCTCTGTGTTGTATCAATGATATCAGAGTACGAGCCTCCCAACCCATGGAAGATAGACTGTGAAACAAGCAGTGCAGCAGTGATGGAACGATGACTGACTCAGTATGCAGCAACCCAATGCCACACACACCATCTCTCCCACCCTGAAAGACTGATACAACAGATGGAGCCCAGAGTCATGGACTGGGTGAACTCAATGGACATTTTAATGGACATTTTACAGGGAAGGTCCATGAACTAAGGGAATGATGTCTGTGTATTATGTTAAAGGATGGGAAGGGGAGGGGTGGTGGTTGGTACGGTTGTATTGCATCATATGGGACCTGGGCATGGTGTAAATGGTATGGAATAAGGGGTGGAGAACGTGCTGGTTTTGGCTGAGAAGGGGTTAATTCTCCTCACCGTGGGGGGTTGGCTACGTTTCCAGCTTCCAGCGCTCTGCCGAGTGGCGGGGGGGCTGGGAGGGGCAGGGCCGTGGTGGGGGCGGCTGACCCCGACTGGCCAATGGCATGTTCATTCCATACCATGTGACTCCATGACCAATATATTGAGGGGGGGGCAGGTTGCGGCTTGGAAGCGGTGCGGCGTCGGGTCGGCGGGCGGTGAGCGGCTGCGTCACGTGCAGTTTATTTCGGCGGTTCGGAACCATGACAAGTGTAACCTCAGCAAGTTCGCTGATGATACCAAGCTGGGAGGAGTGGATGATATGCCGGAAGACTGTGCTGCCATCTAATGAGACCTGGACAGGCTCGAGAGCTGGGCCGAGGGGAACCTCATGAAATTCAACAAGAGCAAGTTCAAGGTCATGCCCCTGGGGAGAAACAACCCCTTGCATCAGTCAAGGTTGGGGTCTGACCTGCTGGAAAATGGCTGTGTTGAGAAGGACCTGGGAGTGCTGGTGGACAGCAAGTTGACCCTGAGCCAGCAATGTGCCCTTGTGGCCAAGAAGGCCAACAATATCCTGGGCTGCATAAAAAGGATTGTGGCCAGCAGGTCGAGAGAAGTTATCCTCCCCCTCTACTCTGCCCTAGTGAGACCACATTTGGAGTTCTGTGTCCAGTTTTGGGCCCCCCCAGTTTAAGAAGGATGGTGAACTGCTCAAGTGAGTCCAGCAGAGAGCTACCAAGATGATTAGGGGACTGGAGCACTCCCTTATGACAAAAGGCTGAAGGACTTAGGCTTGTTCAGCCTGGAGAAGAAAAGACTGAGGGGGGATTTCATAAATACCTATAAATATCTAAAGGGTGGGTGTCAGGATGATGGGACTAGACTCTTTTCACTAGCGCCCAATGACAGGCCAAGGGGCAATGGGCACAAATTGAAACACAGGAAGTTCCAGCTAAATGTGAGAAAAAACTTCTTTCCTGTGAGGGTGACAGAGCAGTGGAACAGGCTGCCCAGAGAGGCTGTGGAGTCTCCTTCCCTGGTGACATTCAAAACCCTCCTGGACATGGTCCTGTGCCCCCTGCTCTGGGTGTGCCTGCTCAAGCAGGGGGGTTGGACGGGATGTTCTCCAGAGGTCCCTTCCAACCCCCACCATTCTATGATTCTGTGATTCTATGAACCAAGTCACCCACGTTCCTGCAGAAAATCCCACCTGGCAAATATATATTGAAAAGGCACCTCTATCATGCACTGCCACATGTGGATGTTTCATTGCCTAGGAGATCGTTTGTGATGATTATTGCCATTTTTAATGGCAACCCGTTTTTGTGTGTAGATAAAGGGTGCTTTGGCTCATAGGAATCTGACAGTGCCAGCATGGGTAGATTGTGGCAGCACCCACAGTAGATGCCAGGGCACCACACGGGCAGAGCGGTGACACAGGATTCTCTTTGCTGGACCAGGGCTTGCCAGGGACTGTGCCTTCCAGCCAAAAATGCCATGAGACAGCTCATCTCTCCCAGCCTGGGGAGAAATGAATGCATGGATCGTGCTCAGGAGGAGTGGCCTGGCTGTGTCTTTGGGCTGACATCCTTTCCCATCTGCAGCCCTTAATTTTCCCCTTCCTGTGTGAAAATGGAAACAATTGTCAGCTGTGGTTGGAAAGGGCTTTGAAATCTACTGATGAAAAGTGGTAGATAAGATGGTGCTGCATTATTCTAGTAATGGAGGGAGAGGGAAAGCCAGTAAAGGGGGAAAAACCCCACATAATAAATAATAGTCTATAAATTACAGGAATTGAATGCATTAAAAAACCAATCCTCTGCTTCATTCTTTACTGTTGATAGCATCAATAAGAGAGGAAATTACCACCTTATGTTCTGCAACACATCACACCAACTTTCCTTTACAAACTCTGATGTGCCCTGATTGCAAAGTCAATTTAAAATTTACCATAAAACACAATAGCATAAGCTTTACAACCCCAATCACACTCACTCGGTGCTTTCACCCAGATCAAATGCATAGGCACCTGCTTGCTCTTCAACATGGATATATGACAACATGCTGCAGACAGCAGATGGGAGAGCAAACGAGGGTGTCACAGCAGAGATCTGCTTGTCTTGGCCAGTCCAGTGGAAGAAAAAAAGAAGTCAGGTTGGAAAACAAGCTGGTAAATGGCTCTGTTGGAAGTACGCTTAGATCTCCAGGAGATAGCCCATCCCATGTACCAGCAGGATGAAGGGTAGCCAGAACCATGATATATGCTGAGGGTGGTGAAACCCTGGCCCAGGTTGCCCAAAAAGGTGGTCGATGCCCCATCCCTGGAAACGTTCAAGGTCAGGCTGAATGGGGCTCTGAGCAACCTGATCTAGTTGAAGATGTCCCTGCTCATGGCAGGGGAGTTGGACTAGATGACTTTGAAAGGTCCCTTCCAACCCAAACCATTCTGTGATTCTATGATTCTATAACCAAATACAATGAGACCTTGAGTGAAGTTGGGGAGCTGTAGCTCTGGAGCCCTCGCGGTGGGACGAGCATCCCATGATGCGGAGCCAACCTCCCTCCTTGCACTGGGAAATACTTAAAATTCACCTGGTTTCTGAGCCCTTTTGCAGGCTCTGATGCAAAACCCTAAGTCATTTCCCTGAGCCTGGGTTTCCTCCAAAAATTTAAGCCCATGTAGTTGTTAATGAAGGGAAGGAGCATACAGCTACACCCATGCTGGGAGTTGATCATTTGCTCTTGCAGGCATGGGTTCCACTCATGGGCTGATGAGGGAAAATTAATTAGGCTCCTAGTTTTGCTTCCTACATAAAACTAACTCCTTTCGCTGTGACAGAAAGCCCATCTCTCTGAAGGGGTACAAAGGATTTCGGTTGAAGCTACAGAAAAAGCTGCATATTTCAAGATGCACTTCCCCAGCATCCATAAACCACTGCTGTCTGAATGCCTGTGGTATTCTCACATCCCATAAGCTCTGGTTTTAAATTCTCCCTCAGCTCAGAATTGCAGGATATATTCATGGAAGAGTGAAGAGTGTCATTTTTGCGATCAGCTGCTTGCATTTGTGACTGACTTAAAATGCAATGAGATGGATGCTTGAAGAAGAAGCAAGGGTTAAACCTAGAACAAGGAAGAGGCAGGACTCGGGGATGAAACAGTTAATCAAAGGGTAGCTCAGAAGTTATTTAAAAATAAACCAGAAAGTTGAACTCCCAGGAAGTTGCCGCTGTAATTACAATGCAGACAACGGAGCCATGGTGCTGTTAAGGTTACTGGATTTTCCTAGCAGCTGTGTTTAATTTACTTAAAACATGCAAAGCCATCACGTCAGATCCCATTAGCAGAATCACTCCAGAGCACTGCAAGAGCCTGGCGAGCCCAGTACTGCAGAAATGCTGAGGGAAAAACACAAATGTAAGATGCCCCTGAAGAAATGAGAGAGATTCATGTGATGGCCAACATCTACATGCGTTGCCTTCCCCCTCAGCTGCAGCAGACATGGTGTGGTCAGTCCCTCCTGCTCATCAAAGGACCTCTCCCTCTCCCCCCACCAGAAGACATCTGACGTGGTCTCCTAATATCACCAGAGGCAGAAGTCAGTGCAAATACCTCTACTGGCTGTGATGGAGAAAGTATGTGAGAAATCTGGGATCAAGCATTTAGGAAAGTCCTTTGAATGTGCTTTTCTATAACCCAGGTTCTCTGTGCGTCCTACAACCTGCTTATATACATGTACAATGTCCCATCTGGATCCTTCTACTCTCTGAGCATCCCCGACTTTCATGTTGCCTTAGGGAGGAGACCCACTTGCCCCAAATCGTGCTCAGAGTCTGCTCGGAGCTGGGTGGGTTCAGGCTTCCACCTCTGGAGCTTTGTTCACATGTACTGAATTGGGGCCATATGATTCATCAGGAGCCTTTCAAAAATACAGGACCAAAAACTAAAATGTCCTTGACAGGAAAAACCTTCTAGAGATCTTTTTCTGTTTGGATGGGTTGTGGGTTTTTTTTGTCATTCATTTAACGTTGGCTCAACACTCTCTCCACCAAAAGGAACATCAAGGTTTCATCTACTATTCGTGGCTCCTACCAGCTCAATTCTATTTCTAAAATTAGCATCCTGAGATACTTACTTAATTGCTAGAACAAAAGGTGTTAGTTCATGTTTTGGTCCCTACACACCATGCTAAGTGCTTCTGCAGTCACCTACAACCACTTCAGAGTCAACCACAGACTGAAGCTCAAACATATCCTGTTCCGCTAAGCCCTACTCAGCAAAGCAATGCAGCTTTAACCAGTGCCGATGCCAAAAGGAAGAGAGCTGAGGACAAGGACAGAGCAGAATATGCCATGGGCTCCCTTCTGCACATGACCCAGATACAAAGGCATTCCTACAGAGAAAGGGCAAATAAAATAAAATAAATAAATAAATAAAATAAATAATACAAAATAATGTGAAGCAATGAGTTTGTTTATGTGAACTCTGAAAACATCTGACCAAATTGCATTACCCTCGTTGACAAGCACTGGCACTTCTTGCCACCAGAAGCCCTCCTGAAATCAGCAGTTCCTGGTCCTGGAGTTGCTGGAACAGCTTAAGATCACTCTTCCAACACAAACTCATCCTTCATGGTTTAGAAAGGTGTGGGACTTATTTGCATAATAAATGACAAGGCAGGGATACAGATTTCTGACAGATACCCCCTCCCCTCCCTTTGAAAGAAATATGTTTATTCCGAGTGAATCATCTCTTCTCCAGATAAATGGTGTTTGTAGTCAGTTTAGCTTGGTGAGATTTGCATGCCTGTAATGAATTTTCACGGCTAGAGCCCTAATCCAGTCTAGTCATGGAGGGTTTATCAGGACCTCTTATTTCTACCAGTAAATGGGAATTGCTTTCCTTACTGCTATCTAGAAGCACCTGAGTGATTTTTGCTTCATATTTTCTATCCCACTGGAATTCAGAATGTGGTGTTATCTGATACTGTACAATTGTCACTCATGTTAGCTGCCTTTTTATTTTAATTTGCTGGATTTATTGCTTTTTTTTAAAAACAGATTTTACTTTAAGATCTGAGTCCCTCTTTGCTCCCTGACATCCTCCTGCTTAAATTTCTTGGGGTGATGGTCCTCAGGAAGGCAGGATCAGGGCTTGTCTTGCCCTCATCTGCCTGATGCCCTCCCTTGAGAGAGGGCTCCAATGCCGGGCTTGCCCCCATCCATCCCACCTTCCTCCACTGGGGAAATGCAAAACTACACAATAACAAGCAGAGATTATTCCTAACATTGGGTTTAAAAGCAAATGAACCCAGGAGAGCAGGGGCTTTGCTGTCGTGACCACTACGGCTGCTGCAACCAGGGAGCAGGTACATAGCTCTGAGTTCCATAAAAGTGAACCTGCTGGAAAGGCACAAGAAGACCTATAAATCCTGTAGACAACACCATGATGGATCAGTAGTGGCACGACATTAACCTTCACTCTTGAGGAGGCACCCAAATGATAACACCTGTAGCCATGCCACTCCAGAGTTACCTGTCTTGTCACTCGTGAAGATAAATCTATCTGACCTAAACCATCATCCTACACCCCTCCAGCTTCCTTCCTCAAAATCCTCATAGATACTGGCAGGGATCAGGAAAATCACACCTAATAATCAATTGCGTGTGTGTAACAAGGCTCACATGGAAGCCATTTCCTTCCAGTATGCTAAAATAATTCCGCAGAGCAGGGAAAAAACATGGTAAGCTTGAAGGCCAGTCTGCAGGGAAAGTGCTACATGTCAGTGACAACTGTGGAAAGACAGAAAACAGCTACCAAAACCTCAAGGAGCTGTCATGCACAGGAAAATGTAAGTTAATTAAAGCCACTTAAACAAATACATCTGGGACAGGGGCATGGGATGTAGGGAAGGAGAATGAAGTGATATTAAAAGCTCAAACAGATGGTGAATCCCAGACAGGAGGCAAGGAAACCCATTCTGCTAAATCCAGACGAGTCCCTCCCCCCAGAGCTGCACTGGAGAGGGCAGTGAGAACCCCCTCCACCCCAAGGCTATGCTTCACGGTCAGGCACTGCATCTTCCTGCATCCCCCATGGGGATGCCCAGGCTCAGCAGGTCTGCCCCTCTGCTGGAAAACACCAGTGAGGCTCCACTGATGCCCTCCTAGACCAAGCGGTGCTGGCTTGGGATTATAAATCCATTTCTTGACTTCCTAATATCTTCCCTCCTGTCCCTACCACACCATTCAGCTGAAATGAGAACCATAGGCAAAGCATCCATCTGGCTAAGAGTATGAGGATGTAAATCCACCTCAAACACACCACCAGGACCAACATCACCTCCACCTTTAGTCCTGGTCCTCCTCCAAGCACAGTCTCCTCTGAGCCTCCAGAGTTGCCTTGCCTCCTACTACACTCAAAGGCTGAGTGCAGGTTACTCATATCAGCCCCAGATGATATAAAGGCAAAATGGGAAAGATTTGGATAGGCTCTGTGCAAACAGCACACCCTGTGTGATATATGCACAATAGCTTTAAATTTAGATGCCTTGAAGCTCAGCAAGATGCTTGAAAGTTGCTTTGAGTTGTTTCAAGACATAATACTGCCATGGGCACTTGTGAATGAATTAATCTTACCCAGGCAAATAAGTCTTGCCTGATCACCTCCAGTGCCTGTTGAAGTGCTAGCTAGAGATCTAACAGCACTGAAAAAACAGGAAAGTGCAGGATAACCCCATCATCCCAGCCACCATCCCCTTTCCCACTACGAGCAGGTCCTCTCTCACCAGCTATTGTTGGGCACATAAAGACCACTCCACAGCCCCACTGTCAGCATGCAGCTCATTACTCTGCAAAGCTCTTTGAAATGCTCTGAATATGAAAGGTGCTCCGTCAGACCAAATTCAGCTCTGTTTGCTATTACAATACATTGCATTTCTTTTGTCTGCACCTTTTGATGGTACTCAATTGTTCCCCTCAGTCAGTATTTTGGAGTCATTAGTTAGAATTAGTAAAGTTCCCCAGCCAGACTTTTCCATGGCTCTGTTCTTGGGCTACAAAGAGTTGATGAGGAGTTGTCCTGCTTTCACCAAGCTGGAGGCGTGGTGGGGAGTGTTTCGGGGGGGGGGGGAGGGAGCAGGCAGGCTGTTCGACTCCACTCTCCTGTTGCAGGCACTGAGGCACCAGGAAATGCATGTGTTGACAAGATGCTGCGGGTGGTTGCAGAGGCACTGGTGCTTCCCAGCCAGGAGATCCTTTCATTTGGTACCTCTGGTGGGACCAGGTGAAGGGCTTCGCCCAGTCGCATCCATATTTAGGTAGCACATCCCACTAAGTTCAGGTTTATCCCAGAAATTCCCCACTCCCCATTTCAAGGCACCAGCCCTGAAGAATTCACCTTTCTCTGGGTGACAGGGACCTCTAGTTGGTCACCTCCGTGGTGAAAACACCTGGGTGCACCTGACTTTGTCCTCCAACTTCTCGCTCATGTTATGCCTTTCCAATTATGTCAGAAAACTTCTTAGTATCAAGACACATTTTCTCCGAAGGCATTTATACATGGAGCATGCCAGTTCCTCTCTACCCTGTACCCTTGTAACCAGGGTGATGAAGTTAACTAAACATGGATGCTGCTAAACCATCCAACAGAACATTAAGTCTGGGTGTGACCAAAAAGCAATAAAATGTAACCAAATCAACTAGAAATGTTGTTATATGAGAACATGGAGTGTACAAATCAGTGTATCCGTTGATCTGTGTTGTGACCAAAACACATTGTGTTTTAGTATCTAGGTGATCATTTATATAGACAATGTGTTTTGTCAGTAGAGGAACGCATTTCTGTCAAAGAGAATGATAAAGTGTGGTTTCGTGTAGTGGACTGAGAAAACTGGCCAGGATTGCCAAGACTGAGAGCCCAGTAGGTAAAAGGTAATTCCGGCAGGGGTAGATCGCGACCACTGACTCACGGACCACCGACCCAAGTAATACCACCTACTCAAAAAAGAACAATGGAGGAGGACAACCGAGTCTGCGCAGTAATTTACATATGGAGCAAGTTTGTACCAATCAGCAAAAAGACAATAATGAATATGTAAATTTTTGATCTATAAATTGTGTGAGATGAGTGATGTAAGGTATGCACGTTAGGAGGAGCAATCCTCCGTGCATCCGGCGCCATGAATAAAGAATGCCTGCTCTTTAATACTAAATTGGTGTTAAAGAGTTGTTTCTGATTTTACCACATTTTTCGGTAACAGTTTTGGCGACCCAGATGGGACCCTGCTTTTGAATCTCAACAGATCCGTGGGATCGTGGTACCTCCAGCTGGCACCGAGGGATTCTCGGGGAGAACTTCCGATCCCCGGACCGGAGAATTCTGAGCAAGATCCCTTGGACTGAGGTAAACAAGGCATTCTCTTAAGAAGAAACTTAGGTAGAATAATACGTGGGGTTAGCTTCCTACATAGGATAGGATAGGATAGGATAGTGGGTTAAAGTCCCACAGGCCTGCCCGTAAGGTGCGGCGAAAGCTACGCAGGGTTGGGGCCAAGAGGTACCTCGGTTGGTAAGTCTCTGCTAGGCGAAAGCCTGTGGAGCGGGGCCCAAGCATAGGGGAGTCTTCAACAGGGGGTTGAAGTCTCCAGGGATATCTAGCAAGGGGCTAGAAATCCCAGTGGGGGATTTCCAGTGAGAGTGGAATCCCAGAGGGAGCTCTAACAGGGGTTGGAGTCCCTCTGACTAGTACTTGTGATAGTGCACAATCACAACCACTAGTCGATTGGGAGATGGGAACGTTTCCGAGTAAGAAACCTATCCCACAAAGAACACCTTTGGGATGTATTTTGAAGCATTGGAAAGACATCGGGGGTGGTGACCCGCTAACTCGAAAACAATTAATTGAATATTGTAATCATTGGTGGCCAATGTATAAATTGGAGGATGGAGAAAAATGGCCTGAAAATGGAACATTGAAATATAATACCATCTTGAAATTAATGCTGTTTTGCAAGCGGGAAGGAAAATGGGATGAAATGGCAACATTCGGTAACATGGGGACAATCAGTGTATTCTTTAATCTGTATTTTAGTCATTAGTTAATCATGAATGCAATAGATGATGTGTTTCTGTCAGAACCCCTCTCCTTTCAGACTCAACGCCTAATTTTTAGATCCCAAAACCCTCACTCCTAGTGCTTAGGGTCCAAACCTCTGTTTTAAGGATTAAATTAAAGCCTCACTTTTAGGTAGCAATGATTCAGGGTATAAATGGTTGGGAGTTACTAATACAATCTAGTGTAGCTCAACTAATGCTGGGACCCAGAGCCAAAACTTAGCCAAGATAATGAGGTAGCCGAAACAAGAACAGCCTCCACGATAGAATAATGAGGTAGCCGAAACAAGAACAGCCTGCACGATGACTAAACCTTGTTGCTTATGGGGAGTCAGAGAGGCCTCAAGATTTGAAGTACCTGAACAAAGTCACGATGACATTTGGCCTTAAGAAAAGCAGATGTACAGAGCCATAAAGATAAGGAACTGCAGAGCAGACACTAAACCAGAACAGACCACCCCTCAAAGGCAGCACATACGTAATCTCAGAACTGAGTTTGCGCAAATACAAGGGTTAACTAGTGGACACAGGGAGGAAGAGTATGTCCTTCATCCAGAGACCCCTGACAACCACCCGGAGACACCAATAGGCATGCGCAAATGATGTCTGCATATAATGAATATGTATATCTTTTATCAGAAAGTTAATGAATATGTATATGAAGCATGTACTTAACTGGCACAATGAGATCTGATGGTATGCACGTTAGGAGGAGCGATCCCCTGTGCATCTGGCTCCGCAAATAAAGAATGCCTGCCTTTTAACACTACATTGGTGTTACGAGGTTCATTCCCGATTTCGGTGACACCCTCTTGGGATGCTCACTTGGACTTAGGACAAATCTGGTGATAGGACATTTTCACTGGAGGATCTTAACCCATCTGGACCTGTACTCCTGCCTCAGCCAGGCATGCTGGAGTAACCCAACTCACAGGGGAAGGCTTGCTGATATATCAGGGAATATCACGCCCCACGATACCCAGCTGGTCCGCTTTGGCGATGCCCAGTCTTCAGGTATGGGTATGCATTTGCCATGGGAAGCCCAGGAGAGAGGGACAGCAGATGCAGCTTCCCTTGTCCTCCACCAGCATGAATGGGGTTCAACACCAGAGCAGGTGCCCGAGGTCCTGCAGCCCAAGATCCGAGCTCTGAGGGAGACATGGAATACTTCTTCAGGTATATGCTCCTGATGGCCAGCAAGCAGCTGAGCTGCTTCCCAATCCAGTGGCTGTACCTGCAGCACTGTGCTAACAGCCCTTGATGGACTTTTCATCCATAAATTTCTCTAATCAGCTTTTGAAGCCATTTATACTTTTGGCATCCGCAACATCCTGTGGCAAGGAGGTCCACAGTTTAATTATATGTTTATAAAAAAACATGTCCTCCTAAGGCCTCTGCCCAATCATTTCACGGTTCTTTAGCTTTTCTGTTGTGAGACACAACAAATAAGTCTTCCCTATCCACTTCCACACCACTAGGGCTTATATATCCCACTAAGATACCTCCTCAGCTTCTTCTCCAGACTGAAGGACTTAATCTGTTCAGCCACTTTTCACACTGAAGCTGTCCCATATCACTCCTTGTCCCCCTCTCCATCCTACTCCAGACACACTAGGAGGCCTCACACATCAAATGGGACACACTTTTGGCTCCTTTCCTTAAAAAGCATCCACCACCCAGCATGGTGGCAGATCCTTGCATCCCAACCCGCTGCAGTAAGAAGATGCTCCCAGTACCTCCACACAGGGAGAAGCAAATCCCCAGCCATGCCATGTCCCCAGCACATGAACCAAGGCATGTTCAGGTACATCCCCATCCCCAAAACACAATACACACTGCAATAGGCTTAACTGACATGGGTGTTAATCAAAAGAGACCCCTTGGAAACTAATGGTGTGATGGGGCTGAAGACCAGCACTAGAGGCATATGCACCTCTATCAGCTGACACCAGCTGAGAATAAAGGTGGGTCCCACTGCATTACACACTTTCCAGATATAATACAGCCTCCATGAGAGATCACAGAGTCACAGAATGGTTTGGCTTGGAAGGGACCTTTCAAGGTCACCTAGTCCAACTCCCCTGCCATGAGCAGGGACATCTTCAACTAGATCAGGTTGCTCAGAGCCCTGTCCAGCCTGACCTTGAACGTTTCCAGGGATGGATCATCGACCACCTTTTTGGGCAACCTGGGCTAGGATTTCACCACCCTCATCATAAACAATTTCTTCCTTATACCTAGTCTGAATCTACCTGAATTTCCCTTTGTCCTATCGCTACAGGCCCTGCTAAAAAGTCTGTCCCCATCTTTCTTCTAAGCCTCCTTTAAGTACTGAAAGGCCACAATAAGGTCTCCCTGCATCCTTCTCTTCTCCAGGATGAACAACCCCAGCTCTCTCAGCCTTTCCTCTGATCATTTTTGTGGCCCTTCTCTGATAGAGGCTTCATTCCTGTTCATGCATAAGGAGCTCCAGCAGATATATGAACTAATGACTTTGCATGGGCTATGCCCCATCTAACATTGCTATCTGATCCAAAAAGCTCAGGTCCTGGGACCACAGCAGCTCCAACTCACACCCACACTGCCTGTGGATGCAGATCCTTCTGCACCCAGCGATCCCACCATGGTTTCTGGATGCAACATGGGCATTTGGCCGCTACAACCTTGAAACTAAACTAGGAGCAGACCATGGAAAGAAGAGCCCAGCGCTGAACCCAGCTCCTTTAGCAGTTCTTCATCTTTCATGGTGGATTGTACTTCCACTTCCTAAGGGCTTCCCTGAAAATTATCTCATAGATCATCCCACCTAACATTAGCGATAGCATTTCCATTGCAACACAACGAAATGCAGGCAATTCACACCTCTCACCTTGCATTTTCTTAAGTAACATGGTACAATAAAACAGCCTGTCCAGATTCCAGTCTAATCTAAAAACAATTTTATGGCTTCTAATTTTAGCATTAATCTTCCTTTGCTATGGTTGTGTGATTTCTAATTATTTTATCCCCAAGCCTTGCTTTGACGGATAGTTGTACTTTTTCCAATGCCAAGTGACTTGTAAAGGTGCCTTTAAAAAATATGCTGATCATTTCAGGTTCATTTCCAGTTCCTACGCAAATAATATTCTCATATATGGCTTCACAGGGGAAATGCTATTATTATTAAAATAATAATAAAAGCAATACAATTTAAAAAGGAGAGCTCTATTTCTGAGGATCAGCCCAATCTGACTCTGCAAACACCATAATTTCTCTTAAAAGTTGTGAAAGACCATATATCTGTTATCCAGATACAGATCTCTTAATAATTCAGTGCCTTCAGCTTGGCATCGTTCCCAGAACATTTTGCCTTTATCTATCCTTATTTTCAGGTTACAACACATCGAAGAGCAATCGGCCACGCCAAAACCTCAGGAAAACTCAGGACAGCGCAAAGCAGCAGTGGAGACGCACTTGCCTTGATGCTCTCTGGGAGTGTTACCTATCCAAATCCTCTGAATTTACAGCAGCAAAGATCAGTCCTTGGCTGAAGATGTGTTTTAGGGACTTAGGATGAGCCTCCAGCCCAGGCTCCTTGTCAGGCAGATGCTTTCTCTCCTACCATGATCACCTGAAGCAACTTCTTGATCCTCCTAATCACTGATATAGATCAAATCCGGATCTGGTACTGTTAAAAAATTTACTGCATCTGATACTGCACAAAAATGTACTGGGGAGAGAATGCTGCTTGCAGAAACCTTCAGGATGCTGAAACAGGCAGCTGCCTGCCCGCCCGGCCCTGCCACCAAGGTGCAGGTCCTAGTAGGGCCTGCCACCAACAGCCAGCACTGGGATGGGGGACGCAGTCACAGGGCTAGTGAATGTTTGGTGGGTTATTTCCTTCCCCAGGATTTACATTGCACACCAGTCAATTGGAAAACATCCATTTGACCTGTGACATTTTTGTTTTAGTCACTCTCCAAGCTTTGACAGTGGTGGTTTAAACACAGAGCGTATGAGCTTCGGCACCAAGAAAGCACCCCATCCCCACAAATTCAGAGTGGATGGGGAAAAATATTGCACCACAGCCCCAATAATGAGCCTATTTCTTCTTTCTGATTCTTAATTTTCCTCTCTTTCACCTTCTGAGCTTGTTTTACCATCTGTGTCTTCTCCCACCCCATTGGAAATGTAAGCTTAGCTCCCCACTACCCACCACAATATTCAGGAGGAAAGAATATGGGGTGGTTTGGTTTTTTTAAATTCCCTGCACAATGCTGTGTATAGAGTACTTGAAATGGAGATTGTCAAAACAGGAAACAACCCAGTCAAAGTCCTCAGGCCTGGGTCCTGAAAATGTCACTGTACAGAGCTGCAAGGGATGGAGAACAGCCCTCTGTTCCCGCACAGAGAGAGGATGCTCTGGGAGAGCGGCCAGCAACACACGATCTGCCCTCACACCACCCTGATCCTGAGAGCTGGGCTTTAACCTCTGCCGAAATCAGTGGGAAACTGGTTTTTATTAACTGATTTATTGGGAGGAAAAAAATCTGAGAGGGGGTTAAAAATTATAACCCTCTGTTGGCCAATATTTATATCAGCATAGAGAATTTCATAAGAAATATATTCTCACTCAGGAAGCCAACCCTACAAGAAATCAATCATCCTTACTATTTCAGAGTAACATCCACAGCATCCTGTTGTCTTCCTTCCTACTCCTCTTACAACTCACCCCTGACATCCTCGCTTCTCAAGCTCATACTCTGAGTTTGAGCTGGCCTCGCTGGGCTGGAAGAACAAATCTTGGGTCAAATCCTGCCCATGGTCCCCCCCAGGGCAAGGCTCTGGGCTGACACTGCATCTCCATGAGGATGCAGAGCAGGGTGCTGCTTGGCCCTAGGCTCTTTGATTTCCATCTATCCACCATGGAGCAAAGATTTAAAGTTTCTCAAAGACACAACAACGAGGCCAGGCTTGGAGGAAAGAATGCAGCTGCTGTGAACCTGGGTAAATAAGATTTTCACAATTTATTTTTCTGCAGAAAATAGTTGCTAGGTTTATTTTAAAAAGCAGGCTCCTGCAGCTGTAGGTTTTTAGCCCTTCTTAAAAGTCTGACATGAACAAGCATCATTGCCAACAAATATTGATATTTTAAGCCTTTGATTGCTTCTGATGGGAGTGAAAACCTTTTTTTTGGTTGTTGTTTTTTGGGTTTTTTTGCATCTTTCTGCAAGCTACCTTCAGGAGAACTTCCCAAGTAGAAGAGCTGGTGACTTGCTAGAATGGTGATCCAGCAATTCAGGTTGCCCAGTGAGGTGGTAGATGCCCCATCCCTGGAAACATTCAAGGCCAGGCTGGACGGGGCTCTGAGCAACCTGATCTAGTTGAAGATGTCCCTGCTCATTGCAGGGGGGCTGGACTAGATGGCTTTGAAAGGTCCCTTCCAAGCCAAACCATTCTGTGATTCTATGATTCTTCCTCTGGAAGCAAAGGAGATATATTGTTTTATTTCTAAGGGAACAGTGGTTATTATTGTAGTGTCAAGCCACTGATCTACAGAGTGACAACCTTCAGGGGGGAAAAAAGTCCATGGATTCATGGGATGGACAACTAGGAATGTCATTCCAGATGGTTCCCATAGCCCAGAACATCAAATTTAATCTGTCATCCAGGCAGAGAATTAGAATAATTACCTAGGGCCCGATCCTGAAAGGTGCTGAGTGCAGTCAAGTGGTCTCTGCTCCCATATTGTTCAGTATCTCAGGGGCTCTCAGTAGGGTCAGCCTTGGAGCCTGGGCAAAACAAGATAGGTTGGTCTTAGTCCAGTCTTTTGTAAAAAAAACCTATACAACCTATATTTTAAAAACACCCCATCCCAGCTCCCCGTGCTGGCCCTGTATTCCTGTATGGGGAGCTAACGCAAGGGTCGTGCAGAACGTGGCCAGGGAGATGCTCTCCAATCCACAGGCATTCTCTGCAGATCTGGGATGGATGCCTGAAGCATATGGGAGGGAAACTACACTGGCATGGATGCATCCATAGAGCTTTGGTCCACATCTAGGAACATCAAAATGATGTTCCTCAGGAGTACTGCTTTATCCAAGCCATCACACATGGACACTGTCCTGGTTTCAGCTGGGATAGAGTTAAATTTCTTCGTAGTAGCTAGTATGGGGCTATGTTTTGGAGTTTTGCTGGAAACAGCAGTGATAATGTGGAGATGTTTTAGTTGTTGCTAAGTAGCACTTACACTGGTCAAGGACTTTTTCAGCTCCCCACGCTCTGCTGGGTGCACAAGAAGCTGGGAGGGGACACAGCCAGGACTGCTGACCCCAACTGACCAATGGGCTATTCCATACCATATGATGTCATGCTCAGTATATAAAGCTGGGGAAGAAGAAGGAAGGGGGGACATTGGGAGTGATGGCATTTGTCTTCCCAAGTAACTGCTACGCGTGATGGAGCCCTGTTTTCCTGGAGACGGCTGAACACCTGCCTGCCCATGGGAAGTAGTGAATGAATTCCTTGTTTTGCTTTGCTTCTGCGCACAGTTTTTGCTTTACCTATTAAACTGTCTTTATCTCAAACCATGAGTTACTTCACTCTTACTCTTCCGATTCTCTCCCCCATCCCATTGTAGGGGGGAGTGAGCGAGCGGCTGCATGGTGCTTGGTTGCTGACTGGGGCTAAACCACGACAGACACATATGCTGTCAACATCATCCCAGAGCTAACACACCTCCCTGGCAGAAGACAAACTCCAGGGTTGCCTTGCCAAGTCTACGGGAAGCGATAAACCTGGAGATAAGAGAATTTTGCTGGGTTTCCAGGGAGGAAGCCTAGGAACACCCCTCCATGCTCACTGCTGGCTGGCAGTGACACGTGGCATGCCAGCCCCGGGCATGCACGGCCGTGCCAAGAGCAGGGTGAAGGGAGGGAAGAGGATGACGGGGACAGGATGACAGCACTTTTCTCCATATGGCCCTTTATTTTGGGAGGTCCCCCGAGATACTCAGCTCAGGGTGGCCAAGCCCTCCTTCTTCTTTCCCTATAAGGGGAATGGATGAAGGGAGGAAAACACTTGCCTAATGGAAGAACAAAAGCACAGTGATCCCTTCCAAAAATGTCTTTTGAGGAACAGACTGGGCCTGAAGGCCCAGTATTTCTGGTTTATTTATTGTTGGATGAAATCCAGCCTGGCAGCATCTTTCTGTCCTTCCTCCAGATTCTTGCAGGACTTGCCCAGAGCTGCATGGATCATGCAGGGCTCGCACAGACCCCAAACCCAGTTGGGGATTTAACATCCAGCACCTTGTAGAGGTGATGAAACCAAAGTTGAGACCCTATCACAAGCAAGCCTTGGCCATGAGGTGGAAGGGACAAGGGGTCATCACCCATCCATAGCCCTGGTCAAGCAGGATGCATTTGTCAGGAAGGGTCTGCCCCAGCCTGATCCCACTGGAAACCGGGACCAAATCCCACTAAAGCCAAAACCAGCATCAGACCTTTCATTGCTTAGCAGCAGTGGTTGCTACAAGGCAGAAGGGGATTTCTGCCATGCTGATTGCTCATGGAAAGTCCCTGACTGGCCCACAACCATGGAAAAAACAGAAAATATAATTTTAATACCAAGTTGGTGACAGGCTGTCTATTTTTCTCTCCTGTGTCTAGTTACCATGGACAGATTTCTGAGGTCGACCATGCAATTGTTCACTGCACTGCTCCTATTAAAAAGAAGATGAGCAAATCATCCCATTCGTACCGTACTTTAATTTCCAGAAATTCTTTCTTTGTTTGTTTGCTTAAATTATTCCTCTCATTTAAAGAAACAATGCAGTCTTACAAAGCCAGGGCCCAAATCTCTCGAATAACCCTGCTGTGGTTCATTACTTCTACGCTAGTTAACAGGACCAGTAACTTCCTTAAGGTTTAATAGAAAATCTTCTTTCCAAAATGCAGAGGTAGGATAGTTTAACAAACTCACTACTGTATTCCAGTTATGTCATAGGTGAGGGATGTGCTAGGCAAGGCACAGGTCCTCCTCAAGGGTACTGTATAAAAGCAGGTACCCCAAATTGAGCTTTTTTCACCCTACTCAGCTGCAGAAGGGGACCTGGGAGTCCTTCTTTGCTTGCATTGCCTTGCTCAGAGCATCAGCTCCAGCTCTGCTTGGAAACAGGCTCCTGAAGCATCCTGAAGCATCCAAGCCCTCATCCCAAAATGCAGACTAGTACACTAGGATGAAGTAGATGATACTGGAGGGGCAGATCTGAGACATCCCTGGGGTGGGTGTGCTGGAAGAGGTGGGTGTACAGCCTGTTTTGCTAATTATATGGATTGCAAAGTAAACAGGACACCTGCCAATTGGCTGACCATAAACTGCCCTTCTCACTAGTTTTACAAACCTCTTGTCAGGACCAAATCAGAACACGTTATAAAAAATTAAATTAAACACAGAGCAGAGCTTGTGGAAAACAAGAAAACACAGAAAACACACACAGAAAACACACACACATATATATTTATATATAACAGCCCAGTAAAGCTCTATTGAGATGTACATGCAAGTGAAATGCATCCTACGCTGGGTGAGGAGCTGGCAGCACTGCCTTCACTTGTAAGGACATTTGCCCTACAAGTGCCTCTGCAGCTCCTTGATATTATTTCTACAATAGGATTTGTCTAGCAACACCTACAGATGTTTGCATGGAGTCTTCTCGCTTATCCAGTGATAATACTGCATGCCTGGGACAGTTGGACAAATTATACTGCGTAAATAATAAATAATGGAGGGTTAATCAGAAAGAGGTGGTGAGCAATCTGGAGATTCCCACAGACACCCTGCCATGAGGAAGGAAACAAGAAAATGCCCTGGCCTAAGCAAGGGTGAGTCTCACACACACAGATCACAGAGAGATCACAGGAGCTGTTTGCAGATCACTTACCGAACATGAATAATTCAAACAGAAGAGGCTGGAAGTATGAGAACAGATAGATGGGAGTGCACCACCACTGCTTTGGCAGGTTTTATGATACTGAGCAAGGCAAAGAAACCACGAGCCCCAGCAAAAGTCCTTAGACTAGCATTGCCAGTGCTGTGACTTTACTGGAAATCTTGTGATGTACAGTGTTCTACCAGATCCCGAGCTGATGATATACATCCCTTTCTCCTCCAGGCAGTTTTGTGATTATTTGGCTGGGGGTGGGGGAAAATGATGCATTTTTTTAAAACCTTTAGGACCCACCAGCAGTCCACTGCCTAATTACAGAAATCATAGAATCACAGAATGGTTTGGGTTGGAAGGGACCTTTCAAAGTCATCTAGTCCAACCCCCCTGCAATGAGCAGGGACATCTTCAACTAGATCAGGTTGCTCAGAGCCCCGTCCAGCCTGACCTTGAATGTTTCCAGGGATGGGGCATCGACCACCTCTCTGAGCAACCTGGGCCAGGGTTTCACCACCCTCATTGTAAAAAAGGTCTTCCTTCTATCTAGTCTGAATCTCCCCTCTTTTAGTTTAAAACCATGAGCCCTTGTCCTATTGCAACAGGCCCTGCTAAAAAGTCTGTCCCTATCTTTCTTATAAGCCCCCTTTAAGTACTGAAAGGCTACAGTAAGGTCTACCTGGAGCCTTCTCTTCTCCAGGCTAAACAACCCCCAACTCTCTCAGCCTTTCCTCATAGGAGAGGTGTTCCATCCCTCTGATCATTTTTGTGGCCTCCTCCAGGCCCACTCCAACAGGTCCATGTTCTTGTACTGAGGACTCCAGAGCTGGATGCATTACACAAAGCACCCACCACCAAAAAAAAAAAAGGCATTTCCTTTGAGGGATCACACCAGCTATCAACTTCCAGTCCTCCTCCCACCCCCAGGGACCTCTCTGGGAAAAGACACAGTGCTCGGAGACTGGCTTACAGCCTTCAGGCTCCTCTGCCCCTGGAAGAGCTCATGCTTCAGTGGGGTTCAGCTCTACAGGAGAATGGGTGGGGAAAAAAGGTGCCAGGGAGGAGGATGGAAAAGAGAAGAAACCAAAAAGGGGGGGGGGGGGGGGGGGGGCGGGAAGAAGGGATAAGGGTTGTTCTCTTATCCTTATTCCAAAAGGAAAACACAAGTAGGGGTGCTCCTGTAAGGACAGGTTAGTAGCCCACACCCAACACATTATTGGGAGGACTGGAAGCCTGCAAGCACATAAAAAACCATGAAAAAAGGCAGAGGAGGTAAAAACAGATGGTGGAAGTCAAACACAGCTTTGGTACAACCTGAACAAATCCAAAACTCATCCCCCTGAAATTACATTGCCACGTATTGATTGCCAACACAAAGACCCTTGTTGTCCAGTATCGAGGGGCAGCTCTCCCACATGAGGTCAGAAATGGGGCACCCAGGCTGGTGACTGCCCAGTGAGCCTGGGGACTCCTCATCCTCAGAGAACCGGAGGTGTCAAGGAGGGATTTGACAGAGAGGACTGTGCCTTAGCAGGATTTCCAGAGCTCCCTGATGGAGAGGCATGCTCCACCACTACTGACACCCTTTGGGAATTCCTGCCCGGCACCTATATGGGCATTGCCCTGCTTCCTCTGCACTGCTGTCAGGCCTGGATTTGGCCCCTGAACTGATGACACACCTGGTCATAGTCCCCTCACATAGAACATATTTCTTGATATTGCATGAAATGTATCTGATTCGAAACTCACAGTGATAGTAAAAGACATTCACCCAAGATCACAACACAAAAATCCCAACAAATTTGGTTCTCAGGGTAAACCGGATGAGAAGCATCCAGGTGTCCTAATCTAGCTGCAACCTTTGATGTTACCAGCAAACAAGTCTACATTTTCAATTTGTCCTTGAACATAAAAATATTGTCTCCATCCACACTTTCCCCCATTCATTAACCACTTAAGCTTAATCTTCTGAATTAATAACATCCTTCAGCACTATTGCCTGTAGCATCCTTGATCTGGAAAGCTCAGTCTGGAAGTGACATCTCAATGGTGTCTACTACAGATACTCTATTACACACATTAAGAAAATTTCACTTCAAGCTTTAGCATAAACTGAGTATCTCTGGTAGGAAACCTGTTTCTTGCCAAGAGCTAGAGTGGTCTTTATAGACCAAACACTAGCTGCACGTGAAACATCTCCATGTTAACCCAAAACAATTACTTGGCCATGCACCACATCTGTTCCTCAGGGCTCTGGGTTCCCCACCCTTGTTTTCTCATCCCATCCAGAAAAATTAACTAATTAATATATGTCTGACAGATGTTCTTTGAAAGAGATATCACGTCTTCAAAACACAAGATGATGAAAGGAGTAATTGAGTAGATTAGACTGACCAGAAAAGCAAGGATTATAGCATGACAGTGGAAAACACAGCATTAAATATTTCTCTGATATTTATGATAGGTTTATTTATGTATCAAACTATGTGCCAATTAGCTGTATATAAATCTATGATGAAATTATGCCATGTAGGTCTCCAAAGTGAAGAAACGCCAGGGCTGGGCTGCATAATCACCATTAACTCTGCCCCTCCAGGTGTTCCCATTCTAGCTCATTCCTAATGATCATGTACTATTTCTCAATAACACAACGGAACAATGTGCATCTTTTGCAACCATACAGTTGTATACGCAACATTTCCATATACTATAAGCTACTTTGTGTGTGGTGGGACCTCTGCGTCTCCCACAGCCAATTCAGGATCATTATTTTTTTATTCTCCTCCACCTAGTTACATCTGCCTGCTGTCCCTTGTCTCAGACTGCCATCTCTTTAGAGCAAGCTTTGGCTTTGTTGAGGCTTTGTGCAACCCCATAGGAAAGTGGGGATCCTGTTTGAAGACCTGTAGGTGACACTGGGATGCAAACATTAATAGAGATGCATGCTCTCATTTTACATATCGAGAGGAATGTGGGGAAGCAACAGCTTGGTAAGGCAGCAGCACCACCTGCCTCAAGTGTGCACTGCAAGGGATGTGCACGTGTAGTCAAACTAGCCACCTCAATGAGGTCTTTGTGCTCTGCCAGATATCTGCAGAAGGCAGCGTGCAAAGTTGGAGCCTACGGCCCCATCTGCAGTCACAGCTAGCACCAGTTACAGCCAGCACTGCCTAAAAATTGGGCCAGCCACCCCACCCGCACAGGCAGGGAAAGGTCTGGGGAGAAGGGGTCCCAGAGGGCAAGCAGTGCTGGTGCTCTGCGTGGCTTTGTCTAGACAAGGAGCAAGCCCCTGTACAAATGAACGAGGCAGCTACATGATTGCAGGCCATCCCAATACCTGGATTCAGTGGTTCTACACCCTTTCAATACTTGGAATTGAAAATGAGACTTAATATATCATGCTATTATGACAGTTATGGCCCATTTATGTCCCCCTCCCTCTCTTGCCCCCTTCACCAACCTGCTGCTTTTACCCTAGGACAGCCACATTATCTCCCATGATGTCCTGCACGTACAGACCATTGGTCAGGAGCGAGTCCCTAAAGCCAGTGCCTCTGCTCCCTCCCACTTCCCTCCTACTAGGGTACCTACAGCCTACTTGGCTGGCTGAGCTCCTGCTTTGAATTCATTACTGACATTAAAAAAAAGAAGGAAAAAAAAGGTTTTATCTTCTCAAGTGTGTATGAAAAGGTATAGATTCCTGCCCGACTGCAGCACTTGGCCTTGCTGCGCTGGTAATTGGAGCCAGCATGCTCCGCTTCCCAGGTGTCCCATTCACAAGCGCAACAAGGAAGCATTCAATTTTTCAATAGGAAATGCCATCACCGGAAAACAATCCACCTTCCTTGCCTCCAAAGAAAAGCCAGAGGGTGAGTTCTCTCCTTGGCCATGGTTTTGGCTTACTGCCAGCCCCGGCCAGAGCTGCTGGGGGGCAGGAGGAAAGGCTGCAGCACTGACTGCTCAGACCATCCCAAAGCCATGAGATTGCCCTCAACACTGTGAGCTCAGTGCTTTTTTTTCTTCTAAACACATTGGGTGATGTAGGGGAATAGACAGGGATCGGCGACCGGAAGATTACGGGATGTGACGGAAAGATAGACTCCTCCCCATAGGAGTGGCAGGAACAGGAAGCGCAAGAGCTATATAAGCATATGATGCAGTTAAATAAACGGACATTTTGTATCCATCATATTGATGTCTGTGCATCACTGTCCCCAGGGTGGGTAGAGCCCTGTGTCCCGGAGATATGCGGCCCAAGATAAGTTCTCCCGTAGAAGCGTACAGCAACAAGTGGTGACCCCGACGTGATTAGCGGGGCGGCTTGGCAAGTTCGCCGGGGGGAAAAGATAGCTTGGGGCATGCAGGGGTGGGACGGGGAGCCGCAGGTCGGCGGGCACGCCATGGAATCAGTCGTAAAGGTACTGAAGGGATTGGGGAAGAAATATGGAACTTCGATATCGAAGGCGCCTACCTCAAAGGCCATCCAATGGATGATTACGCAGGGGCTCATACGAAGTCCCGCAGACATATTTAATAAGGATAATTGGGTGAGAATTAAAGAGGAGTTAGCCGAAAGGGCTATGATGGGAAAAACCCAGTACATACAGCTCTGGGGAATGATACACCGATTACTATTGAAAGCTCGGGATGATCAGGAGACGTGGCGGCAGGCGCGGCGGTGCCTGCACGGTGCTACAGGCGACAGTAGCCCGGAAAGAGACCCAGGAGGGGCAGTGGGGACGCAGACAGGGGCAAGCATCGCGGGGGATGGGGAAAAAGGGGAGAGTTCGGACGGAGTAGCCTGGCCAGCGACTCAGTCTGAGGCTCCCAAGGAGGTGGATCGGGAAGCGGCGGTGTTCCCTGTTGAGCCAGCAGGACCCTTGGAATGCGCCCCCCCCCCGCATACCCCTGGGATGATTTGGCACAGGCGCGGGTACCTGCGCGCGGGGAGGGTGACGTGGCGGCGGACGCAGCGGGAGTGACAGAGCGGAAGGAGAAAGATGATCAGCGCCGGAAGCAGCGCCGGCAGCGGCACCGCCCTCTGCCCGACCCTCGAGACTGGCTCCCGGGACAACCCTTGAGATGGGAGTCGGACGAGGAGGGGGATTGGGGTGCCTGGAGGGGAGGACAGGGTGGGTATAGAACAACCTCGAGTAGCAGCGAATCAGAAGTTGGGGGAGAAACCGATGCCCACATGTGGGAAGAGGGAGCAGCTTGCCTGCGGCGCGCAAAAAAGAGGCATAAGGCAGCAGGGACTCGGAGGACCAGTCAGAAGGAGGGAGGAGAGGGACCGCCAAAAGGGGAGGTCCGGGGCGCTGCAGCTCCGGAGGGGTCCGCGGAGGACGTGCTGCGGCAGCTGCAGCAGGCTATGCGCGCACTAGGGGAAGTAACTCGGCGGCAGACAGGACTCTTAACGAAGGGGGCGCCCCAGCGACAGTCAGTTGAGTTACCTAACTGGCGGCTGATAGCTAGAGATTGTAGCCTCGATGGAGTAAGGATAGAGATGCCCGGGATCTTCCCTGTCCGACTAGCTCCAGGAGGAGGGGTGGAGTGGACGCCGATAGATGCCAAGCTAGTGCGAACTTTATGGCGAGAAATTAGAGAAAAGGGGCTGAAAGACGAAGGAGTAGCATTGCTGCTGGACGCTGCGCATGCAGCGCCATTGACCCCCTCTGATGCTAAGCAGTTGGTGAAAGCAATATTGGCTCCCACAATGTACATACTTAGGAAGGAGGCAATGCACAGTGCCTGCCATGCCCTCGTACAGCAAGTGGCGGCAGTTCCGGGCCACCCGCTGAGAGGGACCACCCTTGACCGGCTCACTGGCAGAAGTCAAGGACTGGAAACCCCGCAGTTGCAAGCAGCAGAATTAAGGGGCAGGGAGCTGCAAGCGGTAACAGAGAGTTCCCGCAAAGCGTATAGTGAAGTGGGCAGGTATGAGAAAAAAGCAGAACCTTGGCAAAAGATACAGCAAGGACTAGCAGAGCCATTTACAACGTTTTGTGACAGGTTGCAGAAGGCTATTATAGAATCAGAATTGCCGGCAGCGGCCAAGGATGCAGTCCTTATGGATTGCCTCCGAAATCAAGCAAATCCGCAAACACAAGATATCCTCCGCACCCTGGCGGTAGGGGCGCCATTGGGTGAAACCATCAGGCATGTCTTGCGCCAGGAAGCATTGAACCAGCATGGCGGTGCGGGAGCGCACATCTGCCAGAACCCTGACTGTGGAAGTGAAGAAAGGGTGATGGTGCAAGCGGCCGGGGTGGGGCCGAGATGTCACTTGTGTGGACGGCGAGGGCACTTTAAAGCTGGGTGCCCGCTAGCGGAAAGGGGAGGACGTAATGGAGGAGGAGTGCGCCCAGTAAGGAGGTGCTGGGTGTGTGGGAAGCCAGGACACCTGGCAAGAGATTGTCCAACTACGAAGCCGGGAAACGGCCAAAGGAGGGCGAAGCGAGGGGGATTCGTGCCTCCTATGAGTCAAATGACCCCCATCATGGTGCCAGCGCCAGGAGCTTGGCCCACCGTAGCGGGCCAAGGGGGAGTGAACCGTCACGCAGGGGAGCAGAACCAGCAAGATTTGCAGGTTACAGCCCCCACGTGGCCTTGGTCATAGGCTGTGACGAGAGACCCATGGCGGCAGTGATGATTACCCCACAAGAGCCGAGTTGCCCGGCACGGGTATGCCTGGGAATGTTAGTGGATACCGGGGCAGATGTCACAGTGATGCCACTCGAACGGTGGCCACCAACTTGGCCCCTTGCCATGGGAAAACGTATAATAGGGGTAGGAGGAGAACAACAGACGAGAACTAGTACTTGCCCTGTGAAACTCGAAGTCATGGACGAGGACGCAGGGAAGCTCCTCACGGCCGTAGTGACCATACTAGTAGCAGATGGGGTAGCAAGCCCCTTGTTAGGGCGAGACGCCCTTGCTCAGATGGGGTTCGGGTTGAAAAATTTAGCATAAGGGCCACTGCCTCAGAGGGGCTTCATCAGCACAAGTTAGTGTGGAAAACCGAACAGCCCGTCTGGGTGGAGCAGTGGCCCCTGACAACAGAGAAAACAGAGGCTGTAAGAGCTATAGTAAAACGAGAGCACGAAGCAGGGCACCTAGAGCCCTCGATGAGCCCGTGGAACACCCCTATATTTGCTATAAAAAAGAAAGATAAAAACCAATGGAGGATGCTGCATGACCTTAGAGCAGTAAATCAGCAAATGGAGGACATGGGGCCTCTCCAACCTGGCCTACCAGATCTGAGTGCTGTCCCGAAAGGATGGCGAGTCATTGTTTTAGATATCAAAGACTGCTTCTTCAGCATTCTGCTACATCCAGATGATAGAAAGAGATTTGCCTTTACTCTGCCCGCGGTGAACCGCGCAGAACCAGGTAGTAGATGGCAGTGGACAGTACTTTTGCAGGGGATGAAAAATTCTCCAGCGATCTGCCAGAGGTATGTGGCTTCTGCATTGCAGCAAGGCGACAGTATCAGGAGAGAATCTACATGATCCACTACATGGATGACGTCCTCATAGCTGCGCCCACCGAGGCATTGTGTGAACAAGTCTTTTCAGACACCCAAAGGGGCCTTGCGGGACAGGGCCTCAAGGTAGCTGAGGCAAAGGTACAGCGAGGACCAGTGTGTGGATTTCTGGGTGCTAGAATACAAGGGGATTCCATACAAGCTCAGCCTATTAAACTTACACCTAAGGTTAAAAATTTACACGATGTACAGAAGCTGGTAGGAGCACTGCAGTGGTTGCGGACTTTCGTGCGCGTCACCGGTGAGGAGATGCAACCTTTCTATGCGTTGCTGAAAGGGACTGACCCATGGGAGCCCAGGACTTTAGACGCTGAGGCAGTCCAGCAATTGCAGATGATAGAACGTCGAATGCAAAAGGAAGGAGTATGGCGGTGGGACCCCCAGGAGGAATTAATTGCAGGTTGGATTCTGACCGCCAGTGGAGGGTTAGGATTGCTATATCAAATACGGACAGGGGAAGAAAAGCCACTGCGATGGGTATATCAGAAGGTTCCCAAGGATGCGTTCTCCACAAAAGTCAAGGTAGCCGGGGGAATGATTTGGCGTCTGCGACGGGAAAGCAAGGGAATCTTTGGGAAGGAGCCAGATAAGCTGACAGTGCCGTGGAATGGGGAGAAATGGCGGAAGGTGGTAGAGAGTGAAGAGGATATACAATTGGCAGTATACTCATACCCAGGGAAAAGCGTCACAGGCACGGTACAGAGGTGGGCCGAGACAGCCAAAGTGGTGGATTTCAGTGTGGATAGTAGAGTTTTGGATACCCCTCACCCAGGACCAACATATTTCACAGACGCTTCCTCAAAGACAAACAGAGCGGCGGTAGTGTGGAAAGAAGAGAATAGTTGGATGCGCCAGACGTATGAGGAGCAGGGTAAAACTGTGCAGTGGCTGGAGGCGAAAGCGCTAGAGATGGCCCTGCGAAAGGATATAGATCGGCATATAAATGTGTGCACAGACTCCTTATATGTGTATAAATTAGTCATGTCCATGAAACGAGAGGGTGTACCACACACGGAAATTGCCTTGCTGCTAGAGATTGCTTTATCGCAGCGAGGAGCAACTGTGACAGTAATTCACATTCGCAGTCATCAGACGGGGCCTGGACCACTGATTGAGGGGAATCGCATGGCTGATGAGGCAGCCGCAGGAGTCTGGACATTGATGGAGGCAAAGAAACTGCATGAACAACTGCACCTGGGTGCTAAAGCCTTGGCAAAGGAGTGTGGCATCTCAATAAGAGCAGCAAGAGAAGTAGTAGCCACCTGTCCTTACTGTCAGCACTCGCCATTGTGGGAGGCAGGAGTCAACCCTCGAGGACTGGAAGCAAATGCTATCTGGCAGACTGACTTTACTGAATGTCCACAGTTGGCCCCCGGAAGGCACCTGGCAATTACAATCGATACATATAGTGGAGTCATCATGGCTACTCAACATCGGAAGCAGACCGCAACGCACTTGACTGCGCATTGGACCATGGTAATGGCGTGGCTTGGAAAGCCTACCGAGATAAAAACAGACAATGGACCATGCTTTCGGGCTCGAAGTACCCAAGAATGGTGTAAAGCTTGGAATATTGTATTAAAACACGGCATTGCTTACAATAGCGCAGGGCAGGCAATAGTAGAACGCGCTCATCGCACCTTGAAAGCAAAAATAATACAGCTTGGGGAGGGGGAGGGGTATAAGGGAACTATACCCATAGCAGCTCAGCAAACTATTTTAATGCGTGCATTATATTCACTTAATCATTTTATATGCGGGCAGGAGCAAGTTACAGCAGTGGAGAAGCACTTTGGCAAAGCTCAAGCAGGCAAGCGCTATCCGCAGGTACGAGTAAGGTTCCCAGGCAGTGAGCAATGGGAGAGAGGATGGAAACTGAGATGCCTGGGGAGGGGCTACGCCGCGGTTGAGAATGAAGGGCACATAGAATGGGTGCCTGCAAAGTGTGTGAAAGCAGAACTGTGCAAGGATGTACAATGAATAATCCCTTTCTGAGTTGTCTCTTTGCAGGGTCTGCTGACATGGATCCTCATGCTAGCCGTACCATTGGGAAAAGAAATGAGCTCCTTGACAAGATCGCAAGCAATATTGCAACGAGAGCGACACTGGGAAAGGGCGGCAAAAGAGGGATATAAACTGGGATTGGATAGTAATAATTGGGGGGGATCTTGTTGTGTGTAGTAATCATGGTTACTTGTGGGCTACCATTGTTATGCTGTGTTATAAGACAAATCAAAGAGCGCCTGCGAGCGTTACATGAATATAGACCTGACCGCAATATGTATCCGCTTTCGCAAGTAGCTTTGTAGAATTTTAGTAGCATGGGGAGGGGGAGATGTAGGGGAATAGACAGGGATCGGCGACTGGAAGATTATGGGATGTGACGGAAAGATAGACTCCTCCCCATAGGAGTGGCAGGAACAGGAAGCGCAAGAGCTATATAAGCGTGTGACGCAGCTAAATAAACGGACATTTTGTATCCATCATATTGATGTCTCTGCATCACTGTCCCCAGGGTGGGTAGAGCCCTGTGTCCCGGAGATATGCGGCCCAAGATAAGTTCTCCCGTAGAAGCGTACAGCTACAGGGTTCTTTTTTTTTTTTAACCTTTGGGAGAGCTCAGAGGTTCAGTTTGCAACTTTTCTTTCCATAAACACACAGGACAAACACGTCCAGATTTTGTCATGACCGTTTTCCTGAGATTTTCAGCTTTCCACCCAATTTCAGACCTGGGACTTCACAGAAAGCACCCAGGTGTATTGAAGGGCCATGTTGATATGCAAGGGGATATTTTGCACAGGGATTTGCTCAGAGACAGAGCACAATTTAAGTGGATTTTTATGAGCTTGGGACACCCCCAGCCAAATCACCGTAAGCTTTTTTAATAGCTTTTTTTAAACTTCTTTTTAATTCCTAAATTTGGTGCTTCAAGACCACAAAAACCCACGAAAAAAATCCAGCAGGACTCAAGAAAGCCAAGCAACAGGCAAAGGGACTAGGCAGTGTGATGGCAGATGAAATGCAGCACCAGCCAACAAAAAAACAATGCAAAACAACTTCTGACAGTGGTGCTGTAAGCTTTGGGATTACACACACTCAGAAGCAATTGTCCTGTGCTTCTGTATGGATAGTGCACATTTAAAAATAAAATTTTACTTCTACTTTTAAAACTTACTTGAAAAGTTATTTTCCTCCTTGTTATTTATGTATTTTACAGCATTAACTAATAGTTCCTACTGTAATGGTTTATTTCTTTATGTACCTATAGAAAACTTGCATTCTGCAGCTGCCTTCACCTGCTTTCTGAGCCATCCCCAGGACAGAGCTGGGAGAGGAAGGACTCCCTCCATCATGCAGTCTTGGTGCCTTTCCTCTATCATATCACATCACATCCAGGGCCAGAGGGCTGGATGAGAAAGCAGTCATAGGCAAAGGAGTTCCTCAAAAGCACATCAAACTCTATTTTACACCTCTTTTCCCTTAATATCTCCAGAAAAGGGTTGTCACAGAGCCATTCTTAACTGATAGATAGAAACAGTCTTCTAAGCCCCAGTGCAGCATCGTTAGGGGACTTTAAGCCATACTTAGGGTATTTTCAGCTGCCACAAGCTGAGCAGCAAAGTGAATTTCCAAAGCAGACTGGTGCATGAGTGGGAGGGCAGACCTGGACCAGTAACTGATGGCAGAAGGGGTAGATGGACAGACAGGTAAAGCTGTGGGCAGCAGCTGGAGCAGAATAAGGAAAGCTTAGCACAAAGTCAATATGGAGTCACATGGAGTTTTGGATATTTTGGGCAGTGGGGGCACTTGCTGTTTCTCCACTCCAGTAAGAGATCGTGCTTTCTCCCCAGGAAACAAGGGTACAGTTCCCCCAAGCCTATGCTGAGTCAGGTATTGGATGCCTTACACAGCCTTGAAGGAAGATATAAAGACTATAACATCAAAGTACTGAGAGAGTCCTCAAGAAGTCTTCTGGTTCACCTCTGGCCCAAAGCAGGGATCTCCAAGGACACACAGGAGATGCTTGTCTAGTTCAGGACTGCCATGGATGGATCCATAGCACTGACAGGCCCCCAGTGTTTCACCAGCTTTTGCTTTAGGGGTACTTTACTGCCCCAAGGATCTGCTCCCAATGTGAAGACTCATCACTGGACCCTACTAACTCCTCAACAAGCCAAGAAAGTCAGGCAACACTTTATCTCTGCTGGACTTCACCCTGGCTTTGACAAGCAAGGCTTGGACCCTCCTGTTGGACTCAGACTCCAAGCCCTAATCCAGACCTGAACACCAGAACTTATCGCTCTCCTTGAGCACCAAGGATCACACTAAACCCCAACAAATTTCATAGCAAATTAAATGCAAGCATCTATTTTTGCAGGCCAGGATCACCTTTGTTGAGCCGCCTCCAAAACTTTTCCTAGAAGTCACTAACCACGATGGCCAAAACACAATTCCACCTCACTCTTCTCCTGCCTCTTCAAGGGCAGGATGGCAGCACTTGAGCCGCTGCAGCGCTGACTGTCCTATTCCACAAAGTGAATCCTCTCCAGCAAATTGAACACTGAGAGCCATCAGAGAGCGCCCTGGACAAAGGGACCAGTGCCTGTTTCTGGGATTATTAGAGGCAAGCAGAAAGAAGCCTCTTGAAGAGTCTTTGTGGTACTTAACATGACAGCTGAAAATAATGGATAGGACAAAACAGAGCAAAGATGATTTAAATTAGGCAACTCCCAGAAAGTGACGTTCACTTAGGCTTCCAAAGAAGAATTGCTGTTTCTTAGAAATGCTAACGCTTACATCTATGTGCACTTCCCCTCTGCAGCCTATACACACACGTATCCCTTTTTAGGTCCTCTATAGAGCATTTGTTCAATTTGCCAGCGGACACTGCATCCCTTCCATTAGGAGATGGAAAAAGTATAAATGAGCACCATCAGCTGCAGCTCATCAATCTTTAAACAAAACCAGCCTTTAATTTCTATCCACTGTCAAAAATTCAGGGACCTATAGGTAGAGATTTACATATACATGTTCCAGAAATCATTACTCAGCTCCTCCAAAGTCACACGGAGGAGAATGGCCTCACTCCTGCTCAAGGGGTTTGACCCAGACAGAACGACAAAGGCTCTGAAGAAACTTTAGTGCCATCTCATGACAGTCCCAGCTTGGTGAGATCTGTGTGGGGCTCATTTTAAGTAACAGGCATCTGCTACCTATACACATCACCTTGCTCCTGTCCCAGGAGCTCACCCACGCTGCCTGGCAGCACCCTTTGGGATCCACCCCTATTCTGATGCTACATCTTCTGCCAGGGCTGGACTGAGATGATTCACTCTGAGCAAGTCCTGGTATCAGGGAGCCCTGGGCATCCCTTCTGGGCTCCCTGCACATGTGGGTACAGATTCCCAGCTCAAGCAAGGCATTTCCCAGTGGCCCTGGCCACCTGAGATCCAGGCTGGCTTCTCCCCTCCGTGCTCTCCCTTCTGGGAAACATAGCTACCACCAGCACGGCTGGTGCAATGCCACTGCTGAACCAAAGCACTTCCTTGAGGGCTTGTTCCCTTTGCTGTGGCTGTTCTACCAAAGCAGCTCCTAAGTAGCCTTAGCAGTGGGTCCCTTGTATTTGCTGTCATCTCCATAGCTACTACCCAAAGCATCCCTGTTTGTGGCCAGGACCCCAACAAGTCTGTACTGACCACAGTGTGCTTCAGTGCAGCCTTGAAATGGCTGGTCTCGAGCAGACGCTGCCAGGTACTACCAGCTGAAATTGTGTTGGTGGTGCTTCCTCTGCTCCTTGCATTCCAGGACCTGCCCAGGTCTGTCTCTCCCCCTCCTCATCCTCATTTCATCAGTGCACTGAGAAAGCCTGCCTGAGGCATCTGCTGGACTGGGGTACCCAGGGGGTCCCACAGGACATTCACACTCGCATCACCCCAGGCAGGACATCTCTGCACCAGGACATGGAGCACCCACTCCATCCACAACCATGCTCCAGGCACAGGGTCACACACGGCAGGGCCAAGGGACAACATCCCACCCTCTCTCCAGCAGTGGCTGTGAATGGGGCTCAGTCCCCAGAGGACTTCCCAAGGCATGGGGAGTTGAGCAGCAGCCCCAGCTGTGTGGGTCTCAGTGTGGCTATCACACAGCCCCCCCCTTACACTGTCATCACCTGGCTGCTTGTCTGAGACCCAGAGACCCAAACAAACCCATTTCCCACAGTCTTAAGGCTAAAGCCTTAGTCATCAGCCCAGGCTACTTCCAACTGTCCTCCATTAGTGTTGGGACCAGTGTTCCTCCTCACTCAGTGGCTCTCACTCCCATTTTACTCAAAACAGGAGCTTTGGGTCATGATTCCCCATCTGGGAGGGTGATGGGGAATCTCCCCAGAGTCCCAAGTGATTACTCCTGCTTGGTTTGGTCTCTAGAAGCAGTTTCTTTCTCTCTCCCTCTCTTTGAGAAGGCAGCAATGCTCAAGCCGTTCTCAGTCTGGCCAGGGGTGGAGAGATCCACACCTTGCACAGGGTGAATTAGCAAGATGTCTGGTTTCGATAAATTTGCTTATGCTGTGGCAGCAATCTTTCCTTCCAGGCACAGCACTTTGGTTTTATAGCCTGAAACACCATGCAGCTCCTGAGCATCTGAGGATGCAACCCAGCAAATCCTGCACTCATCGCTGCAATGGATAAAAGTCTGTTTAAAATGGCTCCCCATGCACAAAACCCTCTGCAAGCACCTTTGCAATGATGGGTGCTTCATACCTTCCTTGCACCCTTGTGTGAGTAACCCAGCAGGTACATGCTGCTGTCCTGTTTGGCCACCCAAAGCCCTGAGACACCATAGCAGCAGGTGGAGAGTGACAGTGGGACTGATCCTGGCAACAAACACCGCAGGCACTCAAAGAGAGAAGCCTTCACAACAGCTCCCAGGAGTCCCACAACACCACCCCTCCGATGAGATACCGTGGGGTCTCCATTCTGCAAAGGCTACCCTTGCAGTACAAGGGGCAGACAGCTCTGGCATCAGATAAGGCTCATGGATGTGGCAGTCAGAGCTGGGAATGTCGCTCTGGATTTGTGCAGCATCTGGCACACTGGGACCTGATCTAGCCGTCCCCAGGTCCTGCTGCAGCACCAGTATGCAGTAATGGCTGTGACAGGGGTGGAGGAGGAGAATGATGGAGAAGGGAGAAAGAGAAGTAAGAAAAAGGAAGGCGAAGCAAGGAGGAGAAGCAAGGAGAAGGTCTCTGAATTTACCATTAAAATATTTAATGGAAGTGGAGCAATGCCTGGATCCATTTGGCATGGAATGAGGCCACCACACTGTTTTCTCCCCAGGCAGTCAGTAAAGCAGCTCACCTCCTGTCCTCTGCTTGGCACAGATAACTGGCACAGAGAAGACCCCAGAGAGGAGAAACACAGATGTGTTACAGGAGAGAGATGCTGCAGAAATGCTGACCAGACATTCTCTAACAGGAACGTGCCAGGCAGCATGGAAGGCAAAAACCAACCTGCCCCCATGGACATGCCATTCTCTTTCTTTGTTTCAATCCCATTTGTGCAAAAGGTGACTCAGGAAAATTAGTTTCTACAAGCTCCAGAGAGGGCTTGTAGAAGAGGAGAAAGCTGCCTGCTGGGCTTCCAACTCTGGGATTCATCCAGTGCATGCACACACCAAAGCTGAGCTGGGGGACCAGAGGCCAGGCCTCACCCCGCTCCCACACCTGCCCATGAGCCCCCATGCAACCTCACATCTGGCAACATCTGCTTAGGGCATTCACTAAACACTGTATAAAAAGGCCACCACAGGTCAAGATGTGGGCATGAACCACCTCTGCAAGGTGACCTGTGGGGTGGGAGGGCAGTGGGATGCAGGAGTGAACAGAGCACCAGGCTGATGGGCGGACGTCCCCTCGTGACACTCCTCTGCCCCTTAGTCAAAATCAGCCAGAAAATTGCTACTGGAGCTTCTTGATGCAGAGCAGCCTGAAAAGCAGTTCACAGTGAGCCTGCTATGCCACCACAAATAAGTGTACAAGACAGATAGGAATACATGTGAGAATATTTGGGATTTTATCTTCTTCCTGAAGCATGAATGAAGAAGGAACGCAAATTACTGCTTTCTATTACTGCTGACAAGAAGTTTGTAAAGTATCAAATGCTGAATATGTTCATATTCATATTCATATTCATATATTCATAAGGGGAAATTCTTACAGACAATCTAATCTAATCTATCTCTCAATGTATTTACAGTACTACAGTCCTCACCATGATTTCAGAGTGGTATTTCAGAGCTGATGTTCATGAAGCTGAGATTGAAAGGTCAACTCAGTTCAACTTGTGATTCACAGGAAAGAAAAAGAAAGAAAAAAGAGAAAAAGAAACAAAAAGAAAAAGAAAAGGAAAAATGAAAAGGTAAAAATAAAAAAGAAAGAGCAAGAAGGAGAAAGAGAAAGAAAGAAAGAAAGAAAGAAAGAAAGAAAGAAAGAAAGAAAGAAAGAAAGAAAGAAAGAAAGAAAGAAAGAAAGAAAGAAAGAAAGAAAGAAAGAAAGAAAGAAAGAAAGAAAGAAAGAAAGAAAGAAAGAAAGAAAGAAAGAAAGAAAGAAAGAAAGAAAGAAAGAAAGAAAGAAAGAAGAAGGAAAAGGGACAGAAAGAAAAAGGGAGGAAAAGAAAAAAGAGGGGTAGAAAAAGAGGGGGAAAGGAAAAGAAAAAGAAAAATGGAAAAGAAAAAAAGGGAAAAGAAAAAAGGAAAAGAGGAAGCCAGCAAGCAAGAAAATCTAGAGAACTGATAGTTTCCTGATACTAAAAGAACAACCTCAAGTAATTTTTTAAAAAGTCCAAGTCCTTCCTAATAAGATGCCTAATTGTGAATTATACAGCCATAAAACTTCTACTTACATGCAACATTTGCTGGTAGGAATAAATCAGGGCTCAGAAAAGAGAAGACGCTTTGGAGTTCAATGGGTATTATCTAACTCTAACTGTATTAGTGGTGGTCTGAAAGCAGGACATTGTCATCCAGACAGATGGACAATGTTCATTGTTGCTGTACGCTTCTATGGGAGAACTTATCTTGGGCCGCATATCTCCGGGACACAGGGCTCTACCCACCCTGGGGACAGTGATGCACAGACATCAATATGATGGATACAAAATGTCCGTTTATTTAGCTGCGTCACATGCTTATATAGCTCTTGCGCTTCCTGTTCCTGCCACGCCTATGGGGAGGAGTCTATCTTTCCGTCACACCCCGTGATCTTCCGGTCGCCGATCCCTGTCTATTCCCCTACAGTTCATAACCAATGGTAATCTGCAGGGTGCATAATTTGCTGCTACCAAATAACACAGCGTGTGGGGTTCTTTGCCCTTTTTAGTATATCATCATGTCATTTCTTTTGGCTTGTTGAAAGAAATCTGCTCTGCACAAGCAGAGCAAGAGCTCAGACCTTCAGCAGCTCATATAAAACAGGTGGCCAGGCATCAGGGGAAATACAGCTTTTTTGAAAAAGCTAATAAAATAAATAGATGATTATAGAAAATGGAGACGAAACCAGCTTCTCCTTCAGAAACAGAAAGTCAGAGACTAACTAAGTTTAGACTGAGCAAATGCTGACTGAAAACACACCCTGCCATCACCTCTCTGAGTTTTACCAACACACAGAGTTTTCACCTAAAAAAAAATATTTAGGAAAAGAAGAGTCATCCGCTCAGGGCTGATCATCTGCAAGCCCATGATGCAAAGATCAGCTGCCCCTGGCTTACCTGGCTGCTGGCTTAACATCAACCAGGCTAGGGGCTCGTGAAAGTCAAGTTAAGATAGAGACTTGCCATCTTAAGGCTTCATCCCTACCGTCATCGTCTCCCCACCAGACGAGACATGCAGCACTTACGCGAAAGTTGAAATTTGGATCTGGTTAAATCCCAATCCTTTAATTTTCCACAGCGAAAATGTTAGGAGGTCTCTCTCCTGCATGCTCCAAGGCCACTCTCTTAAACCATTGGTTATTTCATGGCTGTGATGCACCAAAAAAATAAAATAGAAGGGAAAAAAATAAAGCCAAAACCCACCCCAGAAAATAAATGCCCATATCCTTAACAAAGCGGCAGGGTGGAGACAGCACACCCTTATATTTAGCTGCAGGCAAAGCCTTAAAGTTGTAGCGCATTTATTTTTCATGAATCACATCAAAGCTACAAGATCAAAAACCCCCAAATTCTTGCTATTCACCCCACTCTGTCTCTCACAGGGTACACCGGGCTTCTTGTTATCACCGTTTTAATTTTATTTTCTGAGCTCAGCAGGTTTTGGATGGATCAGAGACTTCAAGAAGCTCAGCTGAAGTTACCTCAAGCTAAAGTAAGTGCAGTTTCCCAAAACCATGAATTTTTTTTTTTTTTCCCAGTGGAAAAAAGTAGTTATCAGCTTAAATCATGCCTCATAGTATTTAGAAAATGCTTAAGGGCTGATTGCTGGTCTCAAAGGCTCTGAATTCCTCCTATGTCTACCTGCCCCAGCAGAGCAAGTTTGGGCAGCAGCCAAGGTCAAAGTCATCTGCAGAGGGTATGATCTGCTGGGATGTCCAACACAGACAGACACGGAGAAGAAGGGAAAACAGGAGCTATGGACAGGTGACGGGACCTGCCTCCAAGCCCTCTTGAGGCTACATCCAGTCCTAACTGCCCCACTGCCTCCCTCTTGGCCTTGCAACTCACTTTCATTTTCATGCAATGCCAACTGACCAGATGCCATGGAAGATACCGCACACTGAATTGCAGCCTCCTTTGCCAAAGCACGGAGGACAGCAGAAGGCTCGTCCAGCCCACAAAAATTAGTATCTGCACTTTGCCACTTGCACAGCTGTACAGTGAGAGCAGGGTCTGGAGCCAAGGCTATCTACAGGGCTGTGTAGGGGAAAGGGAAATAAGTCCATCACGCCACAGCAGAAGCTGCCACTGACCTTCCAAAGATCCTTACACAAGCTTCAGGAAAAAATCCTAGAGGATTGAATGGGAAATTTCATCTTTCTGAGTGTTTTCCTTTTAACTTTCCAGCAAAGCTGAATGCAGAAGAGTGTCTGAAAACCCTCAAAAGAAGAAAACAAACATTTGCTTTCAGAGCAAGTACCTACAGAACTTGTTTGGTTAGTCATCCACTTGTTTTCTCTTTATTCCATCAAAAGGGTCATTCCCTCAGCAGTCACAACACCTGAGGGCAGGACAAGACACAACCCCTACCATGAGGATCCACACACTCCAAAGGGCACACTGCTGGGTCAACCCTGCCTTAGACAATAAAACATGAAAACATCAAACAAGCCCACGCTCTCCCATGAAAGCCTGCCTCCACTTCCAGCAAAGAGATACGCTCCCTTTCACTGATGCTTCAGCAACATTGACCCCAAAGTCTATTTTGTCATGCATTTTAAGAAAATATTGAAAATATTTTCTCATGCTCTCTGCAGGTGGGGACCACCATCCTTCCCACACCTCTCACCAGGGGACAGGGAGGTCCCCTGCAGAAAGGCAGCATGCTTCTGTGGCTCTCCCCCCCCGCAGTATAATTTCCTACATCAGATCAGTAGATAGGAGTGAAAAGCCATTTTTCCTCTCCAGCCTGCATTTTCAAGCTGAGCAGCGATCTAGGATCTCCCCTTCTCCTGCACAGGGCCCCGTAACAGGACCTGACATTTACCCAGTGGTAAAGAAGGAGAATCATCATGGGCTTAAGAGCATTGGGAATGATGACCCACACTTTCCCCCAACCCTTCTCCTCCAAAGCACTCCAGAGCTGTTTGTAGGAGCTCCTTAGCACAAGCTGGAGGATCACAGAATCACAGAATGGTTTGGGTTGGAAGGGACCTTGAAGATCATCTAGTCCAGCTCCACTGCCATGGGCACGGACACCTTCCACTAGACCACGTTGCTCAAAGCCCTGTCCAACCCGGCCTTGAACACTTCCAGGGAGGGGGCATCCACAGCTTCTCTGGGCAACCTGTAACGATGACCAGGCTTTAGCATAAGGTTGCACCACACTGCGATGACAGCCAAGACACGGCATGTTAGACAGCTACACCAAACATGATTAGATGTTGGTAATCAACTAACGACGCACACAGCAGAGTGGCAATTTCTGCACAGGCTGGCCCTGGAGGGACACCATGAGAAAAAAATGTTTTGTGTCAATGTACAGGCATTTGGAGACAACCCAACAGCAGATCTCTTGACTGAAAGAGATATTTTGTTTGGTTGGTTTGAACTGTTGCTTGCCAGGGCAGGACCTCACATTGGGCATGTGTCCTAGCATACAATTTGCATGCCAGCTGCTCTTTCGTCTTGCTAGTTGTTGAAACAAAGTGGATACTGAATGAGGTCCTTTGAGATTGGCAGGGGCTTCAAATACAGCCAGCATTGAGCTAATTCTGCTTCCAGTGAATGGAATAGCAAATGCACGTTGGCAAAATGCTCTTCACTTTTTTTTTTTTAATAACACAAAATTGAAAGCATTAGAACAATGGTGAATGCCCTCAGAAATCCCTTCTCTTTTAAGGTCAAACCTCTTGCTGGCCTCCAGCTTGCAGAAAGACCAGCGTAGCACTGAATACTGGAGATAGGCAAACCACCTCGCTGGGTCCAGCAGTAGCTTTATTCAGGCTCAGACAGTCACGTGTCAGTCAGCCCTTCCTTCTAGTCCATGTGTGCTGGGTTCTCCAGCAGAAATAAGAGGAGCTGAGCAGCAAGCTCAGATCAATGGGGAGTTTAAAAAGCTGGAAATAGCTGTAAGAGATAGACTTCTGGCATTTGCCAGAGCTACATGAACCTGGGGACCACAAGAGACCACCTGAAGGACTGAGTCCCACTGCAGGACACCATGTAAGAGGTGGGTAATCTACACAGGACGACAACATGTCAACTCAGGTCTGCACCTGAGTCTCTTAAATACCTCCAGGGATGGTGACTCAACCACTTCCCTGGGCAGCCTGTTCCAATGGCTGACCACTCTTGCAGTGAAGAAATTTTTCCTACCTGCTAGACAGGGTAGGGTAGGTTTAGGGGAGGCCAACAACATCCTGGCTTGTATCAGGGACAGTGTGGCCAGCAAGAGTAGGGAAGTGATCATGCCCCTGTACTCGGCACTGGTGAGGCCACACTTCGAATATTGTGTTCAGTTTTGGGCCCCTCACTACAAGAAGGACATCGAGGTGCTGGAGTGTGTCCAGAGAAGGGCAACAGAGCTGGTGAAGGGTCTGGAGAGCAGGTCTTATGAGGAGAAGTTGTGGGAGCTGGGGTTGTTCAGTCTGGAGAAGAGGAGGATGAGGGGAGACCTTATCACTCTCTTACAACTACCTGAAAGGAGGTTGTAGTGAAGTGGGTGTTGGTCTGTTCTCCCAAGTCACTAGCAATAGGATGAGAGGGAATGGCCTCAAGCTGCATCAGGGGAGGTTTAGATTGGATATTAGGAAAAATTTCTTCACTGCAAGAGTGGTCAGGCATTGGAACAGGCTCCCCAGAGAGGTGGGGGAGTCACCATCCCTGGAGGTGTTAAAAAACCGTGTAGACATGGCACTTCAGGGCATGGTTTAGGAGTTGTGATATTGTTGGGTTGACGGCTGGATTTGGTGATCCTAGAGGTCTTTTCCAACCTTAATGATTCTATGATTCTATGATTTCCCTCTCTGCTTTGCACTGCCACACAGGCACTACCCATTTGCACTAAAAAAAAGAAAATATAAAAAAATCACAGGTACCCTAAATAGACTCGAGGGTGGGGGGTTTTTTCAGTCAGACAAGCTAGCACTCCTTTGGCACAGATACTGCTGGGTTTGGAGAAGGATAACTAAGACACAAGTTGCAAGGGAAAGCTCTGACTGCCTCGAAGACACCAATTTTGTCCCCAGGCTGATGAATGGGAGATCCAAGCGTCCACAATTGTTTCATGCCTGCTCATGGGTGTGTAGGAAGATGCTCCTCCCCAGATGATATCTGGGAAGATATTGTCAGCAGGCCGAGGGAGGTGATTCTGCCCCTCTGCTCTGCTCTGGTGAGACCCCACCTGCAGTGCTGCGTCCAGCTCTGGGGTCCTCAGCACAGGACAGACATGGACCTGTTGGAGCAGGTACAGAGGAGGGATCAGAAATGATCCAAGGGCTGGAGCACCTCTCCTACAAGGACAGGCTGAGAGAGTTGGGGTTGTTCAGCCTGGAGAAGAGAAGGCTGTGGGGAGACCTTATTGCAGCATTTCTGTACCTAAAGGGGGCTTAGAAGAAAGATGGGGACAGACTTTTCGTAGGACCTGTTGCGATAGGACAAGGGGTCATGGTTTTAAACCAAAAGAGGGGAAATTCAGACTGGATATAGGGAAGAAATTTTTTATGGTGAGTGTGGTGAAACCCTGGAACAGAGAGGTGGTCGATGCCCCATCCATGGAAACATTCAAGGTCAGGTTGGCTGGGGCTCTGAGCAACCTGATCTAGTTGAAGATGTCCCAGCTCATGGCAGAGGGATTGGAGTAGATGACCTTGGAAGGTCCCTTCCAACCCAAACCATTCGATGATTCTACGATAGCTGTCCCCACTGTGCTAAGTGGGGACATCAGCAACCCCTTGCAAACCCTGGTCCAGCAGGTACTTGCACAAAACAGCCCCAGGGTGACAATTCAGTGTGTTTGCAGGGCCATACCAGCTGAAGCAAAAGATGAACAGTCCTGTAGAGCAGGTATAGTTTCACACCATTAGCTACCCAGATCACTTCTAGACCTCATACAAAGGATGCTGCAGCTGCCAAAAGTCTCTTTACTGCCTAAAATGAATTTTGTCTTGTGCCAGGCAGCAGAGCAAGCTGCAAGTTGCCTTTTCCAGACACAGTTGTTTCCAGTATTAGTAAAACAAAAATTTGTTTCCCCACATGCAGGCAACCATCTGAAAGCCCTACTACATCAACACATAGGCATAATCAAGCAAATGTTTGGTGACGTTTCCCTCTCACTAGCTCGCTATCTCACTGTTAAATGAGCTTTTAAAAAAAAAAGTAAAAGTAATGGTAAAAGTAACGGTAAAAGTAATGGGAGAAGAGGAAATATAAACTCAAACCATCTCCCCTCTCCTCCAGCAAACATGTGCTGGTTTTGGCAGAGAAGGGGTTAATTCTCCTCACCATGGGGGCTCAGCTACCTTTCCAGCTTCCCGCGCTCTGCCACTTGGCGGGGGGGGGGGGGGGGCTGGGAGGGGCAGGGGCATGGTGGGGGTGGCTGACCCCGACTGGCCAATGGCATGTCCATTCCATACCATGTGACATCATGACCAGTATATGAAGGGGGGGCAGTTTGCGGCTCGGGAGCATCGCAGCGTTGGGTCGGAGGGTGGTGATCGGCTGCATCGCATGCAGTTTGTTTCGGCGGTTCATTCACTTCTGCCCCTTCCAAGGGTTTTCTGCCTCTCGTTGTTCTCCTTTACATTGCATTTCTGTTGTTGTTTCTTTTAATTTTAATTATTAAACTGTTCTTATCCCAACCCATGAGCGTTACCCTTCTGATTCTCTCCCCCATCTACCCATGGGGGAGTGAGCAAGCGACTGTGTGGGGCTGAGCTGCCTGCTAAACCACGGCAATTATGTAGGCCTCTCCTGCTTTACCATGAAGCATAGGATGGCCAATGTGGGCTGGGATGCTGCATTGGGGACTGTGGACATCCTTACAGCCCTGCCATGAAATCCTGCATTTAGTATCATTAGATGTTATGGGGCTGTTCTATATATTCCTGCATGGGTTTTCCATCAACATTTTTGCCATTCCCAAACCAGGACCCTCCAGGAGCTTGAGGGGGGTTAATAATGAATTTTTTTAATCTGGTGACATTTCCTATTTGTGCTAAAAGTAGGATGAAAATGGCTTGGGTCAATGAGAAACAGATTTGGGGGGAAGGGAAAGGGGTTTGTCAACATGAATAAAAATAAGAGTTTGTTACCCCTCCATGTTTCATTTGGATCGAAACAGAATGCCTTAATTCACTTCCAAGTCTTGTTTAACCTTTCCTCCTTCTAACTGCAAACTGCTATGTCCAGACAAAATGTTGAAAAGCTTCATTGAGAAGATATCAAAAAGGAAACATTTTGACATTTCCAAAATGACACATTTCATTTCGACATTTCAAATTAAATGCCTGGACATTAAAAAGAAATTAACTCCCCCTGGGTTTTCAATGTATCCAGTTGCCAAATTCAATTTAAGTTTATAAATAGTCCAGGCTTTCCCAAATTCAACTTTTGAATTAATTTATGCTGGAAGTTCAGTTCAGTTTTGATCCAGACTGTGATGCTGAGGCCCTGCAATGCCCTTGTACATGATCATCCTCTGTACATTCCCAAAATTTGATCTCCAGCCATCTCAAGTCTAGAAATATTTACAACTTATGAAAATATTATATATGAAGAGAATGGGTTAGCCTATGACCCAACAACAGCATCTCAAATTATTTTAACATGTGCTTCACTCCTAATATACTGCTGTCATTCATGGGGATTAGTGGTTGTTATTAATCACCCCATTTGAAGGCACAGAAGAAAACCATCTCCCCGTGCACAAGACAGAGGGAACATTATTTATTTGCTAACACTAATGTATAATAAAAACAATTTCTCAGTAGATTTCTGCTCACATACACAGACGACCATGTCAAGCCATGAGTGATTTGCAAGGCTTTGGAGGTATGGCAAAACCAGCTGGCAATGACAACCAAGATTATTGTCTCACAACCCCTCTTCAAATGAGTAATACTCATGTGGATAGGCACATCCATCAACCAAAGGCCTTGGTGAAGGGTTTTGGGGACATGAGAGTGGTCACACCCATGCTTGCTTTCTACTAGGCTGGTGGTGGGACTCAGCAGAGCCCCCAGGCCAGCTGCAATGCTCACCAGGAACTTGGGCTGCCCAGTGTGGTGGAACTGCCTACAACCATCACTCTAGAAGATACCACACTCACTGGTTTCGAGCCAGCTTGGATAGACAGTGGTTAAAGGAAAATTTGCACCATTAGGCTTTAATCCATCACCATTCTGGTGTGACGTCCCTGGCATGACTGATGGAGCAAAGTGCTATCGAGTCAGTCTAGGCCAGGAGAACCTGTCCCCAAGCATCATCAGCAAGGTACCAACTTTTTCCAATGGCAAGAAATCTGAATATAGGGTCCCCTGCCATTAGCAACATATTATTCCCATTTTGCTGTGATAGCTCACGGGGGTTGCTTTTCCTGTTTTTACTTTTTAACACTGTAATTTGCTCAGACTGAAAGCACTTCGAATAAAAGACAAAGCTGAGAACAGGACAGACAAGCAACCTACCTAGGACAGACAACAAACTTCTAATCTCCTGGATTTCTAAAGGATCTAACCCAAAATATCCTTGCACCCTCCATCAAGACCCTAAACAGGGCTACAGGAGGTCTTCAAATACCAACTCTCCTCCAGCACAAGCTTTGCATTGAACTGCACACTAAAGAATAACTTAAATGTTTATATGCCCTGCTTGCACAGCATAGTGCTTGTAGGCTGGGGGCTCAAGTTCCTCCTTTTGATTCACTCCTTGAGTGAGTCAAACTGTTTATTTGAACTTGAATCCACATGAGGTGCAGAACAGCTCAGGCTTCGGCTCAAAGCCAACTGCACTTGCATTGTCCATCACATAAAAGCAGGTATCCTGGCACAGTCATGGGAGATATGAAATACAGAAGATGACAAAACACTGCTTTTATGAGACAGCTGCAGAAAAAGGAATTAATGCAATAGAAAAAATGCAGATCTATATTTCACTTTTCTCTCCTGTTGTCCTTTCTCTGGATCCCTTTACCTCTTGCCTCTTTGAGGTTAGGGACAGAAGAACAAGCCTCTTCACATTCAGCCTCTTCTCCACTCTCCACATATTTCTGTATTTAATCCTTGCCCTTCTGTAGATTTGTAACTTCCAGTTCCTGAAGCTCAGCCAACATCCCTTATTAAATGAAGTTGCCTCTTCACCTGCTAAACTACAACCAACAAAAAAAATCAAAAGCAACCTCACGGGAAATACACAGCTCCTGGGAATACACATAAGAAGGCTGCTCCTTTTCTCTGGACTCCTAAACTGAAAACCTCTTGGTATAAAGTCAGATCTGTGTTTTTCTTCAACAAGAATCCTCCAGCTGAAAACTAAGGCAGTGAAGGAAATACACCTGAGCATGCCAGCAAGCGTTAGTACTGGACCAATGCACTAAGGTGGCATCTCCAAGACTTGGTGTACATGCACTCTTCTAGGCAAGATGCATTAAAGGTTCCTTGACTCTTTTCTGCAAGAATTAGTCCTAGCTTTGTTGACTGGCATGGCTACTAATTTTGCTAACTATTTTGCTCACGTAGAAGTACATTTGGAAACAACCCATGCATGAGCAGCGACTTCCCAAAGGAGTAGCAGCAAGGAAGAGCTCCAGGCTTTTGGAAACAGGTTCCTGGATACCTGTTTTGAAATTTAAGGTATTATATAAATGTACTTTCTTGTAAGCAGTATCTGATGAGCTCTGTTCAAGATTACATCCAAAGAGTGACAGTCCCCAGAGTATAATAGAGTAGAAATGGGCTCTAATAGGGTAGTTGGCTGTTATATTAGTATTAATCTGCTCAGTGGCTAAATTGTGTGAGGCTCGTGAAAACTCTTTCTTTTCCCCACTGTATCAGTGAAAGGTCTTCAGTAATTTGCATTCAAACAAATGTGCTTTGTGAATAATGGGGCCTTGCAGAGAAGTATAATTTTATTACCTCATTTGAGCCATTTTAGCCAAATTGTGCTTCCTTTTTGAGGAGCTGCCATGGATGAGGAGAGATTGTTTGCAACTGCAATTGCAACAAAAATGGGTATTTTTCAACTTCCACAACCCATTTTTTTGTCATTTATTTCCAAAATACCTGCTGTCTGTCAGAATGATGCTTCTCCTTTTTCAGAGCCTATAACTATCACTCAAAGCATGTGGTAGCTCACAAAGGTTCAGTGGAAAACGAGAGGAAAACCTCTGAAGCTTTCCTTTGAGAAGAGGCAGTAGATTAACTGAAAGAAAAACAAATAAGCTTTAAGGTTCCAGCTCACCGCTGGTATGAGTGGGTGCAAATCCCAACACAGCCAAGGCCACATCCACGTCACTCTCTGAAGGCAGCAGGATTATCACTGCGGGAAATACTGAGTGCACATTAGGACGTAGGGAAGAGTGCTTTAATCACTAGACTGACAAGAGGCAAAATAAAATTAAGGCGGAACAGCCCTAGGGCAGTTTGGTGAAGAGGAAAACCAAGAAACAGTTATCCTGGATCTATGGCCCATTGCTTCACCAGCTTTTTTCTGCATCTGCATCCATTTGCCTGTCTCATCTCACAAGGTGAGCTCTGCAGGACTGCATTTTGCTCCTTGCACAGCACCTAGCTCACTGAGTCTGGAGTCCTAGCTACTGCCAGGACATATCTCCAGCAAAGAGGCTGGCCTCCTGTCTTCTATCTCCTTCCCACCCCAGAATTTAACACTGTTTCTTCTCTGTTTCGTGCCACGCTCTGTATCTCAAGTCATTCAATGCAATCCCATTCCACTGTTATCACAAACACCAGCATAACCAAAGCATAAAAAGGAGAAAGAAATAGAGACAGAGATGGAGAAAGATCCTGAGAGAGATCCCCCTCCAGCATATATCTGAGACAAGCACCATTTGTATGCCTCTAGACCAGCAGTAAGATATCTGCCAGTCGAAGAAGGGACATGCAAGATGACAGCATTTAAGGCTTTTAAGGGCAAAAAAGGGGAAAAACCATGGCCACGGTACAAGCAACTACTTTGCAAGTTACTTAAGACAGATTAAAACATAAGGGCAGCTTCTTGGCTGGCCTCTGCCTGCAGTAGACCAGCAATAGACTTGAACGAGACCCCAGATGCATTTGAGGTCTGATGCATTTAGGGAAGATGCATGTTGACCCTCAAAGTCCCTGCCACCCCAGGCACAGCACAACACTGTCACGGACACCCTTTGGCTCTCCTGGCTACTAAATTTATTAGAAAGATTAAGCAAAGCTGTACTTCCCAGCAATAAAATGCTCCTTTGATGGCATCACTGGAGACCCCACTCCCACATTAATTCAGAGGCTGCCCATTACCTATTAATTAGAGGACACTATTATGCAAATAATGAAAATTAATTAAGCCCTCACTTATTAATCCAAACCAGTCTCTTCCTTGCCATTCTCAAATACACCCCAGGCAAGCAGCTACAATTTTTTTAATAATAAAAGTGACAACCTATGAGCTGACACTTCTTTAAAGGATGTCTTTAATATCAAAATAAAATAAAGTAAAACAGCCTTGTCTCCCAAGCGGGCCAGCAGTAACAAGATGTTAACCCAATCTCCCCCAGCCTGCTGAGTTCAGAGAGATGGGAGGTTGCCTTCCCAGAAACCTCATCCTTCTCCCAGGAAGCTGCTTCTCCCCACTGGGCATATCTGGGCACCAACAGTCCTGGGTAGATGTTTTGCTGAGCAGCCCATCACCATTGAGCCTGACACTGCAGCAGTCAGCTTGACCACAGCCCAGACAGACAGAGGGACCTGCCATGGGTCATCAGGAGGCTCCAGTTATCACTGCAAGTTCACCGAGCAGGCACTGATATGACCTGGCCCTGTGGGCAGCACACAGGAGGTTTCCTGTCACCAGGAATGATCCCAAGGAGCAAAAGAGGGGTATTTATGCCTCACTTCACTACGTGCATTTTTGTTTGGTTGTTGTCTTTTCTAAAACCATTACACCCTCAGGAATTAATTTACTTTCCAATTTCTTGGTAGTTTCTTCATTAAAGATGTCTGCTGCTAGACATAACCAACAAATGAATGCTTCAGCATTTTGCTGAAATGCTCCAGGTTCTTGCAGGACCCATACTTGCCTAAGCTTGGATCTCACTGGCTGAACACTAGGTCCAGGACTTGAACATCCAGGCAGATGTTTGCAGATTTGAGACCATTTCTGGGGGCCTTCTGGAGGTGACAATGTCAGAGGTTGTCACTTGTACTTGTCAGATGAAAAGACATAGCTTTTCCTGAGCACTTCACAGCAATGATCTCTTCTAGTCAACAGCTAGAGGACAGCAGACATATGGATATGTTGTACCATCTACAGTCCTCCTCTCTTCCCCACACAAGATCTCCTGCACAGAGAGGATCCTGGCAGGGATCTCATAACAGCTTGGTGACAGCCCTGACAACTACCAGATGCACTTGTCAGTGAACATGAGAAAAACCACCTCAGCCATGGGATGAGGATGGCAGGTCGCCCTCAGCAAAGATGAAGAGCATTGCCAGACCAAACATCACGTTTCCACCTTGGAGGAGCAGATGCAGGGCTGAATCACCAGGAAGCCAGGAGGTCTCTGAGCTCATGCAAGAGCCAAGGGCACAGCAAACATCATGACATCTTGCAAAGGAGTGACCATATTGTAAGTACAAGTCCTCCTCTGCATGCCAGTTTTCTATCCCATTTTCACTCCTATTGCTCCACATTTCATGTGGGTTTAATGAGCATGCAGTTCAACAAGATAAGGCCCCCTCAAGGTACAGTTTAATGAAAGGACTTCACCAGACTTCTGATGTCTGATCTCATCCCAGACAGCTGAGTCTCCAGGCCAGAGTCTGGTGCACAGCTCACTCAGGACCACTGGAGGTCCACCCTGTCCAGTTTACAGATGGGAGGCTCCTTCAGAAACCCCTCCTGAGCCAGAAGAAACAAGTCCCTGACCCAGGGACAGCTAGCATGACTGAGATCCATGGGGCGGCTCTCGGATGATCTGGTTGAAGGTGCACAGGTTGACCCAGCAAGGTCTAAGGATTGACATTTTCCATAAGGAAAACAAGCAACTGAACATGGAGAAGGGAGAGTAAAGACCTGGGGACCGACTCCATCTCCACACACAACTTAAGTAATGGTTCTGCGTCTCTCAGGGAATGGTCTCAGGGTTGGATGTGGTGTCTTACAAAGTGGTGAGCTGAGGAAGGCACCACACCATCACTTGGGGGTGTACTGCATATTCCACATCAACCCATCCAGGGGACAGTCCTGGAACAGGATGCCCATGACATGGTCTGCTCCAGTCTGAAGTCCCAGGTTATCCCAGAAGCTATTTCATTTCCTCTTCAGACCCAAAGTATCCACATGGGAAATCAGTGGACAGTAGCTCACCTGGTGATTACTCCCTGTGGATCAGCCTTTAGATGAACGCATCATCCACTGTGCCAGATCTCAATGACAGGGACATGCTCTGAACTTGGAGCCTCTCTCACACCTACTAAGCAATTTAGCTTTACCCTCCCCACTGCACAATTCCAGCCAAAAGCAAGGAAAACCCTGATTTTAACAGCTCGCCACAAAGTCACTGGGGTCTTGCTACTCCTCCTCCTGGTTTCACCATCTCGTTTCCCACTTGTCCAGGTAAAACTTTAAGGAACTACAGCTTAAAGGGTTGTTGCGGTTTAGCCAGCAACTCAGCCCCACACAGCCACTCGCTCATTCCCCCACCGGCAGGATGGGGGAGAGAATCAGAAGGGTAAAAGTGAGAAAGCTCATGGGTCGAGATAAGAACAATTTAAAAATTAAAATAAAACAATAATAACAACAATAACAACAGTAATGCAACAAAAAGGAGAATAACAAGAGAGGTGAAACCCAGGCCAGGGGGAAGGGGGAATGAACAACCAAAACAAACAACATGTGACTCAGCTGCTCACCAACCCAACACCACCAGTCCCTGAACCACAACCACCGCCCTGCACACCAACTGCCTCAGTTAATGTAGTGGTCATGGTGTCACATGGTATGGAATGAACATCCCATTGGCCAGTTGGGGTCAGCTGTCTTGGCTGTGGCCCCGCCCCTCCTGGCCTCTTGCCCACGTGGCAGAGCATGGGAAGCTGGAAAGGTTCCTAACTAATATAGGCGCTACTTAGCAACACTGAGCCACTACTTAACAACAACTAAAGCATCAATGTGCCATTGGCACTTTACCAGCTACAGTGAAGAGAATTAACTCTATCCCAGCCAAAACCAGCACAAGGGTACAATACCCTCACCAGCCTTTCTGCCTCTGTGCACCGATCAGCTCGCGAGGGTGAACGGCTGCGTGGAGGAGAGAGCATAATTGCATCCCTCTTCCTTCTGCAACAGCCATATATCTGCACTCCCTAACAGCAACCTGTCTTTGTGAGGAGCAGACCGTGCCTCCTAAACCACAGCCTTCAAGGCAACCTCCTGAGACGCAGCATCTCCTCTGACTGCCAGGTGGCTTTTCTTGCTTGCACATGTTTTACATTACGCTGCAGACCTGCGACACAACTCCAAGACAATTTTTAAGAGCTGTACTTAATGTCATTGCTGCAAATCACCCTTCAGCTCCTGTTTTACCCCTTGCATTTCTTCTCCCTACCAGACAAGGTGCTGTGCACCTCGTTTTGCGTGTGCAAAGCCAGGGCATGGCATGCAGGCCTGGGCGCGCTCTGCATCACCTCTCGCCATGACGATGTCATCAGCTGCCAATGTGAAGGACAGAGGCTAGACACCTTGTTTTGCAGTTCTTGGAATAAGTGATTGAAAACTCTGATTACTCCTCCATTACCATGCACGGGTGATGCTCCCAGCAGCACCAATCACAGCTGCACCCTTGTAAATGAGAGCAAAATTAGAGCTGCTGCCTGGTGAGGATGACTTATACCAGCAATACTGAGAGCTGGGACTCCCCCAGACTGTTTCCTCTTAATCTGGGATAAACACCAGGTGTGTGGAGATGGGAATAAGGGCTTGAAAAACCCATTGATGGGAGGGGAACCACCCAACCTGTATTTAATGATGTTCTGAACCCTAGCACACAGTCACCTCCTGCAAAAAACCTTCTCCAAGATGCCAGCCTCCTCCAGGCCGATATTTGCAGGTGGTAGCTATTTGGAGAAACTTTCACAGGCACTGCAGGCATTTTGAAATGGAGGTGCCAGGACCCTTGATCATATTTTATATCTAACTCAAATATTAAAATATGCAGCTTGAATTTCCTTGGTAGGGAGGGAATCCTGGTGGGAAGAAGGAAACAGGATTTCAGTGGAGGAAATGGAGAGCAGAGGAAAGTTTTGAAGGGGAAGAAAGGAGGGCTTTTGACTAAAAGCAAAAATTATAGCAAAACCAACTTGTTCAGATGCTCTCCTGGGGATTTGGGGCCCTGAAATGCCAATGCAAAGCCAGCAGACACTTTTCTGCATCAGAGCCCAGGCAAGAGCTTTGCATGCCAACCCTCAGAAGACCAGGGGAGACTGCAACACTAGAGCTTTGGCTTTTCCCAGCAAGTGTTGCGCATGGCTCTGAGCCCAAAGGAGGCTGCTGCAGCCCTGTTCACAAGCCTGGGAAGAGTTGTAAGGGAAAGGGTGTCTGGCAGCACAGCCTTCCTGCAGGCGTCACCTGGCAAGGTAAGGAGAGAGCCAGGGCTGCTCTGGATCCTGCTGCCAGAGCACTTACTGGCCATGCTTTTTGCTCTCTGCAACAGAAAACCTGATAAAAAATTAAAATTTCAAAATTTAAATGCATTTAAGTGGCCATGTGTGATGGCAGTGCAGGAACAAACTCGCCTCCTGCTCAGCCACCCATGCTGTGGAGCTGCCACCTCCACCTGCAGATGAGAAAAGAGCCAGAGCATCAGACACACCTGCAGGATACACCCTTGGCAATCTGTGATCTCTAGTACATGGACATCAGTTGACTTTACAAATCACTATCACAAGGGGTGGATGGTAAAATCCCCTATATTTTTCTGGGAAGCTCCATGCTGTCATAGTCCCACTCTTCCAGGTGCCTCATAAACCTCCCAGAGCTGGGAAAAAAAGTATAAACCTGCTCCAGCTGGCAAAAAGAGCACAGGAATTCAATTAGCAGATAAACATGTTTAGGCCTATGTGCACAGGTAGTCCCCACATAGGATTAACTCATGGGCTTCATATCTGAGGACCAGATCCACAGGGCTTCCAGCCCTTATTTAGGTACCCATGAAAATCAAGTTCATGTATCTTGGTCTAGAGTGACTCAGCCAAGGTCACACACCGAGTCTGAGCAGAACTCAACACTATGGAAGTCACGAAGAAATGAACTGTGAAGATCCCACAGAGGTTTTAAAAGGGAAAATAAAACCTCTCCCTCTCAGATCTGAACTACTTTGCATTAATCCAAGCCCCTTCTGCTCTAAAACATCAACCCACCCATCAAGCAGCTGGATCTCAAGCCTTGCCATGTTCTCATTAGCAGAAATTAACATCAACACAAAATTCAGCTCAAGCCTCCCAGCAGATGTGGCTGAGCTGTGTGCTTCTCCCTCATGCTGCCTAGCCCATACCCCATGTCCTCTCTTTCTGGAGCCATTCCCATCTACCACCACCTGGATCGTACAGGATGACGCTACCATATTGTGGTGGGATGGACACTCCTTGTCTGTAGTTTGGGTTAACTGGATGACCAGCAGTCTAAGGCTCTCCATCTCTTTTTCATTGCCAAAAAACTCTTTCACTGACCTCTTTCCTTCCAGCTGACTATCCCACCCATGCAAATTTGTCACTGCCTTCTATAAAGTTTGCAAAGGTCAAAATAACAAACTTTGGGGTCCCCTGTATTTGAGAAGAAAGAGGAAAATCCAAGCCATCTGTTATTTTGAACTTTGCATGTATTTTGTGCAAGTTTTATGAGGCAGTAATCTAAAAGTCTGGATAGTTAGTGCAAATCAGGGTCATTTCACTGCAGACCACTTGATGTCTCCCTCCTTAAGGAAGTGGAAGATCTTAAGAACCACAACAACTTGCAGCCTACTGGCTTTGGGCATCAGCTGAATCTTGTATCATTACAATTCACTGCCCATATTACAGAGAGGTCCAGAGACCTAGCCAAGAGGGCATATTATCATGCTAGGTGAGCTACTAATGTTTTACTTGCAATATCAAAGACAATCCCTGCCCTGAAAAAGCAAAGAGATGCTCCACAGGCAAGGCAGTGGAAACACAAAACCCAGAGTGACTTGCCGTGGTCACCCAGGCAGGTAGTGGTCGAACCAGAGAAACACCCAGGTGCCCCCCCAGGGGTACCCCACCTCCTGGGATGAATTCCAGTCCTCAACATCAGCTTTTTGCTACCTGTCCTCACTTCTTCTCCCTACCCGCCTACCTGTGGGTAGATACCTGTTCTGCAGCAGGCATGGAGATCAGCAGGGTTCCAAGCTGCAGACAAGAGCTGACTGCTGCCAGGACCCAGGAGGAATCATAGAATCATAGAATTGTTTGGGTTGGAAGGGACCTTTCAAGGTCATCTAGTCCATGAGCAGGGACATCTTCAACCAGATCAGGTTGCTCAGAGCCCTGTCTAACCTGACCTTGAATGTTTCCAGGGATGGGGCGTCCACCACCTCTCTGGGCAACCCGTTCCAGCATTTCAGTACCCTCATCGTAAAACATATCTTCCTTATATCTAGTCTGAGGAAGCGATGAAACATGTCCCCGGAGCAGCAGCTTCCCTGATGATGGGTTGTGAACAAAGAACAAACCCTGCAGAGCTGCCAGGGCAGCAGCAGCCAAAGCCCAATACCCTCTTGCTTATGAATGTCAAGCACTCTGCCCCTCCCTGCCTCCTCCAGCTTGCAGGCAGCTGCCTTCCCTCACCCTTCACTCACCACCCACCACTTCCTTCTCCCTCCACTGCTTCCCCTTTCTTTTGATACTGAAATTCCTCACCCTTTCATATCCACTGACCCAAGGCCACGCTGCCATCACCTCCAGAAGGAAGTCCAGCCTCAAGCCATCTCTTCAAAGATGACTTCACATTCAGGCCTCCCTTCTGCACCTTTCCTTGTACCCTTGCCTTCCTCAGCCCTCCTTAGCGCATGTCCTCAAAGGGCACTCCTCTGCCTGAAGAAAACCTGTACATGGGTTAATCAATATCAGGCACTGCCAAAACCAATGCAAACAAGCACTGAGCTGCCCAACGTCCTGTGCAAACAGACAGATGCAAATATTGCATGTGGAGCAACAGGGATCCCACAGCCAAGTACTGCTGGGCTTCCTGTGCCAGGGACATGGCAGACCATTGAAGAAGAGGAGCCCAGAGCCAGCCCCAAGCCCACCACTGGATCTCTTCTCAGACAGGAAAGACTCATCCTTGAACAGAATGGAACACACCAACACCTTGTCTTCAGTCCCCTACAAACCAAGCTGATCCCAGCAAGTTCCAGCATGTGCCAGAGGGACGCATAATGGTCTGGCTTTCTGCCAGAGGCTCCAGGTAGGGCCATTCTCCCCAGCTGCAGTGTAGAGCACATTTTTTACATCTTGTCCTGCCCGGACTGGCCCAAGGGCTACTGCATGAACTATCTCCTGTTTAATCTGTTCAAAGGCTTGTCATTGCTCAGGGCCCCATTTGAAATCATTCTTTTTCCGGGTCACTTGATAGAGAGGGCTTACGATCAGACTGTAATTTGGAATATGCAATCTCCAAAAACCCACAATGCCCAAGAAAGCTTGTGCTTCCTTTTTGCTAGTTGGTGGAGACATGGCTGCTCTTTTGTTGATCACATCCATTGGAATCTGACGACGACCATCTTGCCATTTGATTCCTAAGAACTGGATTTCTCGTGCGGGTCCCTTCACCTTACTTTGTTTTATGGCAAAACCAGCTTTCAGGAGGATTTGGACTATTTTCTCTCCTTTCTCAAAAACTTCTTCTGCTGTGTTGCCCCACACAATGATGTCATCAATGTATTGAAGGCGTTCGGGAGCTTCTCCCTGTTCCAGTACAGTCTGAATCAGTCCATGGCAAATGGTAGGACTGTGTTTCCACCCCTGGGGCAGTCGATTCCAGGTGTACTGGACGCCCCTCCATGTGAAAGCAAACTGTGGCCTGCACTCTGCTGCCAGAGGGATTGAGAAGAATGCATTAGCAATATCAATTGTGGCATACCACTTGGCTGCCTTTGACTCCAGTTCATATTGAAGCTCTAGTATGTCTGGCACAGCAGCACTCACCGGTGCAGTGACTTCATTCAGGCCACGATAGTCTACTGTTAGCCTCCACTCTCCATTAGACTTCCGCACTGGCCATATGGGACTGTTAAAGGGTGAGTGGGTCTTACTGATGACTCCTTGGCTCCTCAGTTGGTGAATGAGCTCATGGATGGGGATCAGAGAGTCTCGGTTGGTGCAATATTGCCGCCGGTGCACTGTTGTGGTGGCGATTGGCACCTGTTGTTCTTTGACCCTCAGCAACCGCAGAACAGAAGGGTCCTTCGAGAGACCAGGCAAGGTAGACAGCTGTTTCATTTCCTCCGTCTCCAAGGCAGCTACACCAAAAGCCTACCTGTACCCTTTTGGGTCCTTGAAATACCCTCTCCTGAGGTAGTCTATGCCAAGGATGCACGGAGCCTCTGGCCCAGTCACAATGGGGTGCTTTTGCCACCCATTCCCGATTAAGCTCACTTCGGCCTCCAATACAGTTAGCTCTTGGGATCTCCCTGTCACTCCAGCAATGCTGATGGGTTCTGCCCCTATACAGTTTGATGGCATTAAGGTGCACTGTGCGCCGGTGTCCACTACAGCTTTATACTCCTGTGGGTCGGACGTGCCAGGCCATCGGATCCACACAGTCCAGTAAGCCCGGTTATCCCTTTCCTCCACCTGGCTGGAGGCAGGGCCCCTCTAGTCCTGATCATGGCACTCACAACTCACTTCCTGTAAATGTGAATCAAGAGTCTCTCTATTACGCTTAGAAATAAAATCTGCGCTTCTACTCCTCTGTCTGGGGACTTGCTCACTGGAAATTGGAGCAGCAGCTTTCCTGGAAGAACCTCCCTGAGTGACTCTTCTTCCTTGCAGTTCATGCACTCGTGCCTCTAGGGTCGAGGTAGGCTTGCCATCCCACCTCATCATGTCCTCTCCGTGGTCACGCAGGTGGAACCATAGGGTGGCCCGTGGTGTATATCCTCTCCTTTGAGCCAAAGGAACCCTTATTCCTAACAGCTGAGACACTACTCTGTCGAGGTGGGGCGTAGGACAGATCTTCTTTGAGTTGCTGGACCTCTTGGGATAGTTTCTCCACAGCAGAGACAAGCGAGGAAGAGATATTTGTGTCGTAATCCCGGAGTCTATCAATCACCTCCGCCACCGTTGGTGTCTCGTCATCTTTCCAGGACATTACTGCCAATGAGTTTGCATGCGAAGATGGTGCGCTCCGTACAAACTTCTGCCACATGGGTCGTGTGCACTCGGCTTCATCTGGATCTTTGGATGACCGTCGATCATCCAGGTCACCATAAATCACCTCAAGCACAGCTAATGCCCTCAGGTACTGGATACCTTTCTCCATGGTTGTTCATTTTCCTAGGCGATATGTAACATCATCTTTAAAGGGATACCTTTCCTTCACTCCGGACAGGAGTCGCCTCCAGAGGCTGAGGGCTTGGGTCCCTTTTCCAATTGCTTTGTCAACACTCCCTTCCCCAGAAAGGGATCCCGGTTGTTTGGCTTCTTTTCCCTCTAATTCCAGGCTACTGGCCCCATTATGCCAGCATCGGGGCAGCCAGGTGACAATGTGCTCACCTGGACGACGGCCGAAATCTTTTCGCATATCTTGCAACTCGCTCAAGGACAGGGACCGGGTGGTCTGTATTTCATTTATGACTTCTTCCTCCTCTCCTTGTGACAGCCCTGCTTTTTCATCATCCCGTTCTAAACGAGTTGACGTCCGCTTCCAAGATTTCGTCTTGTGTATGGGGGCGACTGATACTGGTACGGGTTGATTCTCTGAGTCAGCTCCAGTACTTGTTGTGGGGGTTGAGTAGCCACAGTGCTTGTCCTGGGGGTTTGAGTGGCCGCAGTGCCTGTCACTTTGCCTTTCAATCCAGACCTCTTCCCCTTGGGAACACTGAATACTGTTGAGCAGGGCTTGGTATGCATGGGCCAGGCCCGAGCACATTGCAGTTATCTGTGTCTCTCTGGAGTTCCCAGAGTAACAACATACTTTCTCCAAATATTCTACTAGTTCTTCAGGATTCTGCACTTGTTCAGGGGTGAAACTCCAAAACACTGGGGGTGCCCACTGCCCTAGGTATTTGCCCATGCTATCCCACATGCCCTGCCACTCATAACTATCAAGCCTCGGGGCAGATTTCTGGGTGATATTCTTAAGTTGCTTAGTCAAAACCTAAACAACATGCCCAAAAACTAACAATAAGTGTATCTTAACCACCCAAGGATGTTCAAGATACAAAAAGGTTGTTGTAATAGAGACAGAGACATCATAGAACAAAGTTGCAAAGGTACTATTCTGTATTTCCTCCATATAAAATCTCTCAGAGGAGGAGGTATAATTGCTAATTGCCTCAACAAGGTAGTATCCAAAGTACAGTAACAGTTTCAGCAAAAACCCCAAATACCAGATAAAGCTGAAAACGAGTGTTTGTATAACAAATCTCGTAGCCAAACCTTACTAATCACAGCAGAACACAGCAGACTCAACAAACCAACACCAATCTTTAACACCAACTGCAAAAAGGACAACATGGTGCTGTGACCAGCAGCTATTGTTATCTCTAACCCTTGAGCCCCATGTTGGGCGCCAAAAAGACTGTCGTGGTTGAGCCGGCAGCCCAGTCCCACACAGTCGCTCGCTCGCTCCCCCACCGGTAGATGGGGGAGAGAATTAGAAGGGTAACGCTCGTGGGTTGGGATAAGAACAGTTTAATAATTAAAATTAAAAGAAACAACAACAGAAATGCAATGTAAAGGAGAACAACGAGAGGCGCAAAAGCCTTGGAAGGGGCAGAAGTGAATGAACCGCCGAAACAAACGCCATGCGACGCAGCCGAACACCACTCACTGACCTGACACCACACCGCTCCCGAGCCGCAAACTGCCCTCCCTTCATATACTGGTCATGGTGTCACATGGTATGGAATGAACATGCCATTGGCCAGTCGGGGTCAGCTGCCCCCACCATGGCCCTGCCCCTCCCAGCCTCCCGCCACGAGGCAGAGCGAGGGAAGCTGGAAAGCTAGCTGACCCCCACGGTGAGGAAAATTAACCCCTTCTCAGCCAAAACCAGCACACCCGGGCACACGTGCTCATCTGCACGTGTATTTATGGATTTCCACTAAAAGAGGGTTATGTTCCTTTTCTATTACAAAAAAAAAAAATACAGTGGACAGGCAGTTAGGAATTTCTGTGGTTTGAAAGTCCATAATCAGAGACAAACCCAACTGAAATAGAAGTTGTCTTTGCGGGAAACAAACCCCTGAACTGTTCTCCATTCATTGTTAGCAAGCAAACCAGGTGAGCACAGTCAACTGCTAGTTATCTTGTGAGTCATGGGAAACAGCACCCAAAACATGCCTTGCCCAAAGCTTTGGAGGACTTAAAAAAAACACAAACATTCGAGGCAAGTCTTGAGGCTTGCAAATTCCCTGTGAAATCCAGGCTTCGGATAACCAGGAGCTCTGGGGCTGAGGTCAGGCTGCTGCTGAGCACCTGCACTTAGTAATGCATCATTGACTGAATTCTGCTCGGGGTGTCAAAGCCCCACAGATGTCACCACCTGAACAGACTGGCTGTCGTGGTTCAGCCTCAGCTGGCAACTGAACACCACGCAGCCACTCGCTCACCCCCCCCCCCCACCCCTGTGGGATGGGGAAGAGAATCGGACGAGCAAAAGAACTTGTGGGTTGAGATAAGCACAGTTTAATAACTACAATAGAATGATGATGATAAATGATTATGATAATAATGACAGTAATGTTAATATAATAAAAGGGAAAAGGAAGGAAAGGGAAAACAGGGAAAAAAAACGCAGAAACACGAACGATACAACTGCTCACCACCCGCCGACTGACGCTGCCCGTCCCCGAGCTGCGATTCCTCCCTCCCTCCCCCGGCCAGCCCCTCCCAGGTAACATACTGGGCATGACGTTACATGATATGGAATATCCCTTTGGCCAGTTTGAATCCGCTCTCTTAGCTGTGCCCCCTCCCCTCCCGGCTTCTTGTGCACCCAGCAGAGCATGGGAGGCTAGACATGTCCTTGACTAGTACAAGCGCTGCCCAGCAACAGCCTAAACATCTGTGTGTTATCTCAACAGGTTTTCCATGCTAATTTCAAAGCACAGCACTATACCAGCTAGAGTGAAGAAAATTAACTCGATCCCAGCTGAAACCATGACACTGGCCCAGTAACCCGTAATTTCTCCATAATCAGAAGCAACGGGGTGAGAGTTTTAGTGGCCACACATAATGCATGTCTTCTGGCATCACTGGGGAAGCGGGAGATGAGCACCACAGCCAGCAGGGCCGGCCACAGTGCCAAAAAATTGGACTCCTGAATAACCAAGAAGAGCTCCAAGTGCCTCTTATGATCCCAAAGGCAGTTGGGAGCATATCCTCCCCTCTGTCCCTGCTCTCCCACCATATCCCAGCTCCTTCCCACATTCGTCATGCAGCAGCAACACATGGATGGTTTCATCGTGGCTGCTACATATGTGCTGGTGGACCAGCCAACTGCTGCCCCTTGGCACAGACAAGGGCAAAGCATCTTGCTCACACACATCCCCTCTCTGTCATATAGTATGAAAAAAGCTTATTGAGAAGTTCATCAGCTGTAAGCATGATTATGTACTCCAGGTATGATGTGCCCTACACTCAAAGGTCTCCACAGTAGTTTGAGAGCACCCTATGGAATTGCTCCCTTGCAGCCTGTTGCTGCTACTTTCCTTGCCATTCCCACTTCCAGTCCACCATCAACCTCTTCATCACCTCGGCTAGTTTCCTGCTATCCAGCCTCCAGTATGCCCTCCCCAGACATCAGATCTAGTCTTCACCCCAACTGTGACACTCCCTCCTTATCCCCCCCATCCAGAAAAGCTGCTTTTATCCCCTTTTCCCTCTATTTTCCCTTCCGTGTTCTTCCCCAACCCACTCTGATCCCTTCCTTCCTGCACCCTTGGTCCTTCCCTAAAAATCCCAATAAGTTTTGCACATCCCTGGAAACCCCTGAGAGTATCTTATACCAAGTTTTACTCAATCCCAAAACATTCTTCTTGCTGAAACCCATAATAAACCCACTCCACTGTGGGCAATTACGCCCTTTAGCTCTCATGCCTTTCAGGAAAGAGATTTCCACACCTGTGGGTGGGTTTCACACCCAGGGCCAAGGCTCTACCCACTCCCTTCCACATGCATGATCACACCTCCACCAAGCTCCTCTACCAGCACAGGAATCAGACAGGGAGCCCGTATGGGGGTCCCCCTTCTGTTTTATATCGAAAAGATGCAGGGCTTGGACCAGAAACCATCCTCCTGGCCAGGTCGAGCCTCCTCCTGCCTACCTGGGGCACTAACCATGATGCTACCATGTCACGCTTCGCTCTCTTGGCCATACCATGGTGAAGCAGAAGCTGCTGCTCTTTAAAAAGGTCCCTGTTGCTGTAAACCAAGGATGCACATTGTGGCAGCTGCAAACTGAGACCACATTTGGAGTACTGTGTCCAGTTTTGGGCCCCCCAGTTTAGGAAGGACAGGGAACTGCTTGAGCAAGTCCAGCGGAGAGCTATGAAGATGATCGGGACTGGAGCACCTCCCTTATGACGAAAGGCTGAGAGACCTGGGTTTGTTTAGCCTGGAGAAGAGAAAACTGAGGGGGGATTTCATAAATACCTATAAATAGCTAAAGGAAGGGTGTCAGGATGATGGGACTAGGCTCTTTTCAATAGTGCCCAATGACAGGACATGGGGCAATGGGCACAAGCTGGAACACAGGAAGTTCCAGCTAAACATGAGAAAAAACTTCTTTCCTGTGGGGGTGACAGAGCAGTGGAACAGGCTGCCCAGAGAGGTTGTGGGGTCCCTTCCCTGGAGACATTCAAACCCCGCCTGGACGCGTTCCTGTGCCCCCTGCTCTAGGTGTACCTGCTCAGGAAGGGGGAGTTGGACATGATCTCCAGAGGTCCCGTCCAACCCCTGCCATTCTGGGATTCTGTGATTCTGTGAAACCAAGCAGCAGCAGGAACCATCTGCTGGAAAAGGGCAGGGAAGAACCCAATAAAACTTCCCAGAAATGGGGGTTAGATCCTGTTGCCACCAAAATATCTGCGTTTCCCTAGGAGAAGAGCTCTCCACCTGGCACGGTAGAGCACAATCACATAAATATCAGCCCTGATTGAACTGCACAGGGCATGACATTTACCACCAGGATGTAACCTTTGAATACATCTCCTGCAAGTGATTAGCGCTGAGCACACTCCTTGCCATTTAGCCATCACTGCTGAATGATAATCGGATTAAGTAATGACAGAGCTAAGAAAAAATGTGTGAACACGGTATATGGAGAGCACCAGCCGGTGCTTCCCAGCCTGACCACGAGTGAAGAGCAGTGGTGGGAGCAAGGAGAGCATCAAGATGATTTTGCTTAAGCAGAGCAGACCAGGCAATCAACACTGAGCAATATTTGCTACAGCAAATCCTGCAAAGAAACTAAGGGAAAATGCTTCTGACAAACCCCTCCAGCTGTAAGCCCCACTGTAAGCACAAACCCAGCATCACCTGCATTTTCCACTTCTCTGCTCTGAACCTGAGAAACTTGGCAGACATCAGACACCTCTTCTACAAATCCCGCTCCAGCTTCCCAAAGCTGCAGCAAATGGTGAGCCCCACACATCGACTGGGGTGCAAGACCCTGGAATGATCTCAGTGAGGGCATGTGGGAAACTCTAGCCCGGGAACGGCTAGCAGAAAGAGGGCATTGAAGTAGGAAAACAGGCTCAAGGTCAGAGCGACCTTGGGCCCAGCTGTTGTTGTTCAACAAAAGAATGTGAGAAACAAGTAACTGCTAATTGCAAGGCTGACCACAAGAGATAAGCATGGGAGGAGTTGGCATTTACCTCCCAGCCAATGATGAGCTGTGCTTTTGCAATATGTATGTGCTAATTAACGAATGGTATAAAAGATGTTTGCTGATTGCCAATAAATGAGACTTGCTGATCATCATCGGATGGTGCCTGTCTCCCGCTGGTTTTCCGTCAAGGGCGTGTGCCATTGCTTCTGTGGTTTGCATAAACGATTTATGGGGCCCCCAGCAGCAGAAGGGGATTCCAGAATAAAAAAAACAGTGACAGACCTTCAGCTTGAATAATCTTCACCAAGCTGCCACCGCCACCAGCCAAGGACCTTCTCCTGGGCTATGGGGCCACCACTAGCTCTTCCCTTGCACGTTCCTCACCAGTCTCAAGACATCTCTGGCCCCCCAGCAAAAATGTGAGCTTTGGGCTATGCACCCTGTAGCAACATGTCCAGAAGACCCTGGGAACATGTCCTTCACCCCACTCCCCTTCTTGGGGTACCAGCACCCAATACACACAAAACACAGCCTCAAGTCCAAAAATCATAACATTACCTAAACCGTCCATCCCACACACACCCAGTAGATCACACAGATCACTCTCCAGGGAATGTTTGGTACTGGGCTATAGAGGGTTAAACTTTATGGCCTCAAAAATAACATTTTAAACCCAAAAAAGGAAGCAGAGGGAAGGGATAATGTTCCATCCTCCAAGCCGTGCACTCCTATATTTGGGGAAATCTCACCTGAATTCTTATATAAACCAACCCAAGTCCCCAGGCGCACCAAGAAAATTAAAATAAAAACTAAGAAAATGAAAATAAAAACTACCTCCTGCAATCCAATGGTCCCTGGGTCAGTCGCTCTGTGTCCTCAGGAGTTTTTGGGAAGGACACCTCCACATCAGCAAATAATCAAATGTATTGAAACAACTGTGCCCCATCATCTGCCTGCAAACACTCCAGCTGGTGTTTTTTTTTCCTACAGTGGTTTGACTCAGAGGTCTGGCCAGACTCGCAGCTCAGAAATTCATTTAATAAATCATCTCTTCACCACACCCAGAAGCAAAAGGCAAATCTGTGTCTCCCAGGCACCTGCTGATTGGACTAACATGCCTCTTGCTAATTACCCTGCAAGGAAGTGTATGGCTCGAGTGACATGTTTATGAAGATAAATATTTTAACTTCACAGTTAGTGCTGTGTTAGACTCGTTCCCTTTGGAGAGTGTCTCAAGTTGATTCCAGGAGAAAATGTCTCGATAATTATTTTTTTTTAAAGGCTATGAAATATTAATTTTGGTGAAATACATAGCATGTCTTTCAGGTGTGATTAGTAGCTGCTGGTGGAGGGAAAAAAAACTCGCTGGTGAAGCCCAGGGAAGGGATGGGAGTGTTTTCTCCCCTTGGCAGAGGGAATGCAGCGCTCTGCCCTATCTAATCTCACTATAGCAACAGGAAGACCTTGGCAACCCTGATCCTTACAGCTATTAAGATGGGAGCGGGAAGAGTCAGGAGTGCAGCACCGAGGGATGCTTGGCCAAGAAACTGACCTGATTCCTACCAAAGAAATAAAGCACCCTGTATCCCTCAGGGATGATGGAGGATCTGCCAAGCTCTTGGATGGGTCGTAGTCCAAGGTTGGCTCCCCAAAACTTTCTTGTGGTGCCTTTTTTTGCAGACAGTGATGCTGAGGAGGAGACAAGCATCTCCCCATCACACCCTGGAGAAGGATCTCCTGGTCCTGTTGCTTGGACCTGTTGGAGCGTGTCCAGAGGAGGACCACAAAAATGACCTGAGGGCTGGAACACCTCTCCTATGAGGACAGGATGAAAGAGTTGGGGTTGTTCAGCCTGGAGAAGAGAAGGCTCCAGGCAGACTTTATTGCAGCCTTTCAGTACTTAAAGGGGGCTTAGAAGAAAGATGGGGACAGACTTTTAAGCAGGGCCTGTAGCGATAGGACAAGGGGTAATGGTTTTAAACTAAAAGGGGAGATTCAGACTAGACAGAAGAAAAAAATTGTTTACAATGAGGGTGGTAAAACATGGGCACAGATTGCCCAGAGAGGTTGTAGATGCCCCATCCCTGGAACCATTCAAGGTCAGGCTGGACAGGGCTCTGAGCAACCTGATCTGGTTGAAGATGTCCCTGCTCATTGCAGGAGGGTTGGACTAGATGACCTTTAAAGGTCCCTTCCAAGCCAGACCATTCTGTGATTCTATGATTCCCCACAGTCCCAAGAAGATGCTGGACTTGGGACCAGGAGCCAAGTCTGCAGCCAGCTGCTCTCCCTCAGCCCCCCTGATCTCAGCCCCAGGTTCAGCCATGAGGATGTGCCCAGACGGAATGAGGACAAGGAGGTTCCCCTGCGACTGCCACCCAGCCTGAGGGTGCCAGCAACCTGCGCCATTGCTATCTCAGCACCTCCGGAGATTGCTCACTTGCTCTCGACTCTCGTCAGGATGATTCACCCACAAATGCAAAGGCACAGAGCACTCAGATCAGCTCATTGCAAAATATTACATCTTAGTGACTGCCTGGCCCAGAGCCACTTCAGTCCAGGGCTCCTAGACAGTGGGGACAGCTCCAGGGCTAACCTGGCTGCCACCAACTCCTGGCCATAGCTTGGTCCCACCTGGACAAAGCAGTATTTGCTGTATTACTTCTCCCCTGTCAAAGAGGGACAGTTCACTAAGACCTCCTTAACAGCACTATCCTGTAAAAGGGGACTTCAAGCCACTAGGTTCTCCGAAACCAGACTCTGCAGCTCACAGACCAGCCCTGAACATCTCCCACCGGGGCTCTGCTCCACCATCTCACTGTAACAGCCACCCACCAGAACAGGCTACTGACTCAGGGAGGACTGGCTGGGGACCCTGCAAGGCTAAATTACTGCTACTACTACTATTCAGACTGCTAGTAGGATAATAATAATAATCCATACTAAACTTCCAAGGTAGCATGAGTCAGCCTTTTTGGTGGCAGATGTGTTTGTCTCTAGCACCACTCTTCTTGGCACCCTGAAGTCCCAGGACCACATTCCTCCCACTGCTCACTCCACTGTCATGGTTTCCACCCAAACTCAGCTGTTTCATTCCGTTCCAGCAAATTCCAGTTTCTCCACCAGCCTCTGGAACACTGTCCCACAACCCGACCCTACTGTAGGCACATGTCCCCAACCTGCAGCATCTGGGACAACCCTTGCTGCTCCACGCTACCTTCTGCTCCCCACCAAGACCTTCCTAGCCACCAAAGTCCCCAGCTGACTCCCAGCCATGCTCCTCATGACCCCAGCTTTAACTCCTCCAGGGCTTTACCAGAATTACAAGATAAAGGAAGCCAATTCCAGATGGGATTAGATGCTGCTGGTCATTTTTATTTCCAAAGAAGAGAGGAAGCCCCCACCACTTCAATTAGCAATGTTGGATGGATGTTGTCCGGCCAACACCTTTGTTAGAGAGCCTAATGCTGGGCACCGATGCAGCCTAGTAGAAACGTAGTTCTGTACTCAGAGCACTGCTCTCTCACTCCCATGGTCCTTAGAGGAAAATAAATGATAGCACTGGAAATGTAAATCCGGCACCTGGAAGGAAGGCTGTCAAGGAGGTTTTGAAGGCCTGGTAGCTTTGGACCATGGAAAGCATGGGGTATACAGCATTTAAATACCATTATGAATGGAGGAGCAGCAGGAAAATAGGTTAGATCAGATAAAGCAATCGCGATTTCACTCAAGAAGGGAGATGGCATAGAAAACTTAAATATGATACCCAGCCCTCAGCCAGCTCTTCAGATGGTGTAAATTGGCCAAGCTCCACGAAGCTCTTCTGATAGCCACCTTCTGAAGGCTGGATCCAAGTCTCTAGGACTCTTCTGAGCATTTGTCATTAGTTTTGCTAGCTTTTATTTTTTATTTTTGACTGGGCTGGAAAGTACCTCAATCAAAACGCACCATGCCCTTTACCACACATTAAAACCAAGAGCAATTGGAGACAAATGTCTAAATTTTAATAACGGGCTAGATCTTCATCTGGTTGAAAACAGTGCCCTGCCATCCTTCCTGTGTCCCCTCCATCCAGGCAGGGATCACGGCTGCCAGCAAGGTGCCAGCCCCCGTGCCGGTTGTCCCAGCGGTGGGAATTTGGTGGGGGGCTGCCAGGTAGGATGGCAGCAGCGAGTAAATCAAAATACAGCGAGACAGTGTGTCATCCTAACACCCATTTCAGCCTCAGACACCCACCAGCATTAGATACCAGGAGCCTCTTTATCTTGTCACCAGTGATTAAGAGCATCCATGGCATGATGGTATCACAAAAATACAGGTGATGGAAAATGGCCCTTTTCCAAGGAGATGGATCTTTTTTTATGTTCTGTTTATCTCCTATATAACTAAAGAGAAAGCCAAGAAGCATGCGATCCTTTTAGGTTCTCTGAAACCACTTAGATTTTATCTCCAGAGCCAGAGCTTTCCAGGAATGAAATAGCTGCAAGACACAACGTTGGTGAAACAAAATCAGAGCATCTCCAACATGAAAAACAAACTAAAAGGATGACAGCACTAGTTATAAGGAGGAAAGGAAATTAAAAGCAATTAAAGGGGATTAATTAGAAGGTATGATGGAACTATGAAAGAGGAAAAATGGCTATGCAGGGTTCACTAAATACCCCAAACTTTTGTCACACTTGGAACTGCAAGCCCTGGAGGTTCAAAACCCTCTGGCAGTTTAAAAAAAAATTCCCATGGCTTAAACAAATTACTTCTTTGCCTCTAAGTCTGCATGACAGACAAGTTCCTGAGCTTCTCCTTCAAACCATGAAGGCAGAGGTGTGTCCTGCTCTCCACTCCACTGGCCAAAGCGGACAACCCACACCAGCATCCAATGCCAGGAGTTGGGGCTTCAAGTAGAGTGTTAATGCTGTTGTCCCGAGCATTGGGCTGAATTATTTGTACCTACCCAATGTTCCTGGTAGGTTTTTCAAAGGGCCCTGGGGGTGGTGGGGCCACCATCTGTGCTTGAAGTCACCAGGATGAGACCAGCTGCTGGGGGAGATGGCTATTAGCTGAAACATCTCGCCTTTCATCAAAATGCAGTGCCTACATTACCCACTAAAATCTAGCAGTACTTTTCATAGGATCATAGAATGGTTTAGGTTGGAAGGGACCTTAAAGATCATCTAGTCCAACCCCCCTGCCATGGGCAGGGACATCCTCCACTAGACCAGGTTGCTCAAAGCCCCATCCAACCTGGCCTTGAACACTTCCAGGGAGGGGGCATCCACAGCTTCTCTGGGCAACCTGTTCCTTCACAGTAAAGAATTTCTTCCTAATATCTAAATCTACCCTCTTTCAGTTTAAAACCTGCTCATCATCACCAGTTCTGAACTGGAATGAGGTTCTAAATCAAAGCATTGCCATGAAAAGGGCTGCGGAGAACAGGCGTCCCCAGTCTCTCCAAATCTTCCCTTTGCCAACCACCTTAGCTTTAACCATGAGAAGTAATGAAGTGCCCTACAGAGATCAAAATATCCTTTATTAAGGGAATAGTGTTGATGGCTGGGAGGAACAAGAAGAGGTCATAAAAAAGCAGACAGACACTGTTTGCCTTGGCCTCCTGGATACGTATTATTTTCCTGGGATGCAAGCTCCGTCCCCACACTGAAGGCAAGGATGTACGAAACAGAGATGTGGCTGCCTTGCCAACGTGAGGTTTGTTTCAGAAGAAACTCCTCACCCAGCATTTCCGTGTGGAAATGAGACACTGGGGCAGCAAAGCTGGAGCTGCTGGACGGTGCTTGGAAAGCAACAGCCAGATCCTTCAAGCTTGGGGTGCATGCATGGGGTCCGCGCAGTGCTCCTAAAAATCCACGTGGGGAGATGGGCAAGGTCTAAAGCTCCTTATGGTCTTCCCATGCTCTCCATCCATACATACCATGCTTGTCTCTATCAGCTACAAGGCAAGTCACGTATAGATATAGGGACTGTGCAAAAGGCTCTATTTCCGTCCCTTGCAGCAGCAGCAGCCCTGCTGCCCTCTCTGCCCTGGCCGTTTCTCCATGCTGCAGTCTTCAGAGACCCACAAAGCCTTGATTGTGTTCAAGTCAGTGACCGCACGCTGATTTACACAACAATAACCCTGTTTCCAAACACGAGGGCTTCAAGCAGCTCGCCCCAGTGACAGAACCACACTGCTACTATGAAAGGGAGAACTTCATTATCAGTAACCTCTTACAATTCAGAAATAAAAAAAAAATAATCTTTTTTTTAAAGGCACAGCTAATGTGACATGAAAAACCGCTCATTTTCAACCCAAGCCTAGGGAGGAATTATTTGTTTTTTTGCTTGAAAGACAGACTGTTTCATGCTTTGAAGTTAATTATAACTATTTTGCTTTATACATCACTTGCTCAGGAAGTTACAAGCCTTCCAGATCTCCCTGGTTTATTTGGTACAAAGACAGACTGAGGTTTGAAAGTCACAGCTGCCACAGGCCCAGCTTCCATTAGGAAGATTAATCTTCCCTGAGAGGCATATATGGGAAGGTCTGAATCACAGGGTTGGATCCTGCTGTCGGTTAGACAACATCAACAGAATTGTATGAAGGCGAGGAAAAGCAAAGCTGGGCTGGACTGCTAAGCATCAAACCTCCTGCCATGGGACCAGATGGGAGCAAGACAGTATTAAAATCAGCTCTTTGGGACATTTCAGCAGAATATTTATGCCCCATGTAGCAAAGCACAGCCCTGCTCCAGTGCTGAGTGTGCCAGGTACCGGAGCAAGTCAAGAACTGATTAATAGCAATAATCAAACTGTGATTGAAAAAGTCAACAGAGCATCTACCAGTGGTCGTGCCTACATGGTGGGATGGTAAAGCTTCAGCTGCTGGTCCCTGGGGATGCTCATGGAGACCCGCTGCTGCTCCGGGGTGTGCCATGACACATATCACAACCTCCATCCCGTAATTTTACGGGAACCTCCTGATTCCTCAGTGCTAAATGAACTGAAATAATGAAGTGGTGAGGAAACAGCCCATCCCATGGCAAACACTGGGCACTGCTGGGATAAGCAGCTTGCGAACAAGCCCCTGCAAAGAACCTGCACCTCCGTCCCCTCCCCGCTCCTTGCCCTCTGTCCACAGGTGCAAAATAATTTAGCTTTGGGCTTTTAATTAAACTCCATTGAGCTTGCAGCGCCCTGTATTTGTTTCCCGGCTGAGACAATTGCAAGTGTTTGATGGTGTTGCTGCTGCTACAGGAATTGTGCAGCTAAATAATTCAGTAACCAATTACTGTTTAACAATATCACTCCCCATCATTTGAGCAGTGATCCAGCATCCAGGCTGAGAGACTCCAGTGAAAAGGAGTCTGCAAGAAGCCTTTGGCTGATGTAAAGACATCGACTTGTGCACTTCTGTGTAATATGCAACTTATCGACCAAAAGACAAGGTATACAGTGCATTTTATCGCATGCTAAATGAGGGCTGTAATGAATTGCTGCTTGCCTCTAGGTCACTTGTTTGATTGCCACCTAAACAAATCAGTGATGGCAAAAGGTCCTGCCCATGGGATGGTTCCTTGGTGAAATGAGCTGCTGATCAGCTCAAGAAAAAATAGGAAACAGGACAGCCTAACACTGATTCTGTGCCTGGATCAGGAAATCTGGATTTGTCCCTCATCCCCAAAATGTATAGGACACCACCATATTTGATGCTTTCACTATCAGCATCAGGGCCACCTCACCATCCAGCTCTCCAGCAAGGGCAACCAGTGCTCTCCAGCTCAGATTCATCCCACTCAGGATCCAGTCCTCCCAGTCTGCCTCTGTGCCTGGACTGGGACCTAAAACTGCAGCTGCTCTCATTTTTAAAGACTCACTGATACACAGCATGCATGACCAGCTGCCCTCTTGGCTATGATTTAGGGGCTGAACCAGATTTTCTTTATGCAGGGTATTACCAGAGGCCACTCAGCCCATCTCCATCACTGTGGCTTGGCAGAGAAACATGTCCAGTTTTTAAAGCTATCCCTCCTGCCTACTTGGTTCCTTGGTTGTGTGGCTTTAAAGCTTTCTTCTGCACAGCTATAAAAGGGTGTGAGAAAACTTGGAAAGGAAACCCTGGGTGGTACAGACAACTGGAACAAGGAGCAATCTGTGCCCAGGGCGGGAGAGGGGGTGGCAGAGTCCACATGGTGCCATGCTGAATAGCTGCCAGGGAGGAAATGACACGTTGCACTATCCTGCTTTTGTCCAGGGGCAAGACCAAAACGCTCCAGTTTTGGGCATCACAGTATATTAAGGATACAAAGCTACTAGAGAGTGTCCAGAGGAGGGCCACGAAGTTGGTGAAGGGTTTAGAGGGGAAACCATATGAGGAGCAGCTGAAGTCCCTTGGTTTGTTCAGCCTAGAAAAGAGGAGAGTGAGGAGAGACCTCATCACGGTCTACAGCTTCCTCACAAGAGGAGGAGGAGGGGCAAGTGCTGATCTCTCTGGTGACCAATGACAGGACCCGAGGGAATGGCAGGAAGATGTGCCAGGGGAGGTTTAGGTTAGATATTAGGAAAAGGTTCTTCACACAGAGGGTGGTGGAATCCTGGAACAGGCTCCCCAGGGAGGCAGTCATGGCACCAAGGCTGACAATATTCAAGAAGCATTTGGACAATGCCCTCAGAGACATGGTGTGAATTTGGGGTTGTCCTGTGCAGGGACAGGAGTTGGACTGGATGATCCTTGTGGGTCCCTTCCAACTCAGGACATTCTATGATTACAGCAGAGTCCCAGCTGCACTCACCAAAAAAATAAAGTCTTAAAAACTTTTCACCCTTGTCACTCAAAAAAAAACCCAAACCTCAAAAATGTGGTGTTTTCCAATGCCCTGCCATGGGCTATGAGGTCCACTCTTACCTCTACTGCACCCCATGCTCAGGAATGTTCTCTCCTACTCCCCTATCTTGGGCACCCCTCCATCAACATCAGCCTCATGCTGTTGGGCCACCCCAGAGTCTATCACCAGGATGATCTCCTCCCCTCCTGCCCACGGGCTCCTCTCCTACCTCCCCACAGCTGAGGCTCATCCTCCAGCCACCTCCAGGTCAGATCCTTCACCTGCAGCTCATGAGCCGTCTCCCAAATGCCCAACCACCCTTTCAAGCCCCACCCTGCAGTAGCACGCATTTTTTCCATATCTCTCTTTCCTAATTTTTTAATCTCACCCATCATGTCCTCCTCTGTAACAGGACCAGAACTCACACTTTATTCCTCACCCAAAACTATCTCCATGTCTGGGCCACCTTTCACTCCTCTCTTCAGGCATGAAGAGTAGAATGATGAAAGAGAATCACTTTCATCAATGAAAACAAGTGAGGCAAAAATGCCATTTTCTTATAAATTAGGGCAAGAAGCCCACCCTGAAAGGAACCCAAAATCTCTATTGCTGTCAGATGATATATCTTATTAAAAACAAAACCCCAGAGGAACCCCAACTAAACAACTGCCCATAGACACAAGTTCTCTTCCTACATCCCATGGGCAATTCAAAAGGGGTCAGGCAAGATTAAGTCAAAAGATGGATTGGGGAGTGTGGGAGTCAGGGAAGGGTGAATACTGTGGGACAGATCCACTCTGGTGAGACTTCAGGAGGATGTCAAAAAAGCCAATAACCTAAAGCCAACTTGTCAGCAGAAGCGCCCATATCAGACAGGAAGCCAACCCCAACTGATGTTCCTCTGGACTAATGGAGGAGTTGGAGGGATGGTGAGGACAATTAGGCTGAACAGGGTGAAAAGGTTTCTGCTGAGACCAGAATGACTCCCTGGCTCTCTACTCATCACACTATGACTCAAAAATCTCCTACTTAAATTTAGTTGCCAGTACATCCAAGGCTTGGTCCAGCCTCAGTCCAGGTACTCAAAGCTTACAGTGGAGAAAAGACACCAGGGTGAAGAAAGAGCTGTGCACAGACATCTGGTTTTGCCTGGAGACACAGGGCACCCTCATCCAGGGCACTCTCCCTGTGTGTAGAACCTCCTGGGGCAAAGCAGAGCTGCCCAGACCTAGAAGACAGCACCAGTTGCTGCTTCCCAGGCTTTGCCCAAGACCATGAGCACACCCTGCCAAGCACTGGGCACAGAAGAGAAGCCACCGAGTCTATCTTCAGCTGGTGCCAAACATCACAGCATCCCTTCAGCCCAAAGCATTGCTATGCCTAGCTCAGGATCTGCTTTCCTGCTACAGACAGCGATGCTCCTCTGTCTGCTCCAGCCATAAGACCCTCTGCCCACCCCTGGAATGGCTGGTGCCCTCAGCACTAGAAGCTGCAAAGAAAAAAAAATCAAAATTATCAATTGCAGTGGACATGTCTAAGTCACATTTTTCTTCTTTCACATGTCAGCGCTTGCTCCTTTTTAAGGCATTTTTATCTCAGCTCCTTGACGCAGGATGGGGTTTTTCCCTCCATCTTGCAGAAAAGAGAGACCACAGCACCTCCAGCATCCCTCTGACCCACGTCCCATCCTCGTCTGCACCCAGCCCTGGTTCTCAGAGCCACCTAGCAACCTAAGGATGCATACAGCTACATGCAGCTGCCTCACACGATGGCAGCTCCCTGTTAACAGGACTCCAGCTAATTCAGCTACGTCCATGTGAGCCGCGATAACTACAGCAATGCTATGCCTGAGCGACCTGCCCCGGTCATGAAGGATGCCTGCAGGAGAGCAAGACACCCTGTGCAGGCCTTTCCAGGCACTTCCTCAAACCTAATGCTTCTGCCTTTGCTCCTCTTCAAATAAGGATTCCTAAACTTTCACAACAGAATGGTAAAAAATAAGGCCAGATCTCCACCCCCATCTTTAGTTTAGTATAAGCTGGAAGACCATGGGCTTTGCAAAGCTGGGCAGTGTGTTGGGTGATGGAAATGGTCTGGCTTTTTTCTATTGCATCTGTTTCTTCAGGGTTAACGTGCAAGCCCACCACTGCCCCTGTCTCCACCAGCAAAGCGGAGAGTGGGCTGAGAGCAAGCACATAGTCTGGGAATTGCTTTTGGTGCCTTTGTCAGGTCTGACTGAGCCTCAGTGAGCTGCAGCCCTTTTGCAAACCAAAAACAGAGGCAGAAGAGGGTCAGAAATGGTGCAGATGTCTCAGGTGAGGTTGCACCAGCCTGCACAAGGTCATCTTACTGAAAACACCTCAACAAGGTGAGCCCCAAGTGAAGACTGAAGATCTGCCACTTCCACATGGATCTCAATCTAGAGGGGCTCTAATCTCATGGGGATCTACAGCACTCAGCCTGGATTAAGTAGGATTCCCTTTTCCTTTTGTTCTCCCTGAAGACTCATCTTGAGTATCTCCAGCTCTGAAGAAGAGCAAAACCTGACTGCTGTCCCTCCAGAAAACAGCAGGAAGCAGAAGCACTGGTAGAGCCCCCTTCCCAAAACCCAATGGCACACCAAAGCCACCTACCACAATCCTCCCACCAGCATCCATCCCTCATTCATAGAGAAAAGCTGCTTCATGCAGCTATGCCACATCCTTTACATTCCTAATGAATTATTATTGATAACCTATACATGTCACTAGCCAGCCAACCTGCCATGCCTGCGGTAGAGCCTCCTCTTGCTCAGCTGTTGAAGGATCTGACCTGGAGGTGGCTAGATGATGAGCTTCAGCTGTGGAGAGGGAGGAGCGCCCATGGGAAGGTGGGGAGGGGATCATTCTGGTGATGGACTCTGGGGAAGCCTCACAGCACAAAGCCAATATGATGGAGAGGTACCTGAGATGGGGGAGCAGGAGAGGGCATCTCTGAGAATGGGGCCCAGCAAGGGGGAATGATTTAGCCCTCTGGGTTATCTTGGTCACCTGGGTGTCCCCCAGGACCTGAGTCACCAGACACTCATTAGCCACCTCAGCCATCCAAGGCACCACCAGCCCCAGGGCCAGTGCGATGTGGGGAGCCCTGGGGAAGCATTGAAAGGCTATGTGGAGCCGCCTGCTTCAGATTGCGCTGTCTGAACATTTGCATACTTGGAACCACATAAAACCATCCCCTAATACTAACAAAAATAGCTTAAGACCAAAAGAAAAGTGCAACCCCAAATATTTTGGGGGTGCGCATCCCATGCTGAAACCACCACAGTGGCTGCCAAAAACCACAAGGATGTCCCTGTCCCCAGGAGCTCATGGTGGAGCACGAGAGGAGGCAGAGCAGGCAAGGAAAAGGTGCCCAGCAGTGGTATCCAGTGCAGCAGAAGAATGGTTTGTGGTTTTTTTTACAAGCCACACCTGCACATTGTCCACCCATTCGTTCCCCTCTAGACTCATCCAAACACTCACTACTTGCAAGATGCTTCCCAACAAGGATCAACTTTGTTAAGAAAAAGGAATAGAGCCCTAGGCAAAATTAGCTTTTTGTCTCCCAAACAGGCAATTATCTCTTGCAAAACTATGTAAGTCTAAAATGCAGGAGAGGCAATATTAAGCTTTACTAAAATGGTGCCTTTAAAGTACAAATTGTTGCAACATGTGAAAATAACATGGGGGATTGGCAGCTGTGGAAAACTGGGTCTACTTTTTATTTTACAGGTTCTGGGCATACCAGGCTCCAACAGAGGTGACCCTAAAAAATCACAACTGCAGCTATATTACATACAGCACCCCACTTTTCAATTATTTTAGAGGGGGTGCAGATGAACTGCTTCCCTGTTCCTCCTGAAGCCCCCATAGATACGCTCTAAACACAACCGAGCAACCTGGATTCCCAGGGTATACCTGTAACATACATAAAACATAAACCAAACTGCAACATATGCCTAATATAATAAAAAATATCAAAACATCTTCATTGCCCTCCATCAATACACATAGCTATTAAGTAGACAGATGCAGACAGAGATTAGGAAGCATTTTTGGAGATCATTAGGACAGCCCTTGTAAAGGCACAAGCTTCAGGATGCAATGAACTGAAAGGCAAAACAGAGACTTGAGATTTACATCCCAGATCAAGCTCTGGAGCATGAAGCAATAACGGTGGTTCTGGATAGCACAGGCAGCAAACTGCGTCTAATGCGACTTCTTCAGACAGGCAAAGCAGGCAGAAATGAAGCAGGCACAGGTCTATGCAGATTCCAGCCATGAAACACTTGGCAGAGATTAAAAAGTCTAAGTGCTTTCTAAAGAACAAAAAAACCCAAACCCTTTGGTCATTAGTTCATTTATTTTTATATGAAAAAAGAAAATAAGCAGCATCTCCTAGAACAGTTTAGGGGATGCCCCTCTTGCATGTCTGCTCTCCCCCACAACCATCAAAAGAACTGAGCTGAAGGTGAAACAGTTTTCCAGGGGCAGGAAAGGACACAGCTCTGGAAATCCCATGGAAAAATGCATTCCTTCTCATGCCTGAGCATGTCACACCCTCAACCTCTCCTGCCACCGGGATCACCAGCATGTCCAAGACCACAGCTGGCACAAAACCATCCCAGCATTTTGCAGGAAACACTGCACATAAATGCCTGCACAAAATGAGTGCAAAATTATGCAGCTAATTTGCACATGTAATTACTATGAATTAGTATACAATTGGCCAATTAGATTCCCTTCTTGCATGCATGCCATTTCTAAATTCAGGCCTCATCATGGAGTGATCTCCTGGTTTGATAAGTGGTCCAGCCAATGGGCTGTCTCCCAACCGCAAGATCATCCTCCAGCTCCTTCATGGGCTTCCATCACAAGTACAGGCTAAAAACATTCACTGATCCCAGACAGCTTTCAATAAATTCACAGGATTTTATCTATAAGGGACCTCCGAGATGACCTAACCTCACCTCAACTTGAAGAGCAGAGCCTCATAAAGCCCATGTGTGACATTTGAGCTAAAGCAGGTTTTTCAGGAAGACACCCAATCCTGAGCTGAAGATGATGGAGAACCCATCCCATTCTTACGTAAGCATGTCAGTAGCCTGCCTGGAAGTTTATACAACATTTGGTACATCCAATTAAAAGATGCAATGGAAACGCTTTTACTACTCATCCACAGCGCACGTACTCTGAGGACTGAGAGGGTATCAGGAAGGACCAGCCATCCCCACCGACTTGGAGGCAGCACGTTTCTTCAAACTCCTTTTTCACCTCTAGATGCAACCTGGCAGAGTCCAGCCAGGGAAGAAATAACAAAGGAGAAGAGCATCCCAACAAGTCTGGTTTGAAGCCATCCCTTTGTGACCAGGTGGGCTGCACGGATTTGAGGTAACAGAGAGCAGGAGAGGGGGATTGACCTTGCTCCTCACCCTTACTCCCAGGTCCTCTCCTGGGGCTGGGGACCCCAATGACAAGCAGCCACTCTTCCAGGCAGAGCTGCTTCGCCTTCAGTGACTTGCAGAGGTTTGGAGTTCATCATGGAAAGAGGAGCCTGGCAAGCTGTGAAGCCCATTTTGGGGACAAGGGGGTAAGAGGAGGCTCAACACTGTACGGTGGTTAACACCCATGCACCCACCAGCCGCTCCTCCACCCAAAATCAGACCCCCGAGGTCCATCTCATAAAGGATGCTCATGCAGCAGGACCACCTGTAAAGGTGAGGATGCCCCTACTCATCCCACCAAGGAAGGCATCACCACCTCATGCAGGGTGGGGTGAAGGGGTGCATTATATCCCAAAAATCCTGCCACCAGCAGCCCGATCCTCCACCCTTGCTCCCCGCACCTTGGTCCCTTTTATCCAGCACCCCTGGGCAGCAACAATGGAAAGTTACAGCAGAATTCCGCTCCGATGCTGCACCTGCTCCTGCCAAAACAGAGGAAGCTTGCTCAAGACTAGAAGGTGACTTTAATTTCCTCCTCCATTTTTTTTTTTTGTGGTGGTGGTGATTTATTTCTTTCTTTTTAACACTTTCACCTGCCTTTGAGCTGCACCTCCCAGAAGAGGAACATCCCAACGGCACACTCATCCACAGCTGCTCGAGGAAGGAAGACTCAGCACTTCACACAGCAGCATCCTCCCCAATTGCTCCTGTTTCAAAATCATAAGTGCCTTTTTCTTCTATTCCCCCCACCCACCCAAAATTGAGCGATCCTGCAGTTCAGCTTGGCCACAGGACAAATAGCTCCAATATTGCATGGGTTTTTCCCAGCTCTGCAGCAAGCGCATCCCAGGGAAGCAGTCCAGGTCCAACACAGATCACGGTGTGAAGAGCCCCTCAGCATCACCAGCCCTGAGATGTCACCACCCATCAGCCAGGGCTGATGGCACTTTGGGGCTTTGCTAATGGCTCTGATGTGTCTAAATAAAGAAGTCCCAGGTCTGCAGTTAGATGTTGGTGTAAATAAGGTGACCTCCAAAGCTACATCAGCAACTGCTTTGAAGACACCATCCTCTTCCTCCCTGCTTCTCCCTAGACCAATGTACATTTAAAACACACTGTGTTTTAACGCGATAGTTTTTCTACCTCTTGCTTTCAGCTGGGATTGCATGCTCAAACCAAGAACAAAGAGGTATTTTACAAGGATGGCCGGGCATTTCTTTACAATTCAAAGCCCGATAAAGATAACAGGTTTAGAATAATGATGCATGCACAGCCCTGGAGAAGGTCTGCTCCTGAAATCAATGAACTAGCCAGGTGAATAAAATCACTCACACTTGGAAATGTTGCGAGCTCAGTCCATAATGAAAGACATAAAAAAAGGTATCAAAAAATAACATAGTGCTGCAGGAGTACGTATGCACACATACAGATGAAGCCGCTGAGGTGGGATGCTCAAGTTGCATCAACATCACAAAAAATGAAGTTAACACCCTCTTTTTGGTATTTTGAAAGGAAATCATAAAATGATTTATTTGTAAACTGACACTAAATCAATTTACAAGCTGATGTTTATTTTGTGAAGCCCATGATTATCATTGGTCACTTTAAATTTACAACCTGAAACCAGTAAATTCCTGCATTATCATATTAATTGCACATTATCAAAGAGCTCATTTATAGCTTTATCATTTGAAATGGTGATTGTTAAAGAAACCCTGCTGCTTGTTCCCTGCTTACAATTTCATGTGGCATTTCTATGCTTCTCAAAAGGCTGGCCGAGAAGTGTTTGTCTTCTTGGGGGAAAAAAAAATATGCTAAACCAGAATATTGGGGATTAATTTAAACAATCCAGGGCACCAAACAACACCAGGTCCGCACCAACACCTGGTGCCTTTGGGTTGAAGAGAAGACCAAGGCCCCCAATACCAAATTCCAGCCCCAAAAAGAAACTCCAAGCTGCAAACATCCAAAAAAGGATGATTTATAAAGGCAAGGCTGACAAGTGGAACACTGCTGGCAGACGGCAATGCAATAATTATGCTGCTTGCAAATCCCCGCTGAGCAACTTCAGTGACTATCATCAGTCACATTTCTCCTCTCCACTATTTCATTGACAGTCAAGATGCTGTGCTGGTTTTGGCTGGGATAGAGTTAATTTTCTTCACTGCAGCTGGTAAAGTGCCAATGGCACATTGATGCTTTAGTTGCTGTTAAGTAGCGGCTCAGCATTGCTAAGTAGCGCCTAAGTAGGGACCTTTCCAGCTTCCCATGCTCTGCCACGTGGGCAAGAGGCCAGGAGGGGCGGGGCCACAGCTGGGACATCTGACCCCGACTGGCCAATGGGATGTTCATTCCATACCATGTGATACCATGACCAGTATATTAACTGGGGGAGTTGGTGTGCAGGGGAGGTGGTTGTGGCTTAGGGACTGGCAGTGTTGGGTCAGTGGGTGGTGAGTGGCTGTGTCACATGTTGTTTGTTTTGGTTGTTCATTCCCCCTTCTCCCTGCCCTGGGTTTCACCTCTCTTGTTTTTTTCCTTTTCAATTATTGTTGTTGTTATTATTGTTTTATTTTAATTATGAAACTGTTCTTAGCTCAACCCACAAGCTTTCTCACTTTTACCCTTCTGATTCTCTCTCCCATCCCACTGGTGGGGGAGTGAGCGAGTGGCTGTGTGGGGCTGAGTTGCCAGCTGGAGCTAAACCACAACAATGCTTAAAAGCATTGAACATGTACTTAAAGGGGGCTTAGAAGAAAATCCAACCCCCCTACCATGAGCAGGGTCATCTTCAACTAGATGGTTCCTCAGAGCCCCATCCAACCTGACCTGGAATGTTTCCAGGGATGGGGCATCGACCACCTCTCTAGACATCTTGGGCCATTGTTTTACCACCCTCAGCATAAAAAATTTCTTCCTTCTATCTAGTCTGAATCTACCCTCTTTTAGTTTAAAAACATTGTCCCATCCCTTATTGCAACAGGCCCTACTAAGAAGTCTGTCCCCATCTTTATTCTAAGCCCCCTTTAAGTACTGAAAGGCCACAATAAGGTCTCCCCAGAGCCTTCTCTTCTCCAGGCTGAACAACCCCAGCTCTCTCAGCCTGTCTTCATAGGAGAGGTGCTCCAGCCCTCGGATCATTTCTGTGGCCTCCTCTGGACCCGCTCCAACAGGTCTGTGTCTGTCCCGTGCTGAGGACCCCAGAGCTGGATGCAGCACTGCACCAGAGCGGAGCAGAGGGGCAGAATTCCCTCCCTCACCATGCTGGCCACGCTGCTTTGGATCCAGCCCAGGCTACAGTTGGCTTTCTGGGCTGCAAGCGTACATTGTTGGCTCATGTCCAGCTTTTCACCCCCCAGTACCCCCAAGTCCTTCTCTGCAGGGCTGCTCTCAATCCCTTCATCCCCCAGCCTGTATTGATACCAGGGGTTGCCCCAACCCAGGTGCAGGACCCTGCACTTGGCCTTGTTGATCCTCACAAGGTTCACACAGCCCCACTTCTTGAGCACATCCAGGTCCCTCTGGATGACATCCTGTCCTTCTGGCATGTCAGCTGCACCACTCAGCTTGGTGTTGTCTGCAAATATAAACCTCTCTGAGCTAGTCTTGTTTTATAGCTTCAACATTTTCAGCAGCAGCGTGTCATATTCTTTAGTGATGACAAACAGGGGGCACACAGGGCTGTCAGCGCTACCCAGAACCAAGTTGATGATGTTCCCCTGGAAGGGGTGCAAGATCCACATGATAATTATGGTGATGTGGAGGGGGATAGCGTGCAGCATTGATACAGGGCTAGCAGAAAATGCGGGTAGTGCAGGCAGCCATGCTCCCGAGATACCAACACTGCAGCAGAGAAGATAAATGACTGGCCTGAGGCCACACACCGAGGCAGTGTCCCCTCTATGTGACTTTCAGTCCCTGCTCCAGCACAGGATCACTAAGGGATCCTTCAACACAATGTCATATTGGCTTCAAAATTGTGTGATTTATTTTACACCTGTACACACATATAGTACATATAAATGTACTTTTTTTTTTGCCTCCTTTCTCCTCTACCCAGATGCACTCAAGCACATCTCAAAACCTCTCTGAATAACCAGAAAAAGTAAAATCTTAATAATTCTCCACTAAAGGAGAACTCATAGGGGTTGACTTCAGGAGATGGGGCTCTGCATGAAGCAGGATGCTGCCAACGGTCCCCCTGGAAAATCAGCGCCTGTATTTACAACCACATGCTGGGAGATACTGCAAATATTTCCTAGAAGTTATAAAACCCGTCCTGATGATTGCAATGGGAACGGGGAGCAATTAGCTGAAGTCTGTCACTTGGAGAAGTCACACTGGAGGAGATCCATCTATGTAGTCCATCTTTCTGCTGTGTTATACAATGACATGGTAATGGCCCGCCCGGAGGGATTTCCTTCAGGAAAACTCAACTGTTACTAAAATGGTAAGTTAATACTGAGCAAGAACTCAGCCACTGTTAGACCGAAGGATGGGCACAACAGGGAATAAAATATTACAGTCCCTATTCAAATATTTTTATTTATATGAGCAGAAATAAATAGACCTATCTGCAGGATGCAAAGGGAAGAGGCTGAGATTAAAAGAAAAGAAGAAAACCTGCACACATCGATTCCTTCTTTGCCATTTTTTCTAATAAATAGCCCGGCACGGCTCTGCTGGGGTGGAGAAGGGCACGCTGCCCAGCTCTTGTGGAGACACAGTACACAAATCTGAGCTCAGGCTCTTTTGTTTTGATTTTAAAAAGAAAAAGGCAGAAAATTTATATAGCTAATAAAGGGCTCTACTGTGCCATCAATTTTTTAAGCTTTAATGATTTCAGGAGGAAGATCAGCTCAGCAATCAATAGCACACTATGGGCAGGAAGGCTCGGAGGAAATTCAGTGCTGGAGCTGCGGCAGAAAGTGGGGGTTCAGAGGAAGGGGGTTCCCCTTGCTTGGGGCAGAGAGGGGCTCCCGGGACACCGCATGGGCTGGGCCTGTCCCGCACAGCTCCCCGTCCTGTTTAGCCGGCACGGTGTGAGCTCCCCCTCCTGCCGCACGGTGTGTGTAGCTGGGGGACAGCAGGGATGTTTGGGGATGCCAGGACCGCTGCCAGCAGCGCAGGAGGTGGCAAAGCACCCACACCGGCTGGGATGCTCACCCCACACTCCCCGCACCTAGGCTGAGCCCCACACTGAGCACTTCCCGGGGATGCTCCCCCATGCTCCCCGCACCAGGGCTGAGCCCAGCCCAGGGATGTTCGCCCCGTGCGCCCCACGTCCGGGGCTGAGCACATCCCAGGGATGCTCGCCCCATGGTACCCACACCCAAGGCTGAGCACGTCCCAGGGATTCTTGCCCCAGGCTCCCCGCACCCGGGCTGCACCCACCCAGGTATGCTCGCCACGAGTCCTACCGGTCCCTGGCCACCGCCGTCGGGGACACACAGACAGACCCCCATGTCCCCCTCCTCCGGGTAGCCCACTTGGAGGGCAGCAAGCCCCGCTCCTTCCCACAGCCGGAGAATTCGCCGGCAGACGTACCGCACGGCCGAGGCTCGGCGCTGCCGCCGGGGAGGCAGGAGGCAAGGCTATCCGGAGCGGGGATCCTGCGCCAGGCAAACCTAAGCGACACGGTGATACAGCGTGAAACCCTTCAGCATCAGCGGGGACACCGCCTCGCCCGAGGTGCCACCCTAACCCCTTGCACAAGCCGCCGCCGCCGCCAAGTTACACGGGCTCAGGCGGCAGCCGGGTAAACAACCGGAATAAAAAAGCACCGAGGGCTCCCCAGCACCGGGGGGGTACCCTGAGCCTCCGGGTCCCTGCCCCGGTGCAAGGTGCAGGGGAGAAGGGATGGGCTGTGGTGGGGTCGCCTCCCGCATCTTATCCTCAATTAAAAAGTAAAAGCTGATCCTGTAAGTCGGCGTGCGCTTGGCAGCGCTCAGGATTCCGGCGGCTGCAGCGCGGGCAGCCGCAGGCAGCAGCAACTCCAGCAAAAGTTTTGCCACAATACCAAAAAAAAATTTTTAATTAATAATTAATAAACAAAAAGATTATAATAGTTATTATTCAACAAAAAGGGGGGGAATAGCAGACCTGGAAGCCGGGAGTGCTTCCAGTGACAGCGGTGCTGCCTCTGTGTGATATTGCCGCAGCTCGCGGGGGACCCACCGGTGCTGCGACCCCGCCGGGGGAACCGGGCACCGTCGCCCCAGTCCCGGGGAGGGAAAATGGGGGAGGGGCAGGAAGGCTGCCACCGCCTCCCCACGCAGGAGGGTCCCCGCAGGACGGGGAGGAGCGAGCTGGGGGGGGGCGGGGGGGAAGGGGGGCACGTCCCGCCGGGGGACCCTGGTCCCCATGGATGCAGGCAGCGGACGGGGTACCCCGAGCTCCGTTCCCCCCCCACGCCCCCTGGTACGGGAATTCCGGTGGGGGCGGGCAGGGGGAAATTTTTTTTTAATATATTACATAAAATAAGGGAAAGAACTTACCGTCTAAGAGGAAATTAAAAGGGAGGAAGGGCCGGCGGCGCGGAGCGCATCGCCCCCGCCGGTGGGACGGGACGGGACGGGACGGGACGGGGCGGGGCGGGACAGGGCAGCGGCAGCGACGCGCACCTTGGGGCGGAGGGGAGGGTTAGCGGCGCTGGCTGTGGCGGTGCCCACACAGGAGGGACGCGGCCTCACTTGCCCCTGCCCACAGCCGCCCGCCCCGTCCGGCGGCGAGCGAATGGCCCGGATGTCGGTAGCCCGTTCCCTCCCCTCAGAGCGGCCCCCACCTCCTCCCGCCCCCCGGAGCGGCCCCACCCCCGCCGGGGGGGGTCACCGACCGTCTTTTTGGGGGGGAGGTCCCGCCGTCCCGCCCGCCCCGTCGGGGCGCTGCCATGTGGGACCGGAGTGGGGGCGGGGAGCGCTCCTCTTCCTCCTCCTCCGGCGGCGCCCCGGGGTCTGAGCGCCGCCCGCCTTCCCCTCACGGCCCTCGGGGGGTGTCTGAGGGGGAACAACGGCCTCCAACACGAGTGGGGTCCCGCGGGGCGCGGAGACACCATCCCTTCAGCCCCGCCGTCGCTGTGCCTGAGGGAGCGCGGGGGGAGCCCGCCCCGTGGCGGGGCTGAGGGCTGGCACAGCAAACGGGCAGGGTTTTGGGGGAACCGGTGCTGTGGGAAAGGGGGAGCTCCCGGTGTCCACCTTCAGCCCCCCTGCCACCGGTCACCCGCCTTCAGGGCCGCTGAGCGGGGTTTGCAGGGCTGACTGTGCAAACACCATGCCCTCTGGAGAAAAACCAAAGCCAGCCCGCTGTGTCCTGGACTATTAGATAATTCCAGCCGAATAAACCCTTAAATGGGGGGAAAAAAACAAAATTCAGAGTGGAAGTGCCGCTCCGGCATCGTCATCCCACTGTGAGACCCCCAGGTTCACAGATGCAGGTTCTGGATCCTCTCTGCATCCTCTTCCTAATTGCCCCTGTCCCCCTGCGCTCTCCAGTGGGATGGGAAAGGGTATTGAAGAGAAAAGATTTTCTTCCAAGAAAAAAAAACCTTCCTGAAAGGATCAGTTTCCATGTCCATGAGGATCACAAGCTTAGGGTACCACCTGCCCCGTGTTTTGTTATACTGACATAATCCCCGAAGCCAACCCAGCAAGATGTGGGGGTGATCCCGTATCACTCCTCAGCCTCTTAAGGGTTGGACTGGGAGGGAATAAAATATGACTTGCAGAGAAAGTCGACGAAGAATGCACCTAAATCTGGCTCGCTCCATGAAATTAGGATAGCAAGAAGCCTCCTTTATACATTTAATCAACTCGGTCCCAAAACTGGTATTCCAAAGGAAAAAAATATCGAGGTCCTGACAGCAGGGGTTTTTTTGATGGCTGTGTTCTTTGGTAAGCTGTTGTTCTGGGGATTTGGGATTTATTTATTTTCTTTTTCAGTCAGACTTAACCAAAATCACTATTTTTTTTTATTTCATCTGGCAGCCTATGCCATCATCAGGCTTCCATGCTTTCCCATTGGGTCCCTGAGCACAGTCGGCACAATGCTGAGCCATGGAAAAACATTGTCAGCTTAAACTCTTGAATATTTGAGCCTTCACCCTCGATATCAGCTGTTTGGGGGCAGGGGTGTCCTCTCATTTAGAACATTTCCAAAATATTTGCACACTATCTTCCAGGATTTCTGTGGTGGATGCAGCAAACTTTCACCGAACGTTTTCAATTGTTGTGGTTTAGCTGGCAGCTCAGCCCCACACAGTCACTCGCTCACTCCCCCACCGGTAGATGGGGAGAGAATCAGAAGGGTAACGCTCGCGGGTTGAGATAAGAACAGTTTAATAATTAAAATTTAAAAAAATACAATGGAAAGGAAAACAATGAGAGGCGAGAAACCCGGGGGAGGGAGGGGATGAACCCCTGAAACAAACCGCATGCTACACAGCCGGTCACCACCCACCGACCCGACGCCGCGCCTCCCAGAGCCGCAAACTGCCCCCCCTTCATGTACTGGTCATGGTGTCACATGGTATGGAATGAACATGCCATTGGCCAGTCGGGGTCAGCCGCCCCCACCATGGCCCTGCCCCTCCCAGCCTCCCGCCCATGAGGCAGAGCACGGGAAGCTGGAAAGGTACCGGATCCCCACAGTGAAGAGTATTAACCCCTTCTCAGCCAAAACCAGCACATCAATGAAACACCATTTCAAGCTGTTCCTTTCGGGTGTGTTGTTCTGCAGTCCATCTGTTTCAGGTGGAGGACCCTGGCACAGCGATGCTCTGGTTCATCCTTGGATCTCTGCGCTAAGGCCGAGTAGAACCATTGCTAACTGCTCATCCAGCCTGGGATCTGACTCTGGATGCATTACTTAGTCAAAACTCTCTGATTTCAATGGAAATCCTTCATTACTAGTACATTTTTAGTTTTAAAGGGAAGATTTAAACTAGAAAGGTGGGAGCAGTTGCTATGACTTTTCTCCGCTGATGCAGGAATGTGTGTTCCCAACAGAAAGCAGAGGCAGGATTTGGAGCTGTCACCGAAAGAACCACAGAGAGCTTTCGCATGATAAAACGATGAGTCCTCTGTATCATCTGGTTTTGAAGAAGAAGGATGCAAGGGGTGGGCAGCCATGAAGGACCAGCAGCCCTTTCCCATCCAGAGGAAGGATGCAGTCCAGCTACAGCAGCTCTTCATAGGCTTCCAGCCTCCCTGGGGAAATTCCCCTCTGTCCCCTATGGAAAAACCCCAAGCTTTATCTTGCTCTTTGTTAGCACCTGATTATTTTTAAAATAACAAGCTCATGTAAAACATGCTGACAGGAGCAACATGATGCTACCCCCTGATCTCCCCGATACATGTCCTGCCTTCCAAAATCCATTGAGATAATATTGCCTCCCCAAGCATCCAAACTTGCTGCAGCAAAATCGTCTTGGAGAGCATGCATGACACAGGACAGACATGCGCTAAAGGACTCCCACACACCTTTGTCTGGCAAGCACTCACCAGCACAGCAGGCGAGAGGCTACGAGGGAAGACAGCTTTAGACAACTCTTGTCACGAGGCAGAAAGTGCCACTTGTAGCCATTTGTGATTGTTTTCTCCTCCTGCCCAGCCACAGGCAAACTTGAGATGGGACCAAACCAAAGAAGACCTTGGCCTCTGATTAGGAATGGGTAAAATAAAACCATAAATCTTCTGCTTCACTTTGCATCTAGTTGTGTTGAGGTCCTGTGTGCACTAATTGGCCTTAATTACCCTGACCAACCTCACCTCCACCTACATATCCTCCACTCATTAGTCCAGAGGCTACACTTAAGCTCAGGCCTGGGCACCTAGACCTTGCCAGAGCCATGTTGTAGGAGCACCTATCTGTAGTCCTGCCTGTGGTCCTGTGTCTTGGATCAGTGTCAGACCTATGTTGTAGCCTTGTTCCCAGTCTTGTCTCCTGCTGTTCCTAAATGGACCCTGGACTCAATTCATTCCCTCACCTTGCCTGGGACTCTCAGTCATTCCTTTTTACCACCACCCTCTTCAGATCTGGTGGGACTGTGTCCCAGCTGGCAAGGACACCGCCTGTGACATGGTGACCCTTGGCACTTGGCTTACCTTCCCTTGGCAGGAAGGATCACTGAACCTGATTGCACCTCAGCACCTGGGAATGACATTGCATGAGCACCCTGCTTCTAGACCGTGTTCCCTGCCTAGCTCTCCAAGGCATGTATGGCAGCTTTTGTGGCTGTTGGACTTGTGAAGACTTTGGCATGTGGTTTATAGGGTCAGGAAGATGTAGCTGCCCCTGCTTTACTGCCAGGCTTGTTCCACTTGTCTTTGGTCAACTCAAGTAGTCTCAGGCATTTGCCCAGAGATTTCTGATGTGCCAAGTTTATCCCCTCCCTTTTAAGCAATAACTTGTCTCTCTTAGAGCAGGTTTAACTCTGGCATTGGCTTGTAATGTGATTGAGAGTGTGGGAATTGGCAGGAGAGGTATGGAGCTACCTTGTCTTCATAGACATAATCAATAGCAAATCATTACTTAAAAAGTAAAGTGGTTGATGGTGTTTTTGTAGAGCAAGACATGCCCTGTGTTTTCAGTCTTTGATTCATACTGCTTAATGTGCCATGAGATGGAGCCCAGCAAGGGCCACCAAGATGATCAAAGGACTGGGAAGCCTGCCATATGAGGATAGGCTGGGAGAACTGGGTTTGTTCATCCTTGAGAAAAGGAGGCTTAGAGGGGATCTCATTACAATGTACCAGTACTTAAGGGGTAGCTACAAAGAAGATGGAGACTCCCTTTTTACATGGAGTCCCATGGAGAGGACAAGGGGGAATGGACACAAGTTGCTCTTGGGGAGATTCCGATTGGACACCAGAGGAAAATTTTTCACAGTGAGGACAGTCAACCATTGGAATAATCTCCCCAGGGAAGTGGTTGACTCGGCCATGTTGGACACCTTCAAGAGTCGTCTGGACAGGGTGCTGGGCCATCTTGTCTAGACTGTGCTCTTCCTAGAAAGGTTGGAATAGATGATCCCTGAGGTCCCTTCCAACCTGGGATTCTGTGTGATTCTGCGTGGAGTGACTCACATTGTAAAAGCTCTCCAGGAGCTACCTCTCAGCAAGTGTGCCACAGTTGCTTCAGCGTGTCTGCGTCTGTTCTCCATCCCAGCAATCTAACTCTACTCACTTCTCCAGAGTTTCCCTGGGGTTTCTCTCAGTTTGGGTGGGATGAGGGGGTCAGGAGGCCTTGGAGGAGAGGTAGGAATTGAAAGGCGCTGTGACCAGGCTGCTTTAGCTGGGAGGAGGGAAGCACAGAGGAAGGGCAGCAACTGCCCTGGAGCTCGTGAGATCTTGGGTCAACGATGGCCTAAACTACCCTGTCTGAGTTCACAGTGAGACGGAAGCCCTTGCATATTGACCATATGCCAGACTGCTGCTCAGTGGTTAATTACCGGCCCCCAGCACAGACCGCAAACCTTCTCCTAATCATATTTCCCACCTAGAGCCTTCCTCATCCTTAGGTTTATGCAGCCTTAAAAACTGCTTACAAGTACAGCTCTTGTCCCCTCGCTATACTGTGATGATTTATGCCTGGCACATGGAAGTAAAACCTGCGCAAGTGCTAACACGCACTCGGTGCCAGACTACGCATGCTGTGCGGCCATAGTTTTGGCCATCTGCAACTGGAGTATGCCTCGCACAGTGGGACAGCTGGGATAGTGAAGCCGGTGGGTCTAATACAGTCCATCAGAACATGCAAGCTCAAGGTACAGAGCCAGGCTTTGCCAGGGAAACCTGTCCCTGGTATGATGATTCTCTCAAGCTAATGCTTAAAGACTGCATCACAGCCAGCTGACCAAATGCCTCCATGCCCATCTGCAGTATGGTCAGGTCTCCTTTCACTTTGCCTCCTCTCTCGAATGAGGTGGCAATCCTCTCTTCCTCAAACAATGTTTAGCCCAACAGGTCTGCATTTCATCATGCTGTTCAAAGACTACCTTAATGTTGATGATAATAAAGTGTCCCTGGAGATGCGGGAAGGCAGCCATGGGTGTAGCACAGGCTCTACCGAAGCCAGTTACAAATCTGATTTCAGATCAATGCACCAACTGCATTATCGAAGCGTCATGGGGCAGTAGGGACCTAGCCTGATATGTGCGGTGAAGGAACCAAAACAGGAGAAACCCCGAAATCCTGCTTGTGAAGCCACTGGAAGTAGGGAAACCTTGCATCTGCGTGTGAGCAGCTGAAGGCAGCTTTGATGACAGAATGCCAGTTGGGCTCAAGAGGAGCATGGTGACAGGCGGTCCTGGTCAAGGCTGAGCATGTCCTGTGGAGGCCAGCCAGCAGGGCTGACCCAATGTAACTGGGAGCTGAAGCTGGTGCTGGATGCTTAACTTGAAATGTCCCAGGGACTGAACAGATGGCTTCTCTTTATTTGCACGCTACTTGGATTTGTGAGTCAAGCAGAAGAATAACTTAATTTTTGACATTTGCTTCTCCTCAGAGCTCGGCACAATTTATGTTATACTGGCATTTGCATGAAGGATGTTGCTTTAGGCACAAAACCCATCCTGGCTTTAACCCTAAAAGGAGCCAAATAGGCAGGGACCATGTAAGCTCTGCCAAGGGATATCACACTTAAACAATGACCAAAGAATCAGGAGAAAACAGTCATTTGGGGCTTGTGGAAGGAAGGAGCAGGGTTGGAGTTAAACTGGACTGGAAAATATCTCATTTGTAGGCCTGAAATGAGAGACTGTTTGTGGATGAGTTTTACCTCCTATTAAAAGTACCCTTCAAGGCCTGTGCAGTTAGTCTTGAGCACAGGGGATAAATTTAGTAAAGTCCTGTTCCTGCTGACATTGACTTAAGTGAAAATAATATATATGGCCAGGGCACAACATCTGCAAGCCAATTAAAAACCTGGCTGATCACACCCAAGATGACAGTTGCCATGACTAGTGTGTTTGTGCACCACCCCTTCGAGAGGGAAGAAAACAGAACCTGCCTGACTGTGCAGCATCTTCCTATACCCATGACAGCTAATGGTGATTATTTGATAGCTCGAGTCATAGGAGTCTGTCCTCCTCGCTGTAACAGCTGTGCCTGCTGTCACTGTGTGGTTGCATATGTGATATTCATGGGTTTGACTGTAGGTCAGTTATAAAAGTCACAGGATAAAAGAATAAAGCATGTTTTCTGGCCTGACTGTAAGAGGTGAGAGCTAGCCTGTGTAAGGACCCGTGTGCTTTGGCCAATATAGAGAGATGTATTTTTCAAAGGCTGTGTTTGAAATACTTCATACAAAGAGATGTTTTTGGTTTTCCAGTAATTTTAGGCAAAGTATCAGGTGTTGTTAGGGAAAACCGGTTTGTGAATAAACCAGTGATAAAGCAGTCAGAGCAGGGAGCTCTGTGCCCCTGAAGGTGCTCAGAAGGCTGGGGATGTGGTATGTTTTCCGGACAGTTTTCAGCACTTCTTGCATTCACTGTGACTCCCTCTTGTGGATAGCCCAGCGCCACAAAGTTTCTTTGTGTCAAGACTCAGTGGCATCAGGTTCCTGAACCAATGTGGCTGAAATATGGTGGCTTCATAGGTTAGCTGAGCTGCTGTGACTGTCCTGGTGTGGACTAGAAGACAACCCAAATTGTGAGATAAATTGCATCATCTCAAACCTCTCCTGCTGACTGTTACCCTAGCAGCCTGAGTTACCAACCTGTCTTGGAGCTGCTGACCTTGTGTAAGCTCTTAAGATGCTCTGGTCCTGAAGTAAAACACATGGTTTAAACCACATTCATGGCAAGTTTAGCTGATGCATTTTCCTTCACTGTATGGCCAGGTCATGAGCACACACAGGAACGATTTAGCAGCCCAGATCACAGGCTGTAACTTGTTATATTACAATATATTACAATAACTTGGTCACATCTGATGTTTCAGGTTTGGCCTGAGCCCTGAGTGAATAAAACACACCTGGAGCACAGAGCAATTGTGGTGTTGCTTGAGTGCAGATTGTTCCCCTCTACATCCCCTATGGAGCAAAAAGCCCATCACAGTTCTGACCTCACTGAGTTGGTGTGCTGGTTTTGGCTGAGAAGGGGTTAATTCTCCTCACTGTGGGGGTCGGCTACCTTTCCAGCTTCCCCCTCTCTGCCGCGTGGTGGGGGCAGGGGGCTGGGAGGGGCAGGGCCATGGTGGGGGCAGCTGACCATGACGGGCCAATGGCAGGTTCATTCCATACCATGTGACACCATGACCAGTATATGAAGGGGGGGCAGTGGCAGCGCGGAAGCGGTGCGGCGTCGGGTCGGCGGGTGGCTGCGGCGCGTGCGGTTCGTTTCCGTGGTTCGTCCCCCCTCTCCCCTCCCCTTCCCCCCTCCCCCCGGGGCTTTGCGCCTCTCGTTGTTCTCCTTTACATTGCATTTCTGTTGTTGTTTCTTTTAATTTTAATTATTAAACTGTTCTTATCCCAACCCACGAGCGTTACCCTTCTGATTCTCTCCCCCATCTACCGGTGGGGGAGCGAGCAAGCGTCTGTGTGGGGCTGAGCTGCCGGCTAAACCACGACAGTCTTTTTGGCGCCCAACGTGGGGCTCAAGAGTTGGAGATAACAACAGCTGCTGGTCACAGCACCATGTTGTCCTTTTTGCAGTTAAAGACTGGTGTTGGTTTGTTGACTCTGCTGTGTTCTGCTGTGATTAGTAATGTTTTGCCTACAAGATTTGTTATACAAACACTCGTTTTCAGCTTTATCTGGTATTTGGGGTTTTTGCTGAAACCGTTACTGTACTTCGGATACCACCTTGTTGAGGCAATTACCAATTATACCTCCTCCTCTGAGAGATTTTATATGGAGGAAATACAGAATAGTACCTTTGCAACTTTGTTCTATGATGTCTGTGCCTTTGTTACAACAACCTTTTTGTATCTTGAACATCCTTGGGTGGTTAAGGTGCACTTATTGTTAGTTTTTGGGCATGTTGTTTTGGTTTTCACTAAGCAACTTAAGAATATCACCCAGAAATCTGCCCCGAGGCTTGATAGTTACGAGTGGTAGGGCATTTGGGATAGCATGGGCAAATACCTAGGGCAGTGGGCACCCCCAGTGTTTTGGAGTTTCACCCCTGAACAAGTGCAGAATCCTAAAAAACTAGTAGAATATTTGGAGAAAGTATGTTGTTATGCTGGGAACTCCAGAGAGACACAGATAACTGCAACATGCTGGGGTCTGGCCCATGCATACCGAGCCCTGCTCAACAGTATTCAGTGCCCCTAGGGGGAAGAGAATGTCTCTGGATTGAAAGGCACTGTAGACAATCCAGCCCTGACGACAGGCACTGCAGCCACTCAAACCCCCACAACAAGTACCGGAGCTAGCTCAGAAAATAAACCCATACCAGTATCAGTTGCCCCCATACACAAGACGAAATATTGGAAGCGGACAACAACTCATTTAGAACGGGATGATGAAAAAGCAGGACTGTCACAAGGAGAGGAGGGAGAAGTCATAAATGAAATAGAGACCACCCGATCTCTGTCCTTGAGCGAGTTATGAGATATGCGAAAAGATTATAGCCCTCATTCAGGTGAGCACATTGCCACCTGGCTGCTCCAATGCTGGGATAATGGGGCCAGTAGCCTGGAACTAGAGGGAAAAGAAGCCAAACAACCGGGATCCCTTTCTGGGGAAGGGGGCATTGACAAAGCAATTGGGAAAAAACCACAAGCCCTCAGCCTCTGGAGGTGACTCCTGTCTGGAGTGAAGGAAAGGTATCCCTTTAAAGAAGATGTTACATATCGCCCAGGAAAATGGACAACTATGGAGAAAGGCATCCAGTATCTAAGGGAATTAGCTGTGTTTGAGGTGATTTATGGTGACCTGGATGATCAACGGTCATCCAAAGATCCAGATGAAGCCGAGGGCACACGACCCATGTGGCAGAAGTTTGTACGGAGCGCACCATCTTCGCATGCAAACTCATTGGCAGTAATGTCCTGGAAAGATGACGAGACACCAATGGTGGCGGAGGTGATAGATACACTCCGGGATTATGAAACAAATATCTCCTCCTCGCTTGTCTCTGCTGTGGAGAAACTATCCCAAGAGGTCCAGCAACTCAAAGAAGATCTGTCCTACTCCCCACCTCTACAGAGTGGTGTCTCAGCTGTTAGGAATAAGCGTCTTTTGGCTCAAAGGAGAGGATATACACCACGGGCCACCCTATGGTTCTACCTGCGTGACCACGGAGAGGACATGATGAGGTGGGATGGCAAGCCTACCGCGAACCTACAGGCACAAGTGCATGAACTGCAAGGAAGAACAGTCACTCAGGGAGGTTCTTCCAGGAAAGCTGCTGCTCCAATTTCCAGTGAGCAAGTCCCCAGACAGAGGAGTAGAAGTGCTGATTTTATTTCTAAGCGTAATAGAGGGACTCCTGATTCACCTTTACAGGAAGTGAGTTGTGAGTGCCATGATCAGCACTAGAGGGGCCCTGCCTCCATCCGGGTGGAGGAAAGGGATAACCGGGCTTACTGCACTGTGTGGATCCGATGGCCTGGCATGTCTGACCCACAGGAGTATAAAGCTTTAGTGGACACTGGCGCACAGTGCACCTTAATGCCATCAAACTATATAGGGGCAGAACCCATCAGCATTGCTGGAGTGACAGGGGGATCCCAAGAGCTAACTGTATTGGAGGCCGAAGTGAGCCTAACCGGGAATGGGTGGCAGAAGCACCCCATTGTGACTGGGCCAGAGGCTCCATGCATCCTTGGCATAGACTACCTCAGGAGAGGGTATTTCAAGGACCCAAAAGGGTACAGGTAGGCTTTTGGTGTAGCTGCCTTGGAGACGGAGGAAATGAAACAGCTGTCTACCTTGCCTGGTCTCTCGAAGGACCTTTCTGTTGTGGGGTTGCTGAAGGTCGAAGAACAACAGGTGGCAATCGCCACCACAACAGTGCACCGGAGGCAATATTGCACCAACCGAGACTCTCTGATCCCCATCCATGAGCTCATTCACCAACTGAGGAGCCAAGGAGTCATCAGTAAGACCCACTCACCCTTTAACAGTCCCATATGGCCAGTGCGGAAGACTAATGGAGAGTGGAGACTAACAGTAGACTATCGTGGCCTGAATGAAGTCGCTGCACCGGTGAGTGCTGCTGTGCCAGACATGCAAGAACTTCAATACGAACTGGAGTCAAAGGCAGCCAAGTGGTATGCCACAATTGATATTGCTAATGCATTCTCAATCCCTCTGGCAGCAGAGTGCAGGCCACAGTTTGCTTTCATGTAGAGGGGCGTCCAGTACACCTGGAATCAACTGCCCCAGGGGTGGAAACACAGTCCTACCATTTGCCATGGACTGATTCAGACTGTACTGGAACAGGGAGAAGCTCCAGAACACCTTCAATACATTGATGACATCATCGTGTGGGGCAACACAGCAAAAGAAGTTTTTGAGAAAGGAGAGAAAATAGTCCAAATCCTCCTGAAAGCTTGTTTTGCCATAAAACAAAGTAAGGTGAAGGGACCCGCACGAGAAATCCAGTTCTTAGGAATCAAATGGCAAGATGGTCGTCGTCAGATTCCAATGGATGTGATCAACAAAAGAGCAGCCATGTCTCTACCAACTAGCAAAAAGGAAACACAAGCTTTCTTGGGCATTGTGGGTTTTTGGAGATTGCATATTCCAAATTACAGTCTGATCGTAAGCCCTCTCTATCAAGTGACCCGGAAAAAGAATTATTTCAAATGGGGCCCTGAGCAATGACAAGCCTTTGAACAGATTAAACGAGAAATAGTTCATGCAGTAGGCCTTGGGCCAGTCCGGGCAGGACAAGATGTAAAAAATGTGCTCTACACTGCAGCTGGGGAGAATGGCCCTACCTGGAGCCTCTGGCAGAAAGCACATGGGGAGACCCGAGGTCGACCCCTAGGGTTTTGGAGTCAGGGATACAGAGGGTCCGAAGCCTGCTATACTCCAACTGAAAAAGAGATATTGGCAGCATATGAAGGGGTTCAAGCTGCTTCAGAAGTGGTTGGTACTGAGGCACAGTTGCTCCTGGCACCCCGACTGCCAGTGCTGGGCTGGATGTTCAAAGGAAACATCCCCTCTACACACCATGCAACTGATGCTACATGGAGTAAATAGGTTGCACGGATCACCCAGCGGGCTCGAGTCGGAAACCCCAGTCGCCCAGGAATCTTGGAAGTGATTATGGACTGGCCAGAAGGCAAAGATTTTGGATTATCACCAGAGGAGGAGGTGACACGTGCTGAAGAAGCCCCACTGTGTAACAAACTGCCAGAAAATGAGAAGCAATATGCCCTGTTCACTGATGGGTCCTGTCGCCTTGTGGGAAAGCACCGGAGATGGAAGGCTGCTGTATGGAGTCCTACATGACAAGTAGCAGAAACTGCTGAAGGAGAAGGTGAATCGAGCCAGTTTGCAGAGGTAAAGGCCATCCAGCTGGCCTTAGACATCACTGAACGGGAAAAGTGGCCAGTGCTCTATCTCTATACTGACTCCTGGATGGTGGCAAATGCCCTGTGGGGCTGGCTGCAGCAGTGGAAGCAAAGCAACTGGCAGCGCAGCGGCAAACCCATCTGGGCCGTCACATTGTGGCAAGATATTGCTGCCCGGGTAGAGAACCCGGCTGTAAAGGTACATCATGTGGATGCTCTCGTCCCCAAGAGTCAGGCCACTGAAGAACATCGAAACAAACAGCAGGTAGATCAGGCTGCCAAGATTGAAGTGGCTGAGGTGGATCTGGACTGGCAACATAAGGGTGAACTATTTCTAGCTCGATGGGCCCATGACACCTCAGGCCATCAAGGGAGAGATGCAACATACAGGTGGGCTCGTGATCGAGGGGTGGACTTGACTATGGATATTATTGCACAGGTTATCCACGGATGTGACACATGCGCTGCAATCAAGCAAGCGAAGCGGGTAAAGCCTCTGTGGTATGGGGGACGATGGCTGAAATATAAATATGGGGAGGCCTGGCAAATTGACTATATCACACTCCCACAGACCCGCCAAGGCAAGCGCCATGTGCTTACAATGGTAGAGACAACGACTGGCTGGAAACATATCCTGTCCCCCACGCCACTGCCTGGAACACTATCCTGGGTCTTGAGAAACAAGTCCTGTGGCGACATGGCACCCCAGAGAGAATTGAGTCAGACAACGGGACTCATTTCCGAAATAACCTCATAGACACCTGGGCCAAAGAGCACGGCATTGAGTGGGTGTATCACATCCCCTATCATGCACCAGCCTCTGGGAAAATCCAACGGTACAATGGACTGTTAAAAACTACACTGAGAGCAATGGGGGTGGAACATTCAAGCACTGGGATACACATTTAGCAAAAGCCACGTGGTTAGTCAACACGAGGGGATCTGCCAACCGAGCTGGCCCTGCCCAGTCAGAAATCCTACATACTGTGGAAGGGGATAGAGTCCCTGTAGTGCACGCAAAAACTATGCTGGGCAAAACAGTCTGGGTTCTTCCTGCCCCTGGCAAAGGCAAACCCATTCATGGGATTGCTTTTGCTCAAGGACCTGGGTGCACTTGGTGGGTGATGTGGGAGGATGGAGAAATCCGATGTGTGCCTCAAGGGGATTTGATTTTGGGCGAAAACAGTCAATGAACTGAATGGCACAATGTGAACTGCTATATAACATTGTGTGTCACCTCTGTGTTGTATCAATGATATCAGAGTACGAGCCTCCCAACCCATGGAAGATAAACTATGAAACAAGCCGTGCAGCAGTGATGGAACGATGACTGACTCAGTATGCAGCAACCCAATGCCACACACACCATCTCTCCCACCCTGAAAGACTGATACGGCAGATGGAGCCCAGAGTCATGGACTGGGTGAATTCAATGGACATTTTACTGGACATTTTACTGGGAAGGTCCATGAACTAAGGGAATGATGTCTGTGTATTATGTTAAAGGATGGGAAGGGGAGGGGTGGTGGTTGGTACGGTTGTATTGGCTGGTATGGGACCTGGGCATGGTGTAAATGGTATGGAATAAGGGGTGGAGAATGTGCTGGTTTTGGCTGAGAAGGGGTTAATTCTCCTCACTGTGGGGGTCGGCTACCTTTCCAGCTTCCCGCACTCTGCCGCGTGGTGGGGGGCTGGGAGGGGCAGGGCCATGGTGGGGGCGGCTGACCCCGACTGGCCAATGGCAGGTTCATTCCATACCATGTGACACCATGACCAGTATATTGAGGGGGGGCAGTGGCAGTGCGGCGTCGGGTCGGCGGGCAGCGAGCGGCTGCGGCGCGTGCAGTTTGTTTCGGCGGTTCGTTCCCCGTCTCCCCTCCCTTCCCCCCTCCCCCCGGGGCTTTGCGCCTCTCGTTGTTCTCCTTTACATTGCATTTCTGTTGTTGTTTCTTTTAATTTTAATTATTAAACTGTTCTTATCTCAACCCACGAGTGTTACCCTTCTGATTCTCTCCCCCATCTACCGGTGGGGCACCGAGCGAGTGACTGTGTGGGGCTTAGTTGCCGGCTAAACCACGACAGTTGGATTGGTTGGTCTTGATGATCTTAGTGGTCTTTTCCAACCTTAATGATTCCATGATTCTATGAGTTGGTCACTTGGAAGATGAGACAGCCCAGCATTCATGTAGAGGTGCTTGGGTTGGGAACCATGGTGTGGGGACATGATTCCTCCAAGCTAGCCCATTGTCTCTCCAGTGTTTTTGGGGAGGCCAGGATTTTTGCAGATTGAATTGTCAAGTTGCTGTTCAAGATCAGGGCCTGCTCTTCCCTCTTTCTTTGGTGCTGCAAGGAGCTGGGACAGATATGCAATACTCCATGACCTCTTAGGATCCATCCATGGGTTCAGACCCAAGCTCCTGAAATCCAGTACTGAGACCCCTTTGAATCTCTTTGTAACTTTTCACCTAATGTTTTTTGTTTCAGAAACAAAATAGCCTGCAATTGCAGGTGGGCTGTTTGTTAGATGTGACACAAGCATACCATGATGCTTCATCGTTTTCTTCATAACTCTCACTGGGTGAGACTCACCACAGTGCAGGGCTTGCACCAGAACCCATCCACAGCTGAAACACAACTTAGCTGGAGGGCTGGCGTAGTGAGCAGCAGCGGGGCTGTGCTGCATGGTGAGAATAAGGAATTTCACGCTTTCTCATGGCTATGCTCTCCTCTACTTTTTCCTAGAGCAGAAGGCCCTAAAGCTTCATCACGTTTGCAGAGCAAAGTGCAAGTCCCCAGCATATCCAGAGTTATCAGGGCAACAGAGCCAGAACCCAGCACTTAAGGCACTGGTAATTCAGCTTATAGTTTCGTCAAACTCTAATTGTTTGGGCAAAAAATTTTCCATGCCAGATGTCTGCCTTAGGCTGAAGTCCTCTGGAAAGTTTCAGCCAAACTATTCTGACCATTTCCAAGAATGAGGGGAAAGCACAGTGTTTTGCCCAGCTTTTGAAAATAAATAATTCCATGAAACTGTTGTAAGAGAAAAAAGCCTCCATGTATTGAAGAAGAAGCTTGAAATTTAGTCCTGCTGTCAAAAAGTGCCATTTGCCACTTCCAGGAAAGTTTGTTTAATTTTTAATTAGTTATAAGCTCTGCAAATCATGATTTGCATGTGCTCAACACATCCGGTCACAGATTAACAGCTCTGTTCTCTGAGGACTATCTGCAGCAGGCATGCTCCAGCCCAGGGCTGCAAAGGCTTGAGTATTAAATGGTTCCTTCCAGCGCTGGAAATAAGAGCTGGGGAAGTGAGGAAAGCTGGGGAGAACAGAGGGGTTCAGAGGTGAGTGTTGGAGGTGTTGGGATGGGGTCAGAAATGGGTAGGTGCTGTTGGAGATCTCTTTATGAGAGGGAAAACACAAGCTGGCCTAGAAAAACTAAGGATGAAGAAGCTCCCGTGAGAGATGCAGGACCAGGCACCCTCTCCCTGCTCCTCCAGAAATGCTTCCCCTTGGTGGCAGGGACGCAAAGGGCAGGTGCCCTCAAGTTTGGTTGCCGTGCCACCATCCCAGTGGCAATTTCTGAGGGAAAGCAGGGATTCCTCAGGAGCATGTCTAGGGGAATTTCAGCTGGCATGCGATGGAGATGCACTGACTGATCCAGGGTGTCCATGGGAGTGTTTGCCATCCGGCAGCACGGCATCGCAGAGACACAGAGCAAGCTAACTGGAGCTCTGGGCTGCTCCTCCCAGCACCCTACCTCTGACATCTAAAGCTTGCACTGGGTGTCTGGACACAGCCCCACAGCATGCCCTGTGGACTCGAGTGCAGATAGCATCTGACACTCTTGCCCTGGCAAGAAGATTCTCTTCCTTTGTAACACTGCAAACCAGATGCCAAAAAGGCATGGTTGTTAAGAGTGGAGGCATTGACACAAACTGCCTTTGGGGGAAATGGCAGGTAGCAGCATCCCTAGTTCAAGAGGTTGTCTGAGTTTAGCAATACTCTCCTGTTCCCAGGCTCTGGGACAGGGTAAATGGGCTGCAGTGTACTTTGGGAATGAGGATTTTGCCTCCAGGAGAAAAAGAGCTTAGCACAACTCTTCTGAGATTCCCTCTTAAGCTCATCTATGCAAAGGGATAGGTGCCAGTTCCTCAGATGGGCTTGTTACTGGCCTTCCCTGGGTGCAGCAAAAGCTTCCGTTAGCAGGTACAATCAAGAAATATGGATGTAGGGGCAGAAGGAGTTAGAGAGGCAGGAGGGGCCCGTGGATTTAATTTGCTTATATGAAGTAGCCTGGGTTGACTGAATGGCATCTCCCTGATGGGGAGAAGAGGAAGGCAGAGACTAGGATGACTACTCTCTCCATGCTCCAAGCTTTGCAAACACAAGCTCATGTTCCCCACTGTGCCAAGTATCACATGGTATCTGGGAACAATCAGAGTACAGAGAGCCTCAGCCCTACACCCTGCCCAGCCCCTGCTGCCCTGGATGCATCCCTGCCCCTGGGTCTGGGTGGTGGATGAGGCAGGAGCCAGGCAAGGTCTGCTCTAGCTGAGAGGTCCTGGGGGGTTCTCTGTTGGCTCCATCCAGCTGCTTTGCCCAGAAGTCCTTCAGATTTCAAGACTATGCCCTCCAAGGGGAAGAGTGAATTGGAACAGGCACAACAACTGAAGTCTCATGACCTGCGTGGCTCCCACCCTCACTGGAGAGGAGCATGGCTGTAGCTCAGGCCCATGGGCCTCTGAGTTGCCGAACAAGTGACTCCTGTATTAGCTGAGATGTTTGAGGCCATCTCTGGTCTTGCCTTCAGCCACCACTCCATGACATGTCTCCTGTGATCCCTGTGTCATGCCCACCAGGCTCCATCTCAAGTGGCATTGGAGACCTATGTTTAGGCAACCGAGTTGAGCCCTTGATGTTCACGCTGCACACAGGTTGTCCTGAGACGTGCCGTTTCTTCTGCCTGGCTCAGCACTAACTCTCTTGAGTTGTCCATTCAGCGAGGCTGCCTGGATGAGGACACCATGGGAAGGTGGTGGGTATGTTCAGCCACCCCTTCCCAGAGGGGTCTAAAGCTTGGCCAGGGCAGACGATGGCCCCAAGGTCCAGGTCAGGGAGCAGAACAAGCCTCATTTTTCCCCCGAACTTCGACCTCCCCTGCACACAGATCAGACATCCCCATTTCCTACTTGAGATGCAGGATGGAGACCCAAAAAAAAATCTATTATTTTAATGGTTTTTACTTAAAGCAGGGGTTTGTATTTAAATTACATGCACCTTTAAAAATAAAGGATTACAACTTCTTGAAAGCCCTAGGCTTATTACACTCTATTAAATTTCCTTAATAACAAAATTTGCAAATGCTACCAGATCAGTGGAGCAGTCACAGTCAAGGTAAAGCACATGAAGCCCTGGTTTCTTGAGGAACTAACACACCTTTTGACAGAAGCCGACTTTTCTGCAGATGCAGGGAGACTACTTCATTTCCATTTGCTTGCCTTGTTCATCTCAGTGACTTCTTCATGCAGGACTCGAGAATTAGCTGTTGAAATAAGCAACAAAGTGTGTTTTAATTCTCCAGGAATAAATAAAAGAGGTGTGAAAATCCACTAGTTCAAAAAAAATCTTGTTTCTGGTCACTGACAACAGAACTTTTTTCTTTTAAGTTGGTTTTAAACAAACTGATGTTTCCCTCTTTATTCAACACATTTAGTCTTCACCCCTGAGAGCTCTGGCTGGGAGCAACCTGTGTCCATGCTGTTTGACTCTCTCATCCTTCAAAACAGAGTGGCCCTCTACAAACTGCTTGCTGGGGCACAGGTCTTAAGTCTGTGAGAATAAATTTTAACAAATCATTAATAATTTGTCTGCTGCATTTTAGTTAAATTCCATTAAATTCTGTGATTTGGTAGAAATGAGTAAATACATGTGCAACATCCATTGTTCTGTAATGTAAAACATCTGTGTTTTAAAATTCTGAAAAATGGGTATTCATGTATATGGTCCTAGAGTCATCGCAAAATAGAGCTGGGAGGGATCTTGGCTGTTCACCTCATCCATTCCCTCCACCCAAGACAAGGTTAGCTGTGATTTCTGGCCCAGTTTTCATCTCCAGTGATGGATGTTCTACAGTCTCCTCTTTGATCACATACCCACCTAACAAAATTTAAAAAAATAGCAAAATGTTATATTTAATTGGAAATCAGTGTATTTTAATAGTTACTAGTAAATGTCTTGGGGAAAAAAAAAGAAAAAGAACACTCATTGCAAAACAAAATTAAAAATAATATTTTCAAACATGACCATATTTGAAATTTTAGGTAATTTGATTGAAACCCTCCTTGGCACCAGACCCCACCCCAAAACTCCTCACTCTATTTTTAACCTGGATCAGTTCACTAATCTGCTTTAGTGCCAGGACGACTGAAGAGCACAGGGTGATGTAGTGAGCAGTCAGAGCGGGGAGAGCAGAAATTTTTTAAGCTGGTATTGTTGCAAGGGAGAAAGTCCTTGCAAATCATCCTGTTGCTGGTTGAATGCGGCTGTTTTGCTTGGCTTTCCCTTAACCCAGCACATTACCTGGCTTCACCAGCAAGTTAAAGTGGAGATGAGCTGCCAGGGATGAGCTCAGGGTCTCCTGTTGTTGTAAAATCATAACAAAGCATTTTGCTTTTCAAATGCTTGTTTAACCCAACGGGAATAATTTGCAAAGGTATCCTGACTATACTTGTCATTCAGTTCATTATCTTTATGATCCCGTCCCTAAAAACACTTAATGGTTAATAAACCTTAAGGAAATACAATCTTACAGGCAAATATTTTGGCTGAGCATCTGCTTCAATACTGGAAAGGGCTGGTCTTTTGTCTCTTTAATTGCCTTTTTGACCTTTTCAGAATAGACTTTTACAGTAGCCATAGGACAGCTGCACAGTCGGTGACACTGAACCTCTGGCTCCGTGTCCCCTACATCTGTAGGTGTATAGATGTAGGTCTACAGCTCTGGCTCCACAGCTCTTTTGATGCTAACCTTTCTGCAGGTTCTGTTATTCACCCCAGAAAGGCTCTTTAAAAACCCAAGGAAGAGTCCTGACGTTTCCAAAATGTCCATAGGGAGGCCCAGTGGCAGTGTGGAAGAAATCCTAGTTTTGTGATGCCAACTCTTCAGCCTGTGTCAAAATATGACTGCAGAGCCTTGTTTGCATACATGAAAATGTTTTAAAGAGAGCTTGGCATTGGTGTGCCACATCTCTCGGTCTCGAGAGAGATGGTCTGCGTGAACAAAGCTGGGCTACATCTATACCACAAGGGGAAGAGCTTCAGAGATCAGCTTAATGTCATCTTAGGCTGAGCTTGAGCCTTTGCAGCAAAGACAGTGGGCAAATCTAATCCTGAGACCAGGTCTGGATGTGTGCTTTGCCGATCATGTAGTCACAGCCTGAGTGGCTGCTCGTGTGAGCTGGCTTAGCTGGTTGGGAGGAGATGATGAGACCATGGGGATGATGAGAATATGAGGTGATTAACAGGCAGCAAGGAGGTACAGTCTTCCTCCAAGGGATCTGTGCTGGACCATCTCCTGCAGATTAATGTACAAGCTAATCCTTTTGTGCAAAATAGTGCCACGGGGAATCTGTGCCTTTTTACTCAATAACCCATGGGTTAGCGCACCCATCTGGAAGTGCTTGAGGAGACCTTGAAGACCCCTTCCCAGCTTCAAGGAGGTGAGGCACTTGGCAAGTTATTCTGGAGTGGGGCTGAGCTTTTTTCTCTGTTTTGCATAAAATAATTAACTGGCAGAGAGAGAGACAGAGAGAACATGTGACTTTACAGCTCATTGCCTAGGTATTTATCTAGAAGGGGAAGACCCAGTCTCTGCTCTTAAGATGGTTTAAGTTAAACAGAAAACTGTGCATAACTCCACAGACTCTGCCCAAGGATCTTCTCTGTACCCAAAGGAAACCAGAAAATTAAACCAAGACTAATGAGGAGGGATGAATGTGGAGTTTCCAGGTCAACAGTGGCGTCCTTAGCATCACTGCCTAGGGATCAGTGAATCCTGGAGACCACATACCGCAGCTGTGGGCCTCAGGCCCTAAGTCTTTTCATGGCCTGAACATCATCAGCATGGCCAGGCATTTCAACAGTACCTGCCACCTTGATAGCTAAATATAAGTGATAAAACAGACGTCTATTGATGGCAGATTCCTTCCTTAGGATGCCCTCAGTTTTGCCCAGTTCCTGGGTTTTTTAGTGTAAAAGGCCCTGGAGGAAAGGTTTGCCCTTATTATGAACATGATTTAGCTGGAGCTGCCTCCTGGCCTTCCATCAGTGATATGTCATTGCAATGCAAGCCCTTAGATAGTGGTGTGTTTAGAGAGCCTTTGTTCTTGTGTTCGGTGAATTGATCTCCATCTGAGGAAGTATCACTCACTGTCAGAATTAAAAAACAGCCTGTGAAAAAGAAAAGGAGCAGCCTGACTTCAAAGGGCTGTGGTTCTTTTCTTGTGGCCTCTCCTAACCTGCATGCAGCTGAAAAACTTGTTTGACTCCATTTAAGGCCTCCTTCTTCCCCTCCAACAGACAAAGACACACAAACAGTAAGTGCATTCAGGTGCAGAAGAGGGAGACCCAGGTGAGGCTCCCGCTGCACACACCCTGTTCCCACAGATAAGCACAAAGATGGAGGAGTGACAGGTTATCTTGGGCAGAACCAGCTACATGCAAAGTCTCCTTGAAGTCAGTGGTGTGTGTGGAGAGATGCCATCTTTTATTAGGCCAACTGGTAGAGTCAGAAAAACTAGATGAGCTCTTAAGCGCACAAACCCTTCTTCAGGCCAGGGAAATATCTGGGCCACCTGAAGTCAGGAGGTGCAGGAGATGTCCTGGGAGGGACAGAGTGGGGTAGAAGGTGAGGAGAGGTAAGTAGTTGGCTAGGCCAACCCTGAGCTAAGTGTCTGGTGGGTTGGCTTGGCATAAAGACTCTAAGGGAGACCTTATAGCAGCCTTTCAGTGCTTAAAGGGGGCCCACAGGAAAGATGGGGAGGCACTCTTTATCAGGGAGTATATCAGAGAGCTAGGATGAGGGGTAATGTCTTTAAACTGAAGTAAGGAAGATTTAGATTAGATATTAGGAAGAAATTCTTTACTGTGAGGGTGGTGAGGCACTGGAACAGGTTGCTCAGAGAAGTTGTGGATGCCCCCTCCCTGAAAATGTTCAAGGCTAGGTTGGACGGGGCTTTGAGCAACCTGGTCTAGTTGAAGGTGTCCCTGCCCATGGCAGGGGGGTTGGACTAGATTATCTTTAAGGTCCCTTCCAACCCAATTCTATGGTCTATGATGTTTAAGTGATTCTTTTTTGGGAGCAATTTAACTTCTGACTCACTACATGACATCTCATCTCTGATGGCCAAGGGTGGGACTGCAGCAGCAACCCCTTCCATCAGTTTAAGCTGCCATGAAATGTCCTTCAAGGTCATTACCAGGCATTAACAGGGTGCCTTGGCTGGAAGCTGTGACCTTGGAGGTTTCCAATGCCTGATAACATGCTCAGGAGAGTTATCTCTGCGGCAGAGGTACCAAACCACTCCCAAGTAGGGCTGACTGCAGTCGGCAACCCTTTCTTCCAGCAGGAGCACAACTTCATACAGAGAAGGTCTCTGCATTTTTTTTTCTATTTCTATTTTTAAGTGTGCTTCAAGCTAAAAATCCTCAAGCTGATATTCATTCCTTCCTTCCTCCCTTCTCTTTTCCAAGAGAAATTTCTTAACATTTGCAAAAAAAGGAACTATTGTTTTTGCACTTTAGAAATGTGAACATGTCACTATAGCAATTATCTCTTAAACTCAACTAAACAGGCCTAATGCTGTTAAGCTTAATAGGAGGTTTGTCACCTCTGAGCACTTTTCTCTTTATTAATGACTCATTGTAAAGCACATTATCGCTGCTGTCACTTTCTCAGTCTTACTTCACTGCAGTCGGATGTAGCATCACCTCAATGCAAGCAGATCTCGGCCAGGGATCTGCCCGGTACAGCGAAAACAGCTCTGCAAGTTCTTTGTAGGATGTCGATGATAAGATGCAAATAGAAAACCGGATAAAACCAGCCAGTGGCTAGCTAGCAGCAACCAGATGAGCATGGGTACCAATTGCCAGGTGCCTGAGAGGGCTTGGTGGCTGGTTCAACACAGCCAGGAACAGACTAATAACATGCTCAGTGGTTTGGGTTTGGAGATAATACTGCTGGGAAAAAGGCCAAGGGACAAAACCAGCATGGAAATTGAACACCTTGAGCTTTGAGGTGGTTCTTCAAGGCCAACTGATGCATGTAAAAGTCTGCATTGCCCCTGAATACCATCACTTTGTGACCATCACCGAGGAGATGCTCCGTGCTGTTATACACAGCATGTGTGAATGCAGCAAATACAACTCCTTATAGCCTGGACCAGGCTGGTACCTCTCATCACCAATAAATCACCATGTACAAAAAGCCCTTTGTGAACCTAATTCATGTGGGCTAGAAATTAATTTGTCTTGGTCATCCCCAATCACCCAGGTAGACCCTACTCATGGAGGAGTCCTCCAAGCTTACCCATAAGTAATCATGCCACCAGTGCCTACAGGTAGAGTTCTTTGCAGGCATCAGTGAGGCTCTACAAGGAGATAGCACCCCAAGTGATTTTAAGCTTGCACATCTCTGATAGTCAAAAGGATTGACTGTTGGGATACATGAGTTACCATTCACCAGTGGAGCTGTGGTTTCTATGTATATACTCTACACCTCTAGCTCTCTGGTTAGTGACTAATAGCTAGTAGGTTGAAACACCTGAGACTTCTTGTGGGCCAAGTAGCTGTAACTGTCCTCATGCGTGTGGTAGGATATCATTAAGCTTCTCTATTTAGCTATGCCTGCACTCTCAGCTTCCTTATTTTACAGATAGTTACCCTGCATGTATTGGTATATCACACCCGTATGTTCCTGTTTAAATGGTGATTGCACCAGAAAGGGCTGGAGGACTAGGTGAGAGAAGCTATTCTCTTTTCAGATGGCATTTCCCTGAGCAAGGGATAGGAAGGTGATACACAGATTTATGTCTTGGTAGGAGGTGGTGACAGTCCTTGTGTCTGTCACCTGAAGGTTTCCCTTGAGTCCTGATAATCTGAAGTGTAATAACTCATAACTATTATCAGGCACTTCCATAATAGCCAGGGTGGGAAGACCTCCCTCAGCAAGCTCCCTGCTTGCTGCTCCCAGCTCTCATGCTCCTGAAAGAGAAATAATCTCCTGCCAAGATATTTCACTCTAGTGGCAAAAAGATTTGGGAAGTGCGCAAGAGAGGCTAATCTTGGCATTCATCTCAGCAAGGCTTCAAAAACCTGAGCGTTAGCATGTACAACCCAGAAATGTGTCTTTGAGCAGTTCCCACCAGCAGAGTACATTACACTCCCTCGAAGACAGCGTACGCATCCCTGACCAGCCTCGGGCTTTTACCCAAGGTCCAGATGATGACTCTTGGATCCTCATGCCCAGTCCAATTCCACACCTGCTGCTCTACTGTAGCCTTGTGATTCCTAAGCTATATATCACCGCACATTAATTCTGACACCCTGTGATTGTGGAGGTTAGTGCTGCTCTGCCAGGATCAGCAAAGGCTTCTAAATATATTAGTGAAGGAGTAAGACCTGGGATGGCTTCCAATTTTAAACAAGGTCACATTGGTGAGTGCTGGTGTGCAGCATGAGGATATTATACACAGCATCTTTCATGCAAGCTGTATTCCAGCTGTGTACAGCATTTCTGTAGTGCAACAGAAAGAAATGGGAAAGGATGATGGAAACAAGAAGCCTGGGAGATATTGTCCTGGTTTCAGCTGGGATAGAGTTAAATTTCTTCGTAGTAGATAGTATGGGGCTATGTTCTGGATTTGTGCTGGAAACAGTGGTGATAATGTGATGTTTTAGTTGTTGCTAAGTAGCACTTACACTGGTCAAGGACTTTTTCAGCTCCCCATGCTCTGCCGCGTGCACAAGAAGCTGGGAGGGGACACAGCCAGGACAGCTGACCACAACTGACCAAAGGGATATTCCATACCATATGACGTTATGCTCAGTATATAAAGCTGGGGGAAGAAGAAGGAAGGGGGGGATGTTTGGAGTGATGGCGTTTGTCTTCCCAAGTAACCGTTATGTGTGATGGAGCCCTGCTTTCCTGGAGATGGCTGAACACCTGCCTGCCCATGGAAAGTAGTGAATGAATCCCTTGTTTTGCTTTGCTTCCATGTGCAGCTTTTGCTTTCCCTATTAAACTGTCTTTATCTCAACCCATGAGCTGCCTCACTTTTACTCTTCCGATTCTCTCCCCATCCCACCAGGGGGGAGTGAGCAAGTGGCTGTGTGGTGCTTGGTTGCTGACTGGGGCTAAACCATGACAGATATCTAAAAATTTGGGTATGTTGTGTAGCTCAGGTTCTTTGTAGCTCTACTTATTTTTCTACCAGAAAAAAAAACCCTAAACCCAAACCATGTTACTTACTGGCCTCAAATTGTAGGCTCAGGCATAATGTTTTTCAAAGAGCTCGGAGCTTTGGGCCCTTGGATTCATCCTAGCAGACAATTTTCCCATCAAGAAGCAGCCAAATGCTCCAGGGAAACACACACTGCTGGAAACAGCACCTGTGTCCTAAGAAGAGCTCTCCTCCTATCCACAAGAAAGGGCTGGGAAAGTTTAGGCAACACCAAGGACTGGAGATGAGACACATTCACAGATGAAGGTTTGAAATGCCCCCTCTGGCAGGGGTGACTCTCTGCAACTCTCTCCATGGGAAACTTGGAAGAGACCTGGACTTTTAATTGCAGCCCTGGACTGGAGGAGGAGACCCAGCAGGAGCAAAAAGAGAGAGGAATAAAGAAGAGAGGCATAATTTGAGACGGCAAGGCAAGAGGAAGGCTGCTCTGGCAGAGGGCAAAGCTCAGCAGAGGCCAGTTTATGAGCCTGGCAAAAAAGCAGAAGGAGATTTTACTCTTGTTGGCTTTCAGTAGCATTCAACAACTTCAACGACTGGGACTTCATTCTGCATACTATCTCCATCTCCCAGCACAGGGGCCTAACAACCCCGAGGATGACCAGTCTGACTATTAAAGACTGAGGCAAAGAAAGCATTAAGTACCTCAGCCTTCTCCTCATCTTTTGTAGCAAGGTTACCTTCCGCATCCAACAAAGGAGGGAGATTCTCCCTGGCCCTCCTTTTGTCACTGATGTATTTATAAAAACATTTTTTGTTATCTTTAATGGTGGTGGCCAGTTTAAGTTCCAGCTGGGCCTTCGCCTTCCTAATCTTTTCCCTGCATAACCTCACAACATCTTTGTAGTCCTCCTGAGTCACCTGCCCCTTCTTCCAAAGGCGGCAAGCTCTCCTTTTTTTCTTGAGTTCCAGCCAAAGCTCCCTATTCAGCCAAGCCGGTCTTCTCCCCCGCCTGCTCGACTTACGGCACATGGGGACGGCCTGCTCTTGCGCCTCATCTAACAGCATCTTGCAAAACTTCCAGGATTTCATGGACTGGACTCAAATGCAAATGCCACAGGCAGTGTTGCCAACCCCAAGCATTCAAATACCATGACTCAGACCCCCCCAACTCTTCCAAGTCTCCTTTCCTCTCTGGTTTGGTTTGTTTGGTTTTTTTAACTGTGAGGCTAAACTTGGTTCATATTTTCCAGGTTCCTCCACGCCTCTTCTCTCCCACCTTTTAGGAGGGCTAGGAACTTAACTGTTTTTTTGGGTGAGGGGGTGTTTCTAAAAGGAAGGGGAGATGCTGTGCTCTAAATCCCTGGAGCAGGGCCCTAAGTAACATTGCTATGTGACCTATGATAAATTTGGGTGATTTGGCAGCACTTCAGTCTGGCTCCTTATTTAATTGCCTGCAGATCCTGCCTTGTCATTAAAACAAGAGGTCAAGGTACTGGCAGGAGTTCTGTGATTTGTGGACACATACTTAGCTTATAAAAACACCCCGTCTTTGCCTTCGAGCGAGCCCTCCTTGTTCATCCAGCTGTTACAACTGTTCTCCCCTATCCTGAGCTCCTACAGCTGACTGCTTTTCCTTTCCTTTGCAAGGCGCCTTATGCTCAAACACACATTTGGCCAGCTACACGCTTACTGCAGCAGCAACTGGGCATCCTAAATGCTCATTAAAATTCATGTATTTTAATAAATGTGGTCCAGGAAATGTTTCTTCCCCTGAAGCTTTCAGGGGAAAGGAAGCAGAGCGGAAGACAAGCGAGAGGAGCCCAAGGAGCAGCCAGCAAGTTCTTCAAGCAACAAAGAGAACTTGCCTCTGCCAGGATGAAGCACATGTACATCAGACAGTGCACATGAGTCTGCTGAATCCTGAAGCCTCTCTCAACTGCATGAAATACACCATGCTTGCAGCTGAGGGATCTCCAGCCTACATCTGTAATGCATGCTTTAAAACCAGCTTCATGCCAGGCACTGGTTAACTCTTCTTTCATGGGACTTGATGAAAGACATTTGTAACTCTTCACGGAAGAAAAAAAAAAATGTTCTGGTTGTCCTCATGCCCCCCCTGAAGAGCAGGGTTTGGGGCTGAGGATTTCTCAAAACCACATTGCTCCTTATGATTTGCTCCAAGCCCTGTGTAACTCTTTTTACCTGCAAATACTTACTACCTGCTGATAGCACAACAGGAAAATCATAGAATCATAGAAAGGTTGGAAAAGACCTCTAGGATCATCAAGTCCAACCATCAACCCAACACCACCAGGCCTCCTAAACCGTGTCCCCAAGTGCCATGTCTACACGTTTTTTTTTAACACCTCCAGGGATGGTGACTCCACCACCTCTCTGGGGAGCCTTTGCCAATGCCTGACAACCCTTTTGGTGAAGAAGTTTTTCCTAATATCCAGTCTAAACCTCCCCTGATGCAGCTTGAGGCTATTTCTTCTCATCCTAGCGCTAGTGACTTGGGAGAAGAGACCAACACCCACCTCACTACAACCTCCTTTCAGGTAGTTGTAGAGAGAAATAAGGTCTCCCCTCAGCATTCTCTTCTCCAGGCTAAATAACCCCAGCTCCCTCAGCTGCTCTTCGTCACATTTTTTCTCCAGACCCTTCCCCAGCTTCGTTGCCCTTCTCTGGACATGCTCCTGCACCTCAATGTCCTTATTGTCCTGAGGGACCCAAAACTGAACACAGTACCTGAGGTGTGGCCTCACCAGTGCCAAGCACAGGGACACCATCCCTGCCCTGCTCCTGCTGGCCACACTATTCCTGATACAAATGCTACTCCAAAGGGACAGAACTTGGGTAAACAGCATTTAGCATTATTCTTTCTTTATTCCTGCATTATTGAAGGGCTGACTTGCAACTACCACGGGCTATTGTAGGGGATCCTAGTACTCCCCATCCTGCTCTGTGCTGAAAACAGTTGGTGAGACTCACAGCAGACTATAACTCGTCTGTTGCGAGCAGTGGTGCACGCTTGGCTGTCAC